>NW_006768766.1:1735859-1843141 GCF_000204055.1 Melampsora larici-populina 98AG31 | reverse complement strand
CTCTTGTGAACTATGTGGAGGCCATGTTATTTTTCGAATCGCGTATTCATGTCCGATCAGAGTACCCACACAAGATGTGCGGTCGATAGATTGACTAGCCATCCGGATATCGTGAATCTTGCCAGTTTGATCAACCGAGCAGGTGGCTACAAGATGAGTAGCATACTTATTCCAATCCAGTCCGAGAACTTCATTAGCATGAGCGTTGATCACGAGAGCGGATTGCGAAGACGGGGGCGATCTGATATCCCAAATCTTGAGTGTTCCGTCAGATGAACAGCTAGCCAGAGTGTCTGGCGTAGCAGGAGAAAAGCGTGCCGCATAGACACAAGCCTCATGAGCTGGAATAGTCAATATTGACTGTGGCCTAGTTGGAGTCCACTATCAAGAGATCCACATTGTCAGTGTCAAAACCGTTTAATGAGGTCCTGAGCAAAAACAGATTTACAATCTTCACCAAATGATCCCATGAAGATGAGACAAAGATATCTTTTTTCAAGTTGTTCCAGTCCAAGCAAAAAACTTCACGCTGATGCTCAGCCCACGATTGCACAGGGAATTCCTAAGTACCTCGATAGAGTCAGTCAGATCTTTGAAGCTCGACGTTACTGAGGGGACTTGGAAAGAAGTATGTTGTATTGAGACTGGGATCACCATTCACGTTGAGAGTTATGTCCCAAAGCTTGATCGATCCATCGCCCGATCCGGTCACCAGTTGATTCTCGTGCACTTCTGACCATGCTAGATCATACAACCCATCCTGTGTGTCAAATCTGGGTGGTAAATCAAGGCTGGGTGTCAGTATCGACGCTTATGGAAGAAAGAAGCCCTCGAATAAGTCAAGATTCTTATTCACATCTTCTCTACTTCACACCGCACGGCTGGCTCAGCGTGCACAATATGTAATCTACCGTTGCCTACTAAGCCGAAATTGGCCGCAGTAGCAACTGCCAACTTGGCTGGGTAATATGGTGAAAACCCACATGAATACCCCGCAAAGTCAGGTGTCCGACATACCTGAAGCTGATGTTGATTGATCATACTCAAGGACAAGATAACGACGATATCAACCGTGGGGTGGAGGCGAATAGGATGAGGATTGAATTTTGATCGGCTAGATTCTGGAAACCTTTAACCGTCAACCTGGTCTTCAATCCCGTGGTCACTGTTGAAAGCCTTACCCGAATCCCTGGCACCGTGAGCCCGAGCTGAGGGTACACCGGGTTGTGGGCGCAGCGCGAAAAAGGCGCCTTGAGCGTCAAATGGCGAGCGCGCGCAGGCGTCAGAGAATTTGGATAATTGGGGGTTGGTGCGCCTTTTCAAAAATCGCACCAAATCTTAGGAATCCTACGTCCTGTCACCAATATTGGAGTTGACATCAGCAGTAGGACTTGTATACTAACTGAAAACTCCAGAGACAACTGTTGCTCACCTTGACATGGCAAAACTGTTTTGGCAGATGGCTCCAGCAACTTGAAAATTAGAAAAAATATTGAAGACTTCACTGCCAACATAGAGGGCTTGGGGTGAAAGTATGAGTCAATCATAAGACAAGCAATATGACGTGAGTAAGGATACTTGTGAGTGGTGAAGAGTTTCAACAGATGATGAACAAACTCAGTGAAGACTCATAGGTGGCTTGATAGACGAGAGAAAAGCAATACACAGCTGAGAGTTAAAACACACAGCACACATGTCAAATATAAGACAGAAGCACATTGTTCAGGAATAATAAACATCTCCCAGCGCTGATCATGACATAAGGTCACACAAATCACAACCACACTAATCATAAATGAAATCACAAAAAACAACCAACACAACTCTATTTGTAGTATTGCAACAGAGAGTAGGCCTTGAAAGGGACTTAGTTGAGTTAGCCTTTTGGGTTGGTAAGTCAGCCATTTTTTGACCATCAATCTCCATCAATCCATTGCGGTTATATTTAACGGCCCGCGGGAGGACCCTGGAATACAGTATGCCCCTACAGAGGGATTGCAAGATTTTTGAGGAACATTTCCACAAAAAGCTCGGATCTTTGGTAAACCCTCTGTGGCGTATTCCAGGCTATTCCAGAGTCCTTCCACGGGTCCTTCTCCTGGGGCTTTATAAAAAATATTCTTTGCATAACTCACTGGACAACAGATTTTCAATATCCTCATCTCCTCTACAATGTCATTAAAAAATTATCTCGCGCTTCTTGTGATTTGCACCGCAATCTCTATATTTCAAGTAAACGCCAAGACCGGGGTTGTACATTGTCCCGGTGGATACAGTAAGGGGGGTGGTGGAGCGAGTGAGTCTTGATTCCGCCTCTTTAAGTTTTACTCTCAATTAATCGCATCTGGGTTGATCACGCCTGGACTTGTTGCAGCTTGTTATGAGTCACCTGACGAAAACGGGATAACGCACGCTTGTCCCAGCGACAAATGCGGCCACGATGGTAAATTCACATAAATTTATCCATCTTCAAGATATCACAACCATTTAAGTAAATTCGACTTTTCTCCAAATATGACTACCGTAGGGAAGACATGGGTCTGGATGCATGGTTGTGTGCATTACCCGGATGGCACTGCCATAGGTTCAGAGCAATGCACGCAGTACACTTTCCTCCGTGACAATCTTTACGGTCAGTAAACATTCCCAATTCACTATGTGATATATACGTTTAATTGATCATCTGTTGCCCATTCCACTCCATGACCCCCTGCTATTTTTCTTATGCACATTTTCAGTCTGTACAACGATACACGGAAAAACCTATCAGTGTCCTCATAAGCTTTCTGACCCGTCAATATGTAAGCCCTATCCTTTGATGATTTAGAAGACGCTCAGGAAATGTGTTACTTATATTTATAATGTTTCTCTTTTAATCCAATCTATCAGCCTGTACAGATTGCTTCTATTAGATATTGGCTCTACAGTGTTGATGACTGTTGGAATGCATGGAAACCACAAGCTATTGTGCCTCGGTGTAACAATTTCATGAAATTCTTTACATATATAGACCCGGATGTGGAACTGAAGGGTGTTGTCTCGATTTCAGATATGACAAGCTTGTATCTGTGATGTAGGCTTATTCCAATCAGCGCATTCATTTTGAGCTTGGGCCGCAAAGCTCTTTCTTACTTAAATAACAAGTTGGTCTGGATCGTGTGAAATCTTGATCTTGTTTTACGAACGAGGTTGCCTGTGACATAGGATACCATTGACTATTTAGATGACGATGGAATTTCTTGACCTACAATCAGTTCTCCTGATAGCAAGAAGAAGCTGCAGGTTCTTCTTGTGCCCGTGCAAGGACTTTGATGACGTCCCTTCCGAGAAAAGGTTGACTTTTACTGACTAGTTTGATGATTAATCCGAAGAGGGACACCCAGAAACACAGGGGATAATTCACTCTGACTTCAATGACTGTGTATATGCCATCAGGTAGCCACCGAGCACCTTGTATAGCGTGAGCACATGAAGCTTCGGAAATTCAAGAGGAAAACATGTGTTGATGCTTGGAGGATCAAGGATGCAGTTCTGGATAATGGTGATGAATTATTGAGAAGTTGATGATCAAACTATTGGGGAAGATTTCAAAAATGTGACTTTGCGGACAGGGGGTAAGGATGACGAATGAAAATCCAAGGAAACTGCTCATGGCTCACTTTATATACTATCAATACATGCTTGCCTTGGCTAATGTTGATTCATCCTTTCCAAGCGCTCAATCTAACACGCTTCTGATTGGTTCGATCTCAATCCTGATGGAATTCTCAGTCGAGTCAACGCCCGGCGATATATTGGCCCAGCACTCCTCCAGATCAAGATAACCATTTGGACCAACGCGTATGTCTGAAATTGATGCAACTTGGTCATTTGACGCCTCGATCACCTCGAGCCTACCGTCGTTATCACTCACTCAAAAAAACATTTCAGAAGACGTTGAAATGTGAGATTGGTCCGATTCATAGTCGAGAACTCCTTCATCTCAAAGTCAAGCCATGTATTGATAAAAAACGGCACCGTTGGCAAAACATATCATGATCATGGATATAGCACGTTTAGATTGCTCATAATTGCACTTTCCTCCTCTCAAAACAAAGGACAAGCACAGAAAGTCCTGTAATGACATAAACATCGAGCAGCATTGATTGAGATGGTCATAAGAACCAGCCTTAATGACGAAAATTGGACTAAAACTCTTGAAACCCTTTTGAACCTATTTCTTTGTACCTACAAGATAAATAACAGATGTGAAGCGTTCGCCATCAGTTTCAAAGGGTTCTATGATTGTGAATATCATCGTGATGTAGACTGACCATTTAGTGAATTCAATAAACCCTTAATGAAATGTTACTTTCTTCAAACCACATGCTCTTCCGATACATAGACCATGTCGTCTAACCCCAACCGAAGCGAATCAACAAAAGAAACATTCTCAGAGGACTTAATTCAAATGAGTTTGAATGATAATTGACAAATCAACTTACCTTCTCTTGACCAGTCGATGGTTTCCATCAGAAGATGGGATGGATTGATTAGAAGGCAAACTTGAGCTTCCATCAAGAGTCGCAATTTGACTACGATAAGCCTTTTCCTGAGATATAGCATTCTCCGAGTTAGTGATGTTGCTCAAGGGTTCAATCGGTCCAGTTCCATTTTTAACAACTTCCATCTTCATTGTCGATAATGGCGAATTTCCTGTAGGCTCTGTGTTTAATTTCTCATCTACCATTGGCATCATCCTTCGGTCATCATACATCTCTATCGCTGCTGGTTTTTCGTCCATTCCCGTGCGCTTGTGAAACATCACACTCCGCTCGACATCTGAATTCGATTTCACCATTGGAAGTGCGCTGACTTTTATAGATGATGTTTGAAGAACGAGACCAATGAAGACGAGTGCGATTGGTACTTGAGAGATAGTGGACAACATTTTTGAAGATGATGTGTTGGATCTGGTGATAGATACGAGTTTCTCGGTGTGTCAATGAGAGTACGGACTCAGTCCAAAACAGAAGTCGAGCGGAAGAATTGATTGACAATAAAAAACTTGATCGAACTACACAGATGTTGAAGAGGGGAAAATGCCACTGCGAGGTTGAGCGTGAGGACGAAGGACTCAAGGAGAGCTGGAGGGAGAGCGAATCCAAGGGGGTTTTATAACATCAGCAAAATCTTTGCTCTCCTTCTCTGCTTGCCATCTTCCATGATTTCGCCTTACCTCATGTACTCGGCTGGACTGATATGGCAAATAAATGGATGGCAAGTCGTAGGGATGAGCTTGCAAGCCATCAACATCTTCTCAGCTCATGTTTATCAACTATTGCTTGGTGTTTAAACCAGGTTGATTAATTTCATCAGCCCACCGGGATGCGGTCTAAGCTTTCAAGTGAGACTCCGCGAGTATGTCGCCGTGTTATCAAAATAGTGAGGCCCAATCTTGTTCATTCCGTCGACTTGCCAGACAAGCTCTGCCCGCTCATTGCCGTTGATGGGGGGGGTCTCATCATGTTAGACCTAGCATATGCCCTGATGATGGCATATGTCCTGATGATGACTGACTTTGATGTGCCTTATTGCACGCTGTTGGATGACCCAACTCTGCTCTCGATAAAATGCCGAGTCAAAGATTTTAGGCAATACAGCTGAACAATTCAATAACCACTTGATCTCACATCACACTTGGTAGTCAAGGCGAATAGATGTGGATAACAGAAAGACGTGAAAGAATTCATGATTGAGCCAAACACATCACGAACATGAGGATATCAAGACGAGAAAGATAGAAAGTCCAAGTCGAGCTGTACATAAAAAGCAATTAACAAACAGCCAATCAGACAACGACAGTGGAAAAGAGCCCCAAGCAGTTGGAATAAATCAAGCACTATATCGAGATTATTTTGAGAGGGAGACAAGAACAGTAACGGTAAAAATTTCAGTATCGAGATCACAGAGCGGACCTTCTCGAGTTGCGCACAACCGATCAGGTCCTATTTTGATTCCTTTTCCTCTCTTTAAAGTGGTTTGCGGCAAATGAACTGAAAGAAACCAGAGTCCAACTATGGTTAGCATGCCGCGCCGGCGGAGAGTTGTCACGGACGCAAAGTCAATTTTGACGTACCAATTGCATAGGTGTAAATACACCAGCTGCACCTCCAACAACAAGGGCTTCTGCGGCGATATTTAGAGTTTCACCACAAGCCGTAGTCCCCTTAGGTATGAGGCCAGCGGCTTCGGCGGCAACACAGGCATAATGGGTAAAGCCACGACCCACACGGGTTAAGCGAAGCATAGTAAGATAATCCCATACTGTCTGGACATCGTTGAGGTTACCACGAAGTGGGTAATACCAGGGCAGAGCGTCATCACGAGTCGATAAGTCTTCGGAACGTAGGATCTCGAACCCGACAGCCTTGAGTCCTTCGGTGGCACGGGCAATGGTCCGAATCTCAGCAATCGCATCACCCAATTCAATCTCGTGTCGAATCCGTTGATGATCGACGTTGTCCTTGTCATATTTGTCGGTCATACACCACTCATAGAATCCGAACTGCAATCACAAAGTGCAAAGTGACATCAGGCCAGCATCGTTTCGATAAATACGATCAGACACCCAACGTACAATGGCGCCTGGTTTCAAGACCTTGTACACCTCACCATAGACGCCCTCGCAGACCGGCGCATGGCAAGTGGCTTCGATCGCATAGACAGCGTCAAATGTGTTTTCACCAAATTGCTCGGCCATATGCATGAAATCACCCTTTTCGTAGGTGATCTTGTGAGACAGGCCAGCGTCTTTGGTGTATTTTGTTGCACGGTCGACTTGGAAGATGTTGTTGTTGATACCAATGATATTAGCATCGGTAAAGACTGCGATCTCTCGAGCCGGTCCACCAACTCCAGCACCCACATCCAATACTTTCATATCGGCCTTGATACCCATCTGAGAAACTAGGTAGTGCTCATGTCGAGCAATGGCCTGTAAGAAAGGTTCACCCTTGTAAAATCGGCAGAAATGAAAGTTCTGTGCATTGAAAACAGAAAAAAAAACGTTCTTAGTCGATAAACTTGTTCATTGGAATGATACAAAAAAGGATGGTCGACGACAAAGTCTTACCTTTCCCCAACCGTATTCAAATAAATCGGTCACACCATCATAGTAGCCGTTGACCATACCTTCGTATTCATCACGTCTCTTGACATCGTCTGCTTGGGTGTTCTTGGTGTGATCTTTGTTCCAGAATTTGGCATACTGCACGATATTTTCTCGATTCTTGAGATCACCGTTTGTACGGTTAGCATTGTGAGCCGAGGTTTGCGCTGATCCAGTCATGATGATCGGGAGAATATCTATGTAGATGTAGGATTCAACTCTGTCAAGGAAAAGTAGCGAGCCAAAAAAAGCAGAGTCAGAAATCAAAAGAAGAGGTAAGGAGAGGAAGCGACAGTAGGGAAGAGAGATATAAAAAAAGGTCAAACTAACAAAGATTGACAAGAGATGGACGAAGTCAAGAAGGAAAAGGAAAAGGAAAAGGCGATGGGGATGAGAATGAGAATGAGGATGGGAAGAAAGAAATTGAATGAAAGTTGGTTGACGATGATCGAAGGCAGTGTAAATCAGCTTAAGACTTAAGTTATGTGACATAATCTCACCAATACATACATCGGACTTTTCAACTTACATACATCAAACTTTATGTACTTTGAATCTGTACTTAAGTATAATTCGTTGCGTACAAAGGAATTATCTTCCCCGTGTTTTGATCGATCAAGCTTTCTCCTTCCGCTTCGACCAATTTGACACCGCATTTGAAGCTGTCAACTCGGCTGGACTTTCCTTTTGCATTCAAGTATGTACCTCTCCAATTGCAACACCCACAAAATTCCCCAACCTTGGCAGCCGCAGTAGCAACCGACTCAAACCTTCAATCAGAATTTTCGCGACCTTCAACGAAGTAAGAAACATAGGTATAGGTGGTACCCACATGAATGACCTTCGAGTCTGGGAGGTAGTGCTAGTTATGCATATTTTCTCTTTTTGAAAGTTGCGATCTACATAAATATCTCAGAAAATCGTACATGTGAAGCCGGTATTCTGATTCCCGAATATGGATTCAAACTCTTGATCTCATGGTGCATTTCTACCAAAACTCCACTGTCCCCGATATACCAGTCACCGCATCAGCTAGCTTGATGATTTGTGATTTGGCCAGTGTGTTCAAGAGTAACACAAGTTGGCCACAGGTTCCCCGGCTGATTATCTGTTGTTAGAATGGACATCAGTATCGTACTTGTTCAACTATCATTTTAATCATCTGTTACCGCAATCAAAGTCAATCATGCTCTTTGTGTCATAGTAGACGGTGATAATTGATAAAACCTATCAAGTCCTGCTGCCGTATCGTAGTCTGAAGAATCATACATAGTCCGAAAATCGACACTTGAACACTAACGTGTACAACGCGTCACCGACACAATTGAGACGCCCAGATCGATGTAGATCGCGGTTGATATACAAACATAATGTTCATTGAATGAGCTCCAAGGTGTAATTATTGCCTCAAGGATATTCCCTTCAGGTGCATATGAGATTTGACCGGCTAGCTCAGGGAGGCACTCCCGCCGAGTCGGTATAAGTAAGAGTATCAAGTATATACGTTGTCGGAAGCTGAGATGTATTTGCGTACATGGCCCAGTACCTCCTGTGAATGGATAGCCATCTCATGAGCCAAGAGCATTGCCGAGAACCACTTTGTTGCCACTTACCAATCAGTATCAGAATGTGATTCTTTGCTTATGTTTTATTATCCTAAGAACCGCTGAGAGAAAACTCGCTGCAATGTAAAACTCACCTTATAGCATCCATTCAGGGTTTTTTGCCAAAGGAGATGTACGGAATGTATTTGTACATCTTTAGATGTCGTCTTTTGTCAACTCGACGTATCCATAATAGACGCAGCTGTCTCTATCTGGAAATGGGTCAGATCATGCCCACCGCATAAATCACAGGGAGTGCTGATGACGTTGTCGCACATCTGGAATCGAGTGGTTGATTGGAAGGCTGAGCAATGGAAAGTGTTTGATTGTCACATTATCACATGGCTTTGAGAACGTATGCATTTGTTTTAAAGCGACTCATAGTGCTCGGAAGGATTAAATCGGGACTGGAGATGATAGCCAAATCGATTTCTAATAAAAACACACGTAGTGTACAAGCTATAACCGCGAAACGAAAACAAGATGGCACGTTTGGGAACTCGTGCACCAATGTCAACCATGACACGATTCTCAAAAATCTTAGAAAAGGATCCATAGAGAAAGTGAGGCAGAGATGAAAGTGAAGAGATGAAATCACATGAGAGAAATTGGAACATCATAACACCCTTATCATACATCCTAAACATATTTGATACATTTTTGAAGCCGAAATGATGTGTTAATCTACTTAAAACTCTTCGAGCTTGGATTGAAGCTCTTCCTTCTTGCTATCGCTTACATTTGGGTTCTACCGCATTGTTGGAGTCAGTACAATGGTTTAAGGAATTATGATCAAAACCTTAAGAGCAAACCTTCAAAGCAGCCTTCATCCCTCCTATAACATTTCCAGGGTTTTTGGCCTCGGTGGTTTTTTCAGATTCATCGGCCGTCGTAGAAAAGTCTTCATTCTCCAATCGGTCCAGAGCTCTCTCTTTAGCTTCTTCAGACACGTTCTAAATGAGGTTCAAGATAGATTGAAAGAAAAAAAATGAGTAACAAATGGTGACAGAAGAACAGAAATGGTAAAGAGGGCATACTGGGTTTTTAAGAGTAGCTTTAAGACCACCAGCTATATGATTAGCGCTAGACATGGCTTTAATGTTTGATAAGAATAGATAATACGTCGTGTTGGTTGGTTTTTGGGAATTGAGACGGGGGGCACGACAAGGGCCGAATCTAAATATCTGAGGACGACGGTGAAGAGAGCAATTGAAAAAGGCTGAGAGCGGGAAGGAAGATCCAAAGGCTGGTTAGACGTAGTAAATGTCGTAAGGGAGATCGGAAGAGGCGAGTATATTCAAAGGTTTGCTTTTAAATTTTAGTACAAAGTTAATGTATATTCTTTCTGCGGTGACACGAATATCGAATCGAGAGTCCAAGGTGAGGAATGTGATTGAGAGTGAGCTTTATATCATTTCGTGATCAGCTTTAACAGGGGACACGTAAGATCGGTGACGTATAGGCATATCGGAAGATGTGGCTCACTAACGCTTTGACTTTCATCGAGACTAAAGCTGAGCCATTTCAAGGAACTCATGTTATGAGTAAGATTGATCACGTCGTGTATCATCACAGTCAGTGACGCTTTTTCATTGAAATTCATGGTCGAAATCTTACTCACCCGTTGCTGGTGAGGCGATTTACAAAATTAGGACTTGTCTGAGAGCACAGCAAAATCAGTGATCACGGATGATTCAGGTGGTAATGGCTTATGGATCGAACAATTTAATTCGATCCTCAACATGGATTTACATGCCAATTTGTACTTTGTCTTTCTTTAAATTTGGGCTTTATTCTCAAGAAACGCTCATTCGCATATCAGATGTTTTCATCTTTGTACCTCCGAGGCCAGAGAATCTCGACCGGGCGCAGTAGCGACTCGTCGAGGATCAGCGAAAGTATGTTACTGGTCCACGAACTAGTTCACAACTCAGTGAGCCCGTAGGAAAGCGTAAGCTCAAGGCAGATTCAGGCTTTCAGAGCTATCCATGTCAATGAAAAAGCTGCAGATTAATTTAGAAACTCAGGCTCTAACGTTGCCGTAAAATTAAGCGCCGTCCTCGTTCAGCTAGGAGTGGTGAACTGCCTTGTGCGGCGTATGATGATACCACCCTAACCTTGCAAGATGTGTCCTTGTGATTGATTGTGTAGTAGGACTACATAATGGTGCTTGTTACCTCAGGGAGTCGGTGACCAAAAAAGCACGCCGTTAACTTGCAGAGCGTGACAAGCGATGAGGGCAATTGGTAAGTGGCAGGGGATCCAGTGTCCGGCGGGCCATCAGCTGTCTATCCTTTGCCGCTCACGTGTGGCACGCGAGTGAAAGACGCTTTGAAGAACAACAATAGGAGAGACTTGTATTCCACCGCACAGATTCTTATCCATGAATACTTTGAGGTTGGTGTTCTATTAACTTAGTGGAGTCCGCAAGATGGATTCAGGTAGGAAAACGACAGACTGAGGATCCCCTGATTACGATTTCAGCCATACCCAAAGAATCCTAGTGGGAAAGAAGTCGACGAAGGAGCTCAGGCGTAAACCCCAGTCAGTTAAGGAAAACAATGGGTCAGAGATCCCAGCCAGCTTCTGAGTGCATCCGACAACTAGCAACATTTCCATGGATATCAAATATTGAAGCTCTTTGCTGTTTCCGTGAAAAAATTTCCTTCACTGCTAGTTCCTCGCCAACACTAGATCTCCTGTTACCTGAAACATCCTCAGCTCTGTGTTTACTGAATTTTTCTCGTCAAACAAAACTCGTAGTGTTTTTTCTCTTCCCGTCCACCCTCACCAGAAAACATATTACTATTAGGGAAGCAAAGGGGGATTAGGAGATATAGGCATATAGATAGAAATTGAAAAAAATAAAAGAATAAAACAAAGTATAAAAAAAAGATTGGTAAGACATAGTAAAATTATAGATGTGTTGCAAGGTAGTGAAATGCTCGAAATTTTTTTCTTTTATTCTTCTGATTCACCACAAAGAGTTACATAATAAAGTTTTGATTGATACTAAATTTTTTTAATAAGTTACAGCCAGAAAAAGTATAATAAGAAGTAGAGCGATTTGTTTTGTTAAAGCGCTAAAAAAAGAGAGAGTTTTTTATGTTTGTTTAGCGATTTTATTGTCTTTGGCCTCAGGCCTTCCCATAGGGGTGTTTCTTTCATTGTTGCAGATTTCAAGTCTAGTTTGTTATCTCTCAAGTTCTTCCTCAATAAGTTCAGCAATACAAGAAAACCCTGTCGTGCGTGCCGCGTTGTGGCACCACTCCGCGTACACCTAGTCATCACAGACAAGAGAGAAAAATAGCCACATCCATCACAGCTAATTCCTCAACAATTCACACGTCCATGGTTCATTCATCTGATAAGCGGCTGTGAAAAAGGCTATATGCAATGCGAGGAGATGAAAAAAATATACAAATGCTATGTTTACACATGATACTTGATCCAATGACCCTTTTTGTTGAACAATGTGAGGGATATGTGCATTCTTGGTATCCCTCACGCTGTTTGATCCCTGGTAATCTCGTGTTGTACCTCTCACAGAGTGATTGTTCTGCTGTTCCGTTCGTCATTCCCCAGACATGGCGGGTGTAACTATCCTTGTTTGTACAACACAACTCTATCTTTTTTGGAGCACATCAAGTAGTGGCTCAAGATTTTTACAATTAGGAAATTTTGCCCTGGATCACTATCTCCACATAATCAATCAACGAGGAAATGATAAATGTGACACATGCACAGAAGAGAGGATGTAAAAAATGCTCATCTGCTGCAACAAGTACCAGAGACAAAGGAGAACTTTGCAAGGAGCACCTAGGGAAGATGAGTTTGTATTCAATGTGATGATAGAAAAGACAGTACTGGTTAAAGTAAGCACATCTAAACATTTATTGAACAGACTGGGAGGTTTTTACATTTCTAAACTTTTGCTGAATGATTTATCAATTTGAGATACCAGAGGTTTCCTTTCTCTTTTTGAGGCGTTTTGGGGTTTGATAAACTCCACTCTTGAGTCTTGATATATATTGGATTAGATTGTCCAGAACATCAAGGGAAGGGAGTGTAAAGCATCCCATCAACAAATAGAGACATATGGGCAATGTTGTAAGCTCTTTAATTCCTTGTAGAGCAGATGATGTGGAATGTAAAAGCTAAACAGTTGACAGAGATACACAAGATATTGTGGTAGAATATCATTCATATGTCCCAAATATGAATACATTTACGGTATTCAAAGCAAGTATGTAGGTGTACATACTTTGCGCTACATACTTTTTTTTGGCAGGGAGAAAAACAAAAATATACTTTTGGTCTTGTTTTCCCCGCCAAAAAAAAGTATGTAGCAAAAAGTATGTACACATACATACTTGCTTTGAGTACCCTAAATTAGGTAAATGGAACTGCAGCATGTTCAAGGCTCTTCAAAAACCCTTGGTGATCTGTCTGAGACACAGTGAGCCATATGATTTAGTGCAAGTGGACTGGCAAGCTGTGTGAGACTGGATAACCTATAATGGTACTCAAAGTAACTAGGCGGTTTCTGACAACTTTGAAACCTAGAACCTACTTTCTTTTGGCGGGGATTTTTTTGAAAAGTATGTTTTTGCCAACAGGGCAGCTTTGAGGACCCCGTGCCTGCTTTTACCGTATCTTTATATAGCCTCTGTCACATAATGCCTTGCATTGGCCTCCGGCAAGACTTCACCTCAACATCATGACAACGGCATCAGAAATCTTAATCAATAACTCTGACCAAGCCCTACTAGTCTCCATCCACTCCCTTGTTCAGGCTTTGAACAACTTCCTTATTGGTATCTGTCGTCTTCAAGAGTTTTCTGCATCACAGCAAGCCATCCATCAACATGCTTTGAAGATTGGTATGGTGATTGGCCAAGCCCTTGAAGACCTTACTCACCTCCAATATGTTGGATCAAGAACCTACAATAGACGTACGGCTTTCCAACAAAAACACTTCCGTGAGATTTACATTGATTATTACAAAACTTCACATCATTAATCAATCAAACTTCAAATCCAATAACAAAAGATGTTCCATTTGAAATACCAATTAAACATTTTTCTTCTTGGTTTTGTTAGGTCATTGGCATGAAAGTCTGGTGAAAGCTGATCATTGGAATGCAAAAGAACCTGGTAGTTGGAATGCAACTGAACAAATTCAACTTGAAACACATGCTCAGATATCAATCAATTTTTGAAACGATTGATTGATTCAACTTTCTCTTAAAAGAGAGTTGACCCAATCACTCTCCACTCAGGCTTCTATTCAATTATATTCAAGTCTTCATTTCAGATATTCACAAAAATAGACCAAGAAATACACAAAAACAATAACAATCTTTGAACAATTGATTGATCTAAAAAACAACTAATTGTCACACTTCTCACCGGTCTAGAAGATAACTCACACTGATCACTCTCAAACAGATGATTTGTTCACATATAAGCATCATAGTTTCCATTTCAGAGACAATCTGAAGGGAAACACCACCAACATATTTACCTCGGATTACAAAATCCAAGGTGTCCTCGGATGCAAAACCTCGGACAGAAGCTTCCCGAGGTTTTGATCCGAGGTAATTCTCAGGGCAAAAAAATACCTTGGGCAAAAACCTCGGACAAGGTCTGTCTGAGGATTTGCCTCCAATGATGCCTCGGATTTCTCAACCCGAGGCATCTATGCTGGCAGTGAAAATAATTATGGCAGTCTTTTGTGTCTTTGGTATCAAAATTGAGAGAATTAAGAGTGAAAAAATGTTTTTCATTGGTTTTTATTTGTTGTAAATGAGATCAAAGAGTAATTCTTTGTGGTAGTAATAGTTGGTATTGAGAGGGGACAATCCTGCGTAATCTTGTTTATTCAAAATGTAGACATCAGGTTTTGAGGTAAGGAGTTGAATGGTTAACTACAAACCGTTAGTAAAATCTTTGGTCATCTTTCTAGCCTTGGCATGAGGGACACCAGCTTTAGTTATGGAAAGCAGTTGTGGGTGAAGCAGGAGACAGAGGGTTTGCGGAATAGGATGGTGGCAATTGATCTGACATGATGAGTGTGAGATTGTGTGTGTGGTGACAGTTGGGGCTCAACAACCGAGAAAATTGAAAGTAGGCACCCCGCACGGCAGTACAAGAGTGCTTGCCTCCTTTTTCCGGTTGGTGCCTACTTTTTGAAGTTAGGTTTCCCAACTAGGTCCAACTAGGTAGATTTCACCTAGTTACTTTGAGCACCGTTTATGTGCATACATTTGAGGGCTTAGAAAACAAAAACTGATAATTTGCATGAGCTTGGAAGAGTTGTTGTTCTCCATATTGAACAGCCTTACCTAGTTTCCAAACAAAATTCTTGGGCATCACATGGCCACTTGTTCTTTATCTATTCACATATTAGGGGTTGGGTGAAAAACTGACCAACCAGTTTCTGAAGTCCATTCAGTTGTAATTCAGTTTTTTACAAATGCTCAGGAATGATTGCTAGAACAATATCAAAGCCAACAAAAAAACTTGTTGTTTGCTTTGCTTTGCAAAAAAATCACCAAAAGTTGACTGGTGGACGGTGTTCTTGATCATTCCAAAGCCCGAACAATTCAAAAAACCAAAGCAATTTGTGCCACTCTGTCAGCCGTGAGGAGTATTTGGTCACACTCCCATTGGCAGTCATAAAGATTATCCAAGGAGGTTTCCAGATAACAATGGTTTACACACGTTATGATATCAATACATATGTACATCAGCTTGAAAGGTATCATGATTACATACTCAAGTTTCAGAAGACCCTGATCTTAAAGAAGGGTATATATTTCCTTGAGCCTTGTTACATTCCAAGAATGTGACTAAGGGATCAGAAACAAGTAACATCACATTGGTTACGAAAGACCATCATGAACACGTGCAAAAAACCCTGTGTTACAATGACATCACAAAGAGAACTGCACAATGATATATAAGCAGTGGTTTTCTGCAACTCGAGAGAAAGATCATCTTATTACAAACCAACAAACTTATCCTTGAGAAATTAAACTCTATGACTTATACTAAAAACCGGCGATTACTTTTAATTTAGATCATCTCAATTCTTTGATATCATCTTTCTTATCTGACTTTTAACATTTAGTATTGTTATTGTTTATTTCTTTCTCAAGCAGTATGTTATCAAACTAAGACTCAGCGTTCTTAATATTAGAATAACCTTTCAATGTCCAAGACGTTTTCGAAGATCGTTATTGATAAAGACATCTCTTTATCAATATGTAGAAACTAGACATAACTCATTGTCCAAGATGTTTCGAAGATTGTTATTAATAAAGACGTCTCTTTATTAATTCATAGAAACTAGACTGCTAATACCTGAGACAGGAGTACTTTTGTACCTACCTCAGAAGACCCTGATCGGAACAGACCTTTCAGTGAGTATCAGGCAGCGGTAGCCATTCCGCACCTAAGACAACATGGAGTTGTCAGCTCCTGTTATATAAAGGCTCGAATTTATCTCAGTAAACCTACTGTAACAAAGCCAATAGAGAAGCTTCAAGCAATATCATTCAGCTTCGATTCTCTTAAAGCCACCTGTTTTAAGTCTCAGGCTGACACACTCAAGCCACGTAGACAAAATCTTTCCACCTTTCACAAAGGCGCTTTTGGAGCTCAGCTCAGTCAAAAAGGCCTGTCTTCAGACCCAAACACCGACTTTGAGTGACCTAGCAGAACGACAGGTCTGTGAAACGTGCACACAGTCATTTCCGGCCATCTTTGACTTGCTTCAACTCGCTTCTCAAAGGTGCAAGACTGGTTGGTTGGTTTTTTGCCCAACCCCTAATAGATTGAGAATCATATATATCTCTATTCAAAGTTCCACATAAATGATTATTGCTAGGAATGACATCTTGTACTGAAGGCACTTTATTTGTTGTCATCAAATGGTACAGTTGCATCAATACCAAAAAAGACACGTCTTGCCCAACTGTTTTTTTAAAAGTGTGAAGTTGCTGAATTGCATATTACACTAACTGAACAGTAAATTGAAATGAAACTAGTACACCAGGAAAAGGGGGTCATCTAGTCAAGTCCAGGACTTAGAGGTGCCTGTAGTCATTACACAATTTAGATAGTCATCTTTTTTTCAAAAAAAAAACAGCTACAAGACACAGTGACAATTTGGTTCGCATACTCATCCCCAATCTAAGGTGGAAGGTATGGAGTCCAGGGATTGTGTGTTAGTTGGGTTGTTTACCATTTGCAATGATTCTCTTGAACATATCCTACAAATTCAGGAAATCAAGCTTCAGTGACAGTACAGTTTTGCAATCTCATCCCCAATCTAAGGTGGAAGGAAGGGATAACAAGTACGTGTATGTTCTGTCGTGGATTGTATACCAATACTGACTATGCTTTAATATGCATTTACAGTGACATAATACCTTGTTACCATAGGCGTTCCTTTTTGAAAAGGAGGTATTGGCGTTAATGTGTGTTGAGGGTTTGTGTTTTTTAGTTACCCGCAGTCTGCAGACCACACGTCTCCCAATTTAAGGAAAGAGGTGGCACATCATATCCTATCTACTTGATGTGAAAGAGCGTGGGACCAATATACCACCCCGTTGTGGACTCGAGTGAGAAATTTGCAAGGATCACGATTGGACCAATCTTTAAGCGTTTGCAGAAGATGAATGAACATTGCAAAGGATTAAGATTGAACTATAGTAGCTATCCATGTGCTGACACATTAGGGGTTGGGTGATATTTTGACCAACCAGTTTTGCACCTCTGAGAAGCCTCCCAAAAGGAGTCAAAGATGGCGGAGAACAAGTTTTCTGGGGTTCAAAGATCTGTTACGGATCTGAGCTCAGAGCCAAGAGTGTTTAGGCAATACCCAGGCAAGCTTTTGCCAGAAGGGAAGGGTGTGGGGATATGCGAAAGGTGCAAAAGGGCTGTTTGCATGGCTTGTACTACAAGCCCATTGGCGCAAATTGCTTTTCCCTGTAAGCCTTTTGAATGGTTGAAGCTTTGGAGTCCCAAAGAAACACTTTGCACTGCTCTGTATTTTTGCAAAGCAAAAAGATCAATAAAAGTTTTGGTCGGTTAAGAGTGGCTTTGATGTTGCTTTCTAGCCATCTCAAAAGGATTCTTCAATTATTGAACTACGACTGAATGGGTTTTGCAAACCGGTTGGTCGGAATTTTGCCCAACCCCTATTGCGCTCTACTCCCTGCATATGTATTCAGTCTGTCTAGCCTTGTGCAGAGCTCATTCTTGTTGTTTCCTCACCACAACACTTGGTCAAAATTGCATCCATAACACAAATTTTTCTTCCCCTGTGTATACCCTATTGACCAGCAACATGATAAAATGCGTGGATCTTATGGCATTATACATGTTTTGTGGAGGAAGCTATAATGTGCGGATTTGACTTGATTATGATGTTGCTCAAATGCTCAGTGTGAAAGGATGACTACTTCTCCTGAGTATAAAAAGTCGATAAACCAACAGGGCTCACGTGGGGGTGAGTGAGACTCAAGGGGGCCACGCAGGGTACCAAACAACATGTCAGCATAGCTGAGCACGACAAAAAGGGACCTAGGTCAAGAGTATGGTAGTGATCAGACTGAAATTCTGAATGGCTAAAAGTAGAGGACAAGAATCAATGTCCATGCATCATGATCGGAGGATGCAGGAGGAAGGACCGCGTAGCTGAAGATGTCGCGGTCGGAACAGGCAAAGGAGGGTCACAGGCTATTGTAAAAAAGGATGGGATTTGGAGCTGGATTTCCAAGGGTCCAAAACGATGGGTTTGTCTCACGGGGCACGACACAACAGCACAACCACGTGCAAGAAAGGATAGAAGTCTTCACAGGTTCAACATTTACAGCACGGAAGCAGAAAAAGGCACAAGTCCGAAAATTACAAAACAATAAAACATGAAGAGAAGCCAAAGGTGGAAGGACGCGAAAGGAGCAGCAGGAGACTACTTGGCTGATGAGTATTTTGTGACACCCTCTGTAGAAAGAAAAGTACTGGACATCAGTACAAGGTCGAGTGAGTCGAGGGAGCAAAGATAGGCTTACTTGTTCCTTCTGAAATGGCGTGCTTGCTAAGTTCACCGGGAAGAATGAGTCGGACTGCTGTCTGGATCTGATGGACAAATGAACAAATGAGTATACGCAAACACACAAGCTAGGATGTAGTAATGAGATGACTAACCTCTCGAGATGAGATTGTTGACTTTTTGTTGTAAGTTGCAAGTTTGGAGGCTTCACCAGCAATTCGCTCAAAGATATCGTTGACAAAGGAGTTGAGGATAAGCATGGCTTTGTTGGAAATACCGGTATCAGGGTGAACTTGTTTGAGGACTTTGTAGATGTAGATACCGCTGTTGGAAACGTATTGTCAGCACTGAGAAAAGCAAGCGGAATAAAGTGTCGAGACTCACTAGGTTTCTTTACGGGTCTTTGATCGCTTCTTCTTCTTCTCACCATCAGCAGCAGGTTTGGCAGGGCCCTTTTTGGCTGCTGTTGAAGGTTTCTTGGCAGCGGAGGCAGGTGCTTTGCCACCAGAGCTGGCAGGGGCCTGAAAGAAAAACTCAAGTCAGACGGATGTGATTCACGAGAAGAATAGAACAAGAACATACTTTGGAAGCAGGCTTCTTCTCGGCAGCGGCAGATTTTGGTGGGGCCATTGTAGTTTGGGTTGAGTGAGGTGATGTGTTGAGGGTGAAGGAATAAGTTGAGGTGGCTGAAGGTTTGTGTATGTGAAGTGGGATAAGGATGATGGAGCCGCAGAGAGGGAAGTAGGAGCTCTCCTTTTGAAGGCAACGAACTGAGACGCGATTGAGGTTAAGGATAAGCTGAGTGGCGCGTGCCGAGGGAGTTACAAGTGCGAATTGCGATAGTACAGAACCTTAGTCTGGGTTGCTAAGGATGCGCGTGCGCAGCTTAGTGTAACAAGCTGGCCAATCAGCGCGTCTAATCGCGCTCGAGCAATTCGCAACCACGCACTTCGGATTCCTAAGCCGACTGAACATCTTAACTTACAGGTAAAGTACGGTCCAAAACCTAGTTTTTACCATTAAGCTAGTGGTCTGATTCTCGATCCAAGGTCGCGACTTGTGACTTAGCATCGCGTCCTTTGATAACCTCAGCTGGTGGATCATTTCACTTGAAATACCGCACACCTTCTGCCCCTTCGAAGAGTCTCCCCACCACACAATCACACACCATCATCCACTTCATCCAATCTATCCAGCTCACAGTCAGCTTCAACTTCACTTCAACTTCATCCTCAACAAAATAAAACATGTCTTCCGGTGGTAAATCAGGTGGCAAGGCCGGTGGTGAAAAGACCTCTCAATCACGATCCGCCAAAGCTGGTCTTCAATTCCCAGTCGGACGTATTCACCGACTTTTGCGAAAAGGTCACTACGCCCAACGTATCGGTGCCGGTGCACCTGGTATGTTCTTACTTTCTATGATGTCCCTATTTACGATCCACTAATTCTTGGATTGCCTTTCAGTCTACCTTGCTGCAGTTCTCGAGTACCTTGCAGCTGAAATTCTCGAGTTGGCCGGTAACGCAGCCCGAGACAACAAGAAGTCACGTATCATTCCTCGACATCTTCAACTTGCCATCCGAGTCAGTCGATTTTGTGCAACTTTACCTCCGAGCGACGCTGACTGGTCTTTTTTTATCGCACAGAATGACGAAGAGTTGAACCGCCTTCTTGGCCACGTTGTTATCTCCCAGGGTGGTGTTCTTCCTCAAAGTGAGCAGCGCTCTTACCCTCTTCGTCTTGCCCGCCCCTTCAAGCTCTTGCTCACAACTATTTTTCTTCGATCACAGTTCACGCCGAGCTCCTCCCTGCCAAGTCAAAAGGCAAAACAGGAAAGAATTCACAAGAAGTCTGATCGTTGTCTACGTTGTACCTTTCGAATTTGTATTATTTCCTTCTCGTTGAATTTGCCACCTATGACTTTTCAGCCTCCGGTCCGTGTCACTACTTTCAATCTCATTTAATTGCCACATTCAATTGCCGTTCCACACACCTTCAATTGCCTTGCCCAAATTTGCCCTTGTTTCTGCGCGAGTGGATGCCGCATACTTTCCAAAGCCGCTTGCACACTACCACGCCGAGTTGAGCAGCAAAATCACTTTCCACCTTAGGCACGCAGAGCTCCCCCATCGCCCCAGTTCTTAATTGATTGTTGCATTTCCAGGCGGGATCTGTAGCACCAATGACCTATGTTGTGTCGTTGAAGTCACTCAAGCATGTCCAAATCATCAAAAGTTTTTTTGTCAATTGAGACAGTCCGATTGCTCAGAAGCTGGCAGGACCCTGAAGCCGAGATATCCACAAGGGGAGGAATCTGTCTCGTACCGAATTTTTGTAATTTGTCACGTGACCCCCTCCGTGACTGCGCAAGCCATCATCCAACTCATTCTCCTAACACTTTTCACTCAATTGTTTTCACATCCCTTCACTTTTTCATCACTTCTCCTCACTTTTCTCTCTTTGGTGCATGATCTTATGGACAAAGGATCTATGGATCCCAAAATGCAGAAGAATTCAACTGCTAGGGACAATGGATTGATGTATGGTGATGTGATGGTGATTGGCTTCAAGACTCTCAATGAAGCCAGTCTGGGTGCGTGCACAAAGGGGTGCTTCAACTGCCAAGGAGCAGGTCACACAGCAGCAGCATGTAAAATACCATCTATGTGTCCATACCATTCAGAGGAACATCATACGCATGACTGCCCCATCAAAGGAACCACTGCCATGAAATGTATTGCCTGCGCATGTGGCAAACTGAAATTAGACGCCAGTGCCAACATTCCGCGGCTTTTTAAGGAAAATCATGCTGATTTTCTCCATCATCCTTTTGCCCCCGTATGTCCAGTTAGGATTGCAAGCCAGTTCCTGCTGCATAGTCCCAGCACCTCACCTTACATCCAGGTTGTAGCCAAAAATCCATCTACTCAATGTTAGAGTCTCAGATGATAGGAAAAATCAACATTGGCAATTCTGCTAGCATTCTTCAACCAAACATGTCACACATTCCCTATTTCATTCTGAACTCACTTCTCTTTTTTCAATTCTATCAATTCAAGAACCCTATGTCAGTCCCATTGACAACCTCCCACTTAACATGTTGAATTGGACCCTCATTTGTCCGATTCCACAATCCCTCAAAGAGGAAGACAGGCCGTGTGCATGCTTATATGTAAGACAAGACCTGAACCCTATCATTAACCTAATTCACTCAATTTCAAGAAGCCTAGCAGCAAGCACGGTGACCATATGTGGCTACACAGTAGCCGGCATATACAACCCCCAAAAAACCGTTGCAGGGTTTGAGGCATTCACCAAGATGCTGCAAAAAGCCCCGCTTTCCACTCAACTTCTTCCGACTATTTTTACAACAGACACTAACCTACATTCTCCTCCATGGAACCCAAGCCAAACAACACTCAACAACAAGGACACCAAATTAATGATTGAAATGCTGATGGAATGGGGCCTGAGCTTGCGCTCCCCAAAAGGCATTCCTACTTTTGGAGTCCAATCAGTAAACACAGACAGGACCTCTATTGATCAGGTCTGGGTCAACAAGGACTTTGACGAGGAAACAGTAACCTGTTTTATCAATGAAGACAACATTGTGGGCCACCACTCTGACCACCAAGGGCTCGTCACCACTTTCTCCACAGAGTTGGGGAATGAAGCAATCTCAAACCCACAATCTTCAGTCAAGAAAAATTGGAATAAGGTAAATAGTGCTTACACAAAACAAGAACTTAAAACTACACTCCTGAAACTCAAGGTGTTAGTAACACAAGAAGAGATTGGAACTTTCGACAATCCACTACGGCAAGCTATCATCAACGCTGTAGAACTTATAACCCAACAAGGGTTATACAGAGCTGGAAGAAGATAATCTACTAATAAAATGACTAGTAGAAGTTGTCTGAGGCTGCTCTTCTAAAACAACACAATCAGGAAAGGACACTGTTGTATTGAGTACTGATCAGGCACCAGAGAAATGTATCACACAAATCTTATCTCAAAAACACAATTTTTATTACTATCAACACTGCTATAGTGTTATTCCCAGATGATAACTAAAGAAAATAAGCAGTATCTTTGTGATAGATATTATTCCCAATAAGTCTTTTTGACTACAATACTAAAGTAAATTTCTCTTTATGGCTGTAATAAAGGGTGTATTTAAGTGACCAGGTACTATTAAAATAAGTTTATGATGATAAACAAAATAATAAATGTGTAAATGATAAAGAAAAAAGGGGAACAACAGTCCCAAAATCATCTCAAAGTATACATAACAATGTACTACAACTTTTACCATGGTCAACAGCCTCAAAACCAATCAAATCCGCCCAAAAATCCCTAAAAATCCTAAAATGATGTAATGTAATGTAATGATCTTATTACTAATGTATGATGTGATTTTCACAGCCAAAAGTGATCAATGACACAGCAATATGATGTACAGCACTTCTTATGATGAATACAGGTGCTTTTCTTCCTTGTAAACTAGCTGCAAACCAATTTTTGAGATTACAATTTTTTTTGGATGAGGTCCAATTTTGGATTACTAAGGTGCATCTTATAGCACTTGTGATACTGATCATTTATCACCCCCATATGACCTATTTCTGATGTGTGATGAATAATTTATTGAGTTGTGAAGTTAAGGTTTTTGGTGTTACATGTATGCTTGTGACTGTTAATTCAAGATTGACACCAATTTCTTATTTGCCTTGTAATTCTTTTCATACACCTCCACTACTAGTGATTTAAAGCTTTTACATCATGTAATCCAGTCTTACACGTTGATTGAGCTATCTGTCAACATAATCTGACGTAGGGCTGTGACCCGGCCCTGAGTGTGACAGGGCGGCCCCGGGGCATCGCCTGGCCTTGGGCAGACCCAAGGGGATCCAGAAAACACTCAGGGCCAGCCAGGGCACACCCTGAATTGATTTTAAGAGGTAAAAGGGGCCATAGGGGGGATTTCTGGTGTTTGTTGCACATCTAGGTGTATAAAATTGTACATAAACCTTATATTAGCCTACTCAGACCTTGGAGAGAGCCATGGGACCCAACTCAAAAGGCAATTTTTAGATTATTCAGCAAAAAAAATGATGGGCACCAGGGCGGACCGGGCCGCCCAGGTGCTCACAGGGCTTTTATGACCCTTATTAAGTAGGTTTTGGTGTGTCAGTATGGTGTACGTGTAGACTCATACTGACATATAAACATGACATGGGTTAAACATGTAATTTTTCCATGTCATGTTTGGTTGAAATTCATCCCCGAGCCAAATACTGTACAACATGACTCATACTGACACACATCGACATGGATTTTTGATTCAAAAAAACCGTGTCATAACATGAGTCATGGCGGACGGTCTGACGGCCGATAAGTGTCATACTGACAAAAACATGACACAATATCACATCTAATAGCTTTACCCGATTCACCACCGGTACATAGGTTTCAATATATGCCTTTTGTTTATATATCCACTCTTTTGCCGCATATATCAGATTGTACAACTAGACTTTGGTCACATATCATAAAACAACATAAGCCATCTATCATCATAGTTCATATTACCACAACCGCTTTGTACACATATTCCTTGAAGATGTCTAGTGTTTGCAAAAAATGCCACATCAACTTAGTCGAACAAAAATACACCCAATTCAAAATGTGTGGAGAATGCCTCAAGAAGCTTAGCAATGATATACCACCTGCCACTACCAACACCAATCATCTGCCAAGTGCTTGCGGAAATCATGCATTTAATAATCACATATCAGCTGTAAACAAGAAGAAGGATTCACAGGCACTTCGAAACCGCTTTGCTGCAGCAAAATCACAGCAACGTCAAGGCCTCTCACGTCTGAATCAACCAGCTCTGTCTTCGTCTTCTGCTTCAAATCAACCAAAAACATCGGCCACTCAACCATCATACACTTTCAACGCAAAGTTGGCAATGTATCACCATGGCCGTATCAGTCGAACATTCTTTCCTCACCATGCAGCAGAAATCAAGATGTCAATCACTGGAGTCGAATCTGATCAGGTTCTCTGGATCAAAGCTTGTCGTGAAATATTTGAACAGTTTTCTGATGAGATACAAGACATAAGGCACAACATTCCAACGTATCCACTCTTCTTCCAATCTGAATACTTCTATATCACATCAACTACTCGTCCTCCTGTTAAGATCACACCTGAAAAGATCAAAGAACATCTCAGTAATGCACGTAATAATGGACTTGAGCTTATCTTTGAGGGTGATAAACACGACAAAGATTATCCTCCAACCAAAGAAAAGCTAAAAAAAAAAACGCCAAAAAACAAAACAACCCTTCAACTTCTGAAGAAGAACTTGATAGTATTTCCAGCTCAGAGTCCCGTGTACAAAAGCAAGCAAAGAAACCTAAATACAATGCACCAGCCTCTTCTTCGGCCAAGATTTCAGATGATTCTAGTCCAGAAACTCTAGAACTACCAAGCAACATTCTTACAATACAAGACCAACACAAGAAGAAACCATCTGTCTCAAGCTCGTGTCAAAATCAACCTTCTCAGGACAATCTCATGGGACCACCATCTTTCTTACCTTCAAGTACCAAATCAAGTACATTCACGTTGAACAACGGATCAACACACCTCGCTCCAACTCTTAGACAGAACATACCTATCTTACAAACCGACTACAACCACCAAACAAAATTCACTGCTCAAAAAGGTTCTGACTTGCTTCTTACCGTAAACAATCATTATCTTGGTTGTATTGATAACAATATGCTCTCATTGACAAATGAGGTACCGATAGGTGAGAATTCTCAGATTTTCTATCTCTGTCTGTCTTTCAAATGCTAATTACCACCTTGTTAGGCGCCTTATCCACATTCAACAATCTTGGTATCACGGAATTTGCCACACCCTTTCCAGTAATACCTCCCTCGACACCTTCTACACCAATCCAGCTGATTTATGGACGAAAGCTGGTGCTCAAAGTTGATCCAAGTTCTAAGCACCCAGGTTGGACGCCTGTCAATTTTAAATATCATGTATTCACTGATCAAGAGATTGGTAGAGGCTCTTGTCGGATATGTTATAATGCACTTGGTGAAATGAATGGAAAGGTTTGCAAGATGGTTGCAAAGCAGCTCATAACAAATGACGCTGTTGGAAAGGAAATTCTGAATTCATACACCCAAACTCAGCAAGTTTATATGGCTGTATCAAGGTATTTGAAGAAATTTCAGGCAGTGTGTGCTTCTTTGAAAGATAGACAACTCATAGATATTATAGCAAATTGACAGGTATGGTTGATTAATTGGCTTATATATATATCAAACATCTAACTCATATATTGTTTTTAGGTCGTCAACTCATTTGTGGCATATAGTGGAAAGCACGATGATCTTGATCCAAAGAATATCTGGTTTTTTGAAGAATCACTAGTTGATCAAGGTAAATTCCAGAAATACAATTCGAATGTATATTTCAAAACACGAAGAGTTGGAGATCCAATTCACCTATGCATTGCAGCCTTCACCCACTATGTTTACAAGATTACATCACATAAACGCTTGGTTGCTGATTTACAAGGAGCTGGTCTATATTTGACGGACCCATTGATCCTTGATTCCGGGTGAGATAACATTCCCATTTTTTTGACCACATCTTCAGAAGAATAAACTCATGAATGGTCATGTTCTATTCTTTTAGGAATGCTTGGGTTGCTGAAACAAATACAGCAGAGCAGGGGTTTGCCAACTTTGAGGACCAACATCACTGTTATCCACTCTGCCGTCAACTAGGTCTTCCATTCCTTCCAAATCAATCATCTTCCCAAGATCATGACCAGAACCACGATGATGATTACATTGCTCAACATGTCAGAAATGGTGGTCGGCCTGATTTGAGTGAAAGTTTGGCATCTTTGAATAACCTTCTTGAAGCCAGAGATCGGGATGAATCACCACTATAGAATATCAATTTAGATCATTTATTGACCATGTTTCTATCACTCATGATTTTACATTCTCTTCTTTGCGTATCTCCTTTATGCTTATGAACAAAAAACCTATGTTGCCTATCATTGTTGTTTGTTCCTTTGCAATCCATTTCTACCTTGGGCTCAGTCAGGAACGTGGGAAACTCTTTATATTGTTTCCCATATGTCTATTTCCTTATCATACCTCAAGAACATGTATGAATCAATAGAACTATGATTGTTCCTGTCTACATTTGAACTTGTTATACCACTAAAATGACCTCACCCTATCAGTAAGCATCACGTTGCATGTGGTGTGGGGGGGGGTCTCCGGGTATAATGACACAGGCAGGTCTAAGAACCATACTGTAATCTAATACCCGCGAGAATGAGAGCTAGTTCTGAGAAAGGTTGACTCCTCAACCCCAAAACTCACGGAGGAGAGCCGTGAGCCTGAGGAGTTGAACCGCCCTCTACTCAACTACGTGAGTCTTGCAAATCCTTCCCCACAAAGTCTAAATAGACATATGCCAGTATGTATGTGCATTCTAGAATTTCCACACCAACTTTAAAATCATTACAGTTTGCCTCCAACTTTCATATCAATGGGTTCAAAGCAATCCCCACCAAGATTTACTGAATTAAACTTTAACTATTCCTGCTACCTTTTCGCGTAACACTCTGAGTCAACTTCAGATTGGAGGAACGTTATCTCTTCGGGGACAATAGGATGCGTGCCTGTGAGACGATCGGGTTATTCCTTGCGTAGGGGACGCTAAGGTTCGCCAACCATCCGTCTTTCGCCCCAATCGCCCGATCGTTGTCTTTGCCTTTCGTCGCGGAATACTTATCCCTGCTAGCGTTCTAAGTTCCTCCTCCTTTCCCTACAATCTCAATTTCCCTCTTCAATCCTCAACTCTCTCAAGAGTCTTACCGTTTCATCCAACTCTTTCTTCTCGAATTTCCGCAGATAAATTTTCACTGTAAACATCATTCAACTTCCCCAATTTGGCAGAGGAAAATGATTAATAGTACAGTTTTTCATAAAAGAATCTAATACTGCACACCTGGGCCATTTCACCCACACTACATATGTGCAGCAAGCTAAGTCAATAGTTGTCTATCATGTACATACAGGTCTGCTCAGTTTTTTGCCCATCAGAATAAATAAATCACATGTTATACCACATGTAACTTTTTCGACTTTGAAATTTTTTTCCCAAAAATTCACTACATATAATTCTGTAGCTGCTCAGGCAATATTGTTGAAGCTATGTCTTAGTAACAGAAAGTGTGTTACATGCAGTTGAGTTGATGAGATCACACCAAAACATTGAGTCAGTGTATGTAGTCAATCTTTTGGAAGCTTTTTTCAATCTGAAAGAAGTTACAGCATGTATTACATATGAATAACTTGTCCTGATGAGCAGATAACTGAGCAGAACTGTATGTACATGATAACCACATATTCACTGAGCCTGCTACACATATGTAGTGTGGGTGTTATGGCTCAGGTGTGGAGTGATAGACCATTTTATGACAAATCATACTCCCAATCATTTTTCCCTGCCCACTTGGGGAACCCGAATAATGTCTGCAGTGTTTGTAGGCGTCTGATGACCATCTACCTACCTCTTTAATCTCATCTCTTGAGGCACCTAAATTCCACCTCAATGAAGCTCCCCCGATTCTAAAGGAATGCCCATATAACATCTGTCTCTTCCCGGAACGATGAAAGTTCCACATTCCCCTAAACACCTTGATCACCGCACTCTTCCCATACTCCATCGTCACATTCTCTTCCTTCCTCCACGAAAAAACCGGTTCTTCTGGTAGTCTTGGTCGAAAAAGGTAAAGTAAGCGAAGTACTCTAAAGGCATCCAATCTTGAATCTTGTTTCTGAATAATAATATATTGAATTTCACCAGGTTTTGCTGTCTTCGCATTTCTTAGAGCGATAGTCGCGTAAGACAAATCCTTTGCCCAATAAACATCAGCCCAGACCGGAAGACCTCCTCCATCACCATCTTTCACCAACTCCCCTAACCTACAAACACCCCAGAAGGCCACTAGCGCGATTGCCAGCAAAGCCAACTCTCTCTCTACTTTTATCGATAAGCTATCTGCCAATATCTTCAAATCCGAAATCAAAACTGGTGGACGTAATTTTTCTATTTCCATTGATCTCAATTCAACCATCTTCGATGCCTTCAATAGACCTTTGACCACCGTATCAGAATCGACAGGATATCGCTTTCGATGAAATGTATGCCACGCTTTTATTCCCGCCAAATAAGCCTTCAAAGTCGAAGATTTCACTGCTTCATCATCTCTGGCCAATTGATCACCTTTCTTCGACGCCCACACCACGAAATGCAAAAGAGCCTCTTCTGTAAGAGGTAGGAGGTCGGACTTGTTTACCTTCTTCACTTCGGCGAATCTCATCAATTTAACTACACCCGAATTATAATGCTTGAGCGTCCCATCTCGCCAAGCTCCCCTCAAGAAGTGTTTTTGAACTTCGTCAACTTCCAAACGATCTATTCCTTCCGCATCTCTTTTGAACATTCCAAATGGTTTCGTAACTTTCTTCAGCTCTCCATCCGTTCCTGAGTAGCGTCTAAACTTGTCTGATTTAGAATTTGAACTCTTTCTTGCCATTTTATGCAAAACAAATAACTTTTAGGATACAACCGAACGATATAAACAAGTGGATGGACAACGGAGATACTTTCAGTCAACTATCAGAAACTCATACAACCTTCACGGGTCTGTTCTAGGGGTAACTTGTACAACAAAGGGTGTCAGATCTATCGGGATTTCTACTTTGATCTCTTTCCACCAAAATAAGCCATTCGCTTTACCTCTTGATAAACCATCCGCATCATTATTCTTTGACGAAACTCGTTTCTGTCTGATGTTACAACCTAGAACTGATAACAGACGTTGGATCTGTTTCCACTCATTGTTCACCCGTCGATCCTTACATTTCCTCTTCTTAATGGTATGTTCTGTCGTCGTATTATCTGTTTCAACCCAAAACGTACGGCCTCTAACTTGCATTACCTTACTTAGTACAAGTAATCCTAGACGTACCGCAATCGTTTCCGCCCATGCAATCGACCGCTTTTCTTTCCTCAACCCTATGGAATTCCAATCATCTGAAAATTTAAAACATGCCCAATACTGTCCCACCAATATCCCAACCCCAAAGGATGAAGAGGCATCACCGACCCATTCAACGTATTCCGCTGGAGGGTCTTTCACCAGGACAAAACATTCAAAGTTTTTCAAACACAGATACCATTCTTTCAAATCATCCACAACATCCTCCGGTGTCCGCCTTGTTGCTCTCTTTTTCTTCCAACTTTTCATCCACCGGTAAAAGGAACGTAAGTAAGCGGCCATATGGGGTACTACGTTTACCGTGTGCCCCAGTCTACCTGTCAATGTCTCTACATCTGACAAACTCCATCTCTTCCCTTCCACCAGGAACTCTTTCACCATATCTCTCCGTTGGTTCAGTTTGTCCATTGGGAGTCTTACCGTATGATCGGTCCCATTCCAAATAAATCCGAGGAAACGTTGTTCTTCTTTGAAGTCTTTGTTCTTTTTCGGGTTCGTCTCTACTCCCATGCCTCTACTTAACTGAATGATATTATCTAATGTTACCACGTCTTCTGGCCTTTTGAATATCAAGTTATCATCTACCCAACGGAAAATCTTGGGGATTTTCAGTATCTCTTTCACAATATGTCTCCAAATGTCCGCTGGAGCTCCAAAAACTCCACAACTTGCAACCCCACCGAAACCAACCGCCAAGTCTACCCATAGCCGCCCTCTAAAGTCCATCATAATCAAAAAACGACGTTGACTCGGATGATTCGGAAGCTGGCGATAAGCTTTCGCCCAGTCAACAATTGCCACATACCACTTTCCTGGGTTCTCTCTAAAGAAGTTCGCTACTACCTTAAAATCATCCCACTCTGTCTCATAATTCCTTTTATCGACAAAAGAGTTCACTGACGGGATTTTCGAATCTCCTACCGGATGCGAGAGGTCGTTAATCAATCTAATCGAACCGTCGCCGTTCACAGCACTACCCATGGGGTTCAATCGAAAAAACCCATATCTTTCAAAAAGTTCCTTGTGAGTAAAAGGACCGGCTATTCTTCCTGCTTTTAACTCTCTTTCTAATGTCTTCTCAATTTCGTCCTTCACTAACAGAGCTGATTTATGATTGGGAGGAGTATACCATCTCTTCCCTTCTATAGAGTGTTGGGGAATCCCCAAACAAAAACCTTCTTTAAACCCTGTTATAATATAGGGAATGTCTTCTTCCAACCCTGTTTCTCTCATCAAAATCTCCCACTCTCCTACATTCATGTCACACTTGACTTCCCTCGGCCAGCTATCCTCCACTTCCACCACATATGATTTTCGTGAACTCAGAGGTAATTTACCTTTACCTTTCTCCTCATTCTCCTGATCTGAAGATGGTACCACCGATGAAACCTCAAATTCCTCTTGTCTCTCTAATGTCTCAGGATGGGTCACTTCTTCTCTCTCAGTTAGATTTATACGGTCCTGGCTAGAAAAGGCTGAACGTGCGAAAACAGGGTATGTAACATTTCAGAAATCAATCACACCCATAACGTCTCGTTTCCACCTTGAGCTCCACTTAATCTTTGGCTCTCTATACTCAACAAACACAACAACTCACAACGACGGTGACCAGAAACCAAAGAAAGAAGACATAATTTAGAAACCATCCAATCCATCACCAATACATCGACCCCCAAACAATCGAAACATCCAACAAAAATTATTTTTCCAGCATCAGGTAAAGCAATCCAAAGGCAAGTTTTACATCATTCCGTCAGAACACCTTCATCATCACATTCCGCAGATGAGGTTGCTTACCAATTGTTCTTCTTCCCTCCTTTATGATGTTTCCCTCCTTTAGCCGCTGCCACTTGTCTGTAAGCATGCTGTTGACCTTGCGCCACCCAACCGCTATTCAATGGACCGGCCTGCGGAGTGTGCCAATTATGGTAGGAACCAGTACCTCCATTCGAGTACTTGTTTTGATCATGGTCAAAACCTCCCGATCCTCGGCCCCTGTTCCCACCTCTTGGTCTCTTGAAGTCAAACCCACTTCCGCCTCCTAAACCGCTCGCATGTTTCCATGACAAGTCTCTATGTTTTGAGTTCTCCTTCCTCTGACCAGTATAGAAATCAAAACCAAATTTCGGTCTTCCGTGCGCGTAGGGATTCTCTTCAAACATCAGATCTCCTGCCGCATCCGCTTCCCATCTAGCCGTGGTCACAGCCTCTTCTTGAAGACCTTCAGGTAAAACCACCTTCTCCAACTTTCTCCCTTTCTTTCCTTTCCTTCCTTTCTCATAAATGATTTGTGAGCGGTTCCTGAATATGACATTACGTATTGCTAAATGGTATCTTAAACCCACCATCCAGCACTTATGTTTGATCATCAAGTTACTAACTATCTCTTTATGTTCCTTGATGTATTTTGCATAGGCCTTATGACCGTACAATTCCTTAGCATAACGCGCTTCTAAATCACACGCCAGAATGAACTCTCCATAAGACATCTGTCTTTCCAGGTCCCTTTCGCTCACTTCCCACCACTGCCTCTTCGATTTCTTGGCGAACGGATCCTTCGAACAGTTTTGATCATCGATATACGACCGTTTGAAAACAGATAAGGGGACATATTTGTTCATTTTCCTAAAGGCTCTCTGCCATTTCTCTGGCAAGTCAGGTAAGTCGAAGGCCGACGCTTTTTTCAATTGACAGTTGACCCCTGATTTTGATACCAAATAATCTGAATCCGACGCTTCCAAAGAGCTGGCCGAGGAATTCGAGTCACCCGAAGTTTTTGATGATCTGGACGATCTTTTTGAAATTGACGATGAGGAAGAATCTGATGAAGATGACTTGGGGCGCTTCCCTTTGTAACTTGAACTATCGGAGCTCGGGGATGAACTAGAGTCGCTCGATTCTTTCTTGTGAGGATCTTTCCTATATGTCTTCCTCTTCTTCTTCGACTTCTCTTTCAAACTATCCTCCTGGTCTCTCCTCCTCTTCTCTTTCACCGCCTTCTTATCTTTCACTTTCTCTCCTCTAACTCTGTCTTTCACTTTCTCCGCTTCAACTAACTCCGCCGATAACTTCTTCACCGTAGCCAAACTTCCCCTCTCCACAGCATCCACCAAACGAACCATGATCGAATCACTCGACTTGTCCGCCTCATTCTTTGAGGTCGAATCTACCAACTTTTTCGCAGATTTTGGAACTGCTAAGTCAAATTGAACATCACACCAGAACATGCATTAGTATGTCGTTCTACCTTTTTCCCTTCTTTCATTCTGAACGAGAAACTACGATCACAAGGGAAACCGGGAGGAGGGGGGGGGGTATCTCTTATTGCTGCGACAGCTTGGCTGGAGCTACTCTTTCTTCCCCTTGAGAACGAGTTAGCTACTCTTCTCTTCCCACAACTGCTACGACTGCCCTTCAGGCAGGAGCTAAGGATTATATTAAATCCGCTACAACAGGCCTTCCGGCGTGGAGCGTTGTGTTCCCCAACCTCCCATTGATCAAAGAGTGAATAGATTGGAAAGTTAAATGAATCGGAAAGTATTTCCATCGTGCAGTAGATGCAGCGACTTCTATCAATCCTCAAGAGCTCACAAAATTTTTTATTTATCAATCCTCCATAATCCTCCAATTGGTCTAATTGATCGTCTTCATCACTTGAACTTGAAGAAGAATCTACCTTCTTCTCTTTTCCTTTTGCTGACTTTCGTTTCTTTGATTTTTTCTTCGGTTCAGCTTTCTTTCTTTTCTCCTTATCTCCACTCCTAACTCCTTCAGTCTCTGACGATTCACTATCACCTTCCGAGCCATCCGAAATCACTTGGATACCGTCTTTGTCCATCTTCACCACCTTCGTCGTCGACACCGTAAACACCGGGACTTGTTGTCTACTCGCTACTTCGTCAGTTTGAGTCAGGTCAATTTGAGTGTTATCATTTTGAGTGTCGTTCGGGGGTGGTGGTTCAGTAACTCCAGTAAATAATGGTGGTTGTGGTGACCTATTCTGTGCTCGACGTGCTCTTTCTTCGGCTTGAGTTACTTCTTTCAAGAACTGTGCCTTCTTCTCTTCTTCTGCTTTCTTAGCTGCTTGAATCATCGGATGAAATTGGTATTTTGTTAGAAATGATTTAGTGCAAATCCTATTCCACATTCAGTGGTGTGCGTATAAATTTTTAAAAGAAGAATTTGCTATCTAAGTGTGCTGAGAGAAGGGAAGCTAGCTCGAGAGGAAAAACTCTGGTGTTGCTCCAAGGTGAAGGAGTGGCTAGAGGAGAAATGAAAAACTTTTCATTTCTTCTAAATTTGGTCACATGCCAAATTCCTCATTCTGTGAAACCTACCTTTCACGAATGCTCCCTTTCACCTGGGAGTTACACCTCCGTTTTTCCTCACGCCCTCGTGAAATGGACTTCTGTGTACCTCCGCACGCTCTGAGAACACAACCAATCTTTCACTCAAAAAAGCACAGAAATGCAGTGTTCAAATGAAATTGTTCTAAACAGCATTTAGGGTTAATGTGTTTTATTTTCAAATTTGAAATTCAAAATAAAGCTTTTAAAACCAACTCCCGTCCATATACCTCCTAATCAACCCTTCCCAACTACCAACTCAAACATTTCATCTTTCAATTTTCTTTATTTGGGTAAGTATTTCAACTCCTTCTATCTTTGAATTACTCACATTATTCATCTTGGAACTCTTTTGTCCTCAATCACAGTTCCACCTAAAAACTATTCAAATCAAACCAAAGAAACCACTGACATTTGATTTTCCCCAAATCACAATTTCATTTGACTCTAATCAATCTAGTTCATAATTGAACTGTTTTCTTCCTCATGTATAGTAATCTTCATTGATTAGTTCATCACATTTACACTGACTATCTTTGTTTTTGAATTTTCATAGTTATTGGTTAGGAAAAGATTCAGTCAACTTGAATCAACCTGACTCAATTGTTTCCATTCGATTTAATCTAAAACAATCACTTCCAAGCGATTCAACCAAATTGAATCGTTCTCATTTGATTAAACCAAAATCGATTCGTTCTCATTCAATTAACGAAAATTGATTCGTTCTCATTCAATTAACAAAAATCGAATCGTTCTCATTCGATTAACAAATATTGAATTGTTCTCATTTGATTAAAAAAAACAAATCATTTTCATTCGATTCCAAGGATTCTTTCCATTCGATTCCAACAATTCTTTCCATTTGATTCAACCGAAACAAATCGTTTCCATTTGATTCAACTAAATTGAATTGTTTTCATTCAATTCAACTGAAATCAATCATCTTAACATCTAGCTGTCTATTCAAATCAAATTAGATTCATATAAACTCAAAACTCTTATTCTCAATTACTTCAAATTAATCAAATTATTGGATATTTAGATCATCTATTTAAATCATGATCATCATGTGAGATCAAACTTAATTCCTTCTTCCATGATGGTCAGATACCAGTACACACACACGCAGAAGTCTCACAGGTCAACTTGATAGAGGATGGAATCAGATCTTGCATGTTCATTCTTCACTATGTGAATGCGGAACTACTTGATCTCCATTCCTCTATCAAATTGGTTTTGGATCATGATGATTCACGGTCACTGCTGAGGTTCAACTGTACTTGTCCTCCCCAAGACTGGGTTGGCTTCACACACCAGATTCTTGTGGGTAGGGTTCGACACAGACCTTATGCAAGCCTAATTATCACGATCCAAGTGTGGGATGGATGCAGAAAGTGGGTTGCTATCTGACTATAAGAGATCTTTAGCTGATGATCATTTTTTTTATTAGTGATAAGAAGAAGTATAGATCTCCATCACAGAAACGTGGTCGGAAAAAGCTCAAAAATGAACAAGTAGAAATTTGAATAGCAATCAAGAAAAGCAAAATCATTGCTTGTTGGGTTCATCAACAAAATCCTTCAACCCCTTCTTCTGACCCGATGTTGAACATGAATCGAGCTGAGAAAAGAGCTCACATTCGTGCTGAATTTAAACAAAAGATCCGTGATTGATTTGGTCTTCTTAGAGATGCTACATTTGTTTTTTGAACTGAGCATGGAAAACAAAAGTATTTATCGCTCACTTTTGGTACTGTAGTCTTATTGAATAAATATGGAACCAAGCTCCTTGCTGTGGTCCGATTCAACAAACGTGAATATACTGGAAAACGGTTGAACAACGGAAAATTGAAGCGTGAACTTGTACCTGAATGTGCAAAACTTTTTGAAAACTTCAATAACTCAATTATGACTTTATATCAACATGGAACTGCCCGATATTTCTGTGTGACAAATGGTGCAGCTGAAGCTCTAAAGCACATGAAGTCTGGTCAGATGTTTGTGGTTGGGTTTCGTGGTGGATACAGGAAGAAAAAATTTGGTGGTTTGTATCTATTAGTATGATCTTTTTGACTTTTCTATGACTTTGAGGAGACATTGATTTTATTCTTCTGTATACTAGGTACTTACGCTCTCAATATGACCACTGCACGACTTGTGGCTCGTATGGAAAATGACTTACGACGTCAGATGTATCTTCCTTACATCAATCACTTCCTAGCTGAACGATTTGCCTCTCTATCCATTGGTGCCTTTCAATCCAACTGCGAATGAGCTGCACAATGTCGAGCACCATCATGGGCATCAAAGTCTTTTTTTAAATCACCCAATGGACATGTCTTTGGTTCCAATTTTGTTGTAGCACGTGATGAGTTTGCTAACAAGGAGCATGTTGACAACAATCACTCTGGCTATACCTTTGGATTATTTAGTCTGATACATCGAGATACTGGTAGACTCTATCGACGTGGCCGAACTTCAAAGCACGGCTATACTAAAGGAGCTCGATTTGTATTTCCTGACTACAATTTTGAGATCGATTTTGATGGATGTGATGGAGTTGTTGAAATGGTTTGGGCATCAGACATCAAACACTATAGTACTCACTCCAAGACTTTTACTCATGATCATCAACGTATTCCACCGGAGGACGCAAAGATAACACGATTTGGATCATCTTGTCAAATTGCTAAAAGTATGGTTCAACGTCTTAACCAGATTACTGACATGCGAGGCAACAGGAGTGATGAAGAGTGGGAAATTTATTGAGAAACATTGGTTGAGAATTATGCAGATGAGTTGATTTGTAAATGTGATATGATAAAAAGTCAGAAGCAGAAGGATGAGATGGAAGCATTTAAAGCACAATTGAAATCCTTGTAATTACACTTGGTTCACATTTGTTTCTATTTTTCTAAAAAAGTTTGTCTCCTTTTATTACATTATGAATTAGTATTTGATTTCTTCCTACTTCAAGGTATAATTGTGGTTAAGACGCATATAGACCATGAGTTTTTGAATAAAAATGTGTAAGATGTTCACGTTCAAGTACCAAAATGATTTAGATCTTTTCCTTCAAAGAGAGTCCCTTCCCAGTTGTGATCTAGCAAAGCATCACGCATAAATCGAAATGCAGCCCATATGTTGGAGTACTTGAGTTTCTCATGTGAGAGATTCAAGGTGGGCATGATGTTATCTGCAACCAATGAAAACCAATCAGGTGTGTAGGTAAATAAGCTATGTATGCCGGGATAATCTTCGATAATTTGACTATCTATATCTTCAGCAGGGACACGTATCAATCCATCATGTCCATTAAACAACTCAACCGGGTTTTGGAGCAAAAGTCAGCACTGTGACCGCAGGGAAGGGAGGAGTGTGGATCCTTTCTGCGTTTGCTGTGGTTGTATCTTTTGGTGAATATATCCAGCTGCTTATGAATAAAAGGAATCCATAAATAAAGGAACAGAAGCCTTCAAAACAAGTATCAGTCAGCTACCAACATAGAAAGACTATGAGTATCACTTACCAATCCAGTTGAATGTCAATGTCAAAGAAACCGGCGTCAAGTGAATCAAAAAGCCTTTGAAGAACACCACGATTATGTTGTTGCATTAGTTGACTCCAAAAGCACTCTATCTTCTGGTTTCAAAGTGATTTTGTGAACTTGTGTCGTTTCAAAGCTTGGTCCTCAGGCATTTCACCGTGAATGCAAACAATTGCAGAGTGACTGGCGGCCATCTTTCCGGTCTCAGTACCTCGATCAGTATAAAGGAACTGTGGTGCACCACCATACTTTTTAACACATTGAAGATAGTAAATGTCAATATGACAGGGGTCACTATTGGTGACATGTACAAAGAGACCCAGGATTTGGCGAGACCAAGCATCAATGAAACCATATATCCGGATACCCCACTTCTGGAGCTTGTCATGACCGTCTGCTGACTATACATGATTTGGACCTGGACATTTGAAATTGCGGCGAACTAGGACTGCTCTTTGGCGACGTGAGACTCCTTCTGGATCAATTTCCCGCAACAGTTGTGCAATACGGTCTCTGTTTATTTGTAAAAAAGTAAGTATGGATCAGATTGAAGATATGACACAGTGAAGAGCAGACCTATGAATATGGACATTGTGTTCCCTGAGTAAAATGTTTTTGATAGAACGAATACCAGCTTCTTCTGCATTTTCTGACTGGATCTCGGTAATGAGCTGACCTATTTCTTCTTCTGTGTACTTTCCTTTGTTGATATCATCAACCTTACGGGTCAAGTTCATTTCTTTGCAATTACGAGCTAAGTTGGATCGGCTGATTATAATATTATCCTCATTCTTCAAGCATATGAGCATCTCTTTGATTGATTTGCCATCATGGAAGTGTTTGCTGATGGCATTACGTCTTTCAAGCTGATCCTTGCAAACAGGCGGCTTGGTGTTGTTGTGATCCAAACGTTGACAATGTCGATAGATTGTTCTCTCAGTCATTGTTATTCCTTCTTTCACAAGGTTATCTTGTATTTCTTGTATGGTGAGTCTGTCATTGAAACCATTTTCCACTACTGTGTTGATGATAGCTATGTTGTTCTGTTTTGGCATTATTTGTGGAAGAGGAGCAAGACAGAGTAATACTAATGTAGATGGATTATTGAATAAAGATAGTTGAATGTAGAGTTAGGATTGAGTGTTTAGTTTTTATAAAACTCTTGATTCCAGAGAAAAATACATCAAAAATCGGATAGTCCAATCCGAACGCAATATTTTGAAGAAATTTACATTTGGTGTCATGTTGTGTCAGTATGACACTTACCGGACGGTACGACGTACGAGATGACTCATGATACAACACGGGATTTGTAAATCAAAAATCCATGTCAATGTGTGTCAGTATGAGTCGTGTCGTACGGTATTTGGCTCGGGGATGAATTTCGACAAAACATGACACGGGAAAATTACATGTTTAACCCGTGTCATGTTTATATGTCAGTATGAGTCTACACGTACACCATATGTCAGGGCGCGTACCGTCTGCTTCCAGAAAAACAGTGGGCACAGTCGGCCGGGCGGGGCCAGGGCCGGATCACAGCCCTAATCTGACGTCATTTGACATATGTAATAAGCTGAAAACCTTCATTTTTGACAAATTCACCCATTTTCACTACTTTTCACAGCTGCTACTCTTCTTTTCTTGCTCATGTAATATGACATCATCCTCTATAACCGTAAAAATCCCGGAAAATTCTCTTGGCAACCTTAAATTCCACTATTACCACCATTACATATGCAAACTACACGTATAACCCTTGTTTACCAACTTCAAAAAAGTACCTTTTCCCTAATAACTTCTGTTTTTCCTTATCAACCTTCAAGATTAAAATTGTTACATTATGATATGATGTTGTTCTTTCATATTCTAACCTTACTAAACCCATAAACCTAATATTACTACCCTAACAACCATTTCCAAACCTGTATACCTAGATTTTCGAATTTTTCTTATGTTTTTCTTTCTTTCTTTTTGTAATAAGATTGTGAATGAACTGTAATGATCTGAATAAGCAATATGAAATAAAATGATGTACAATCAATCTAGAATACGTTGGCCGGGTGAAATTTTATTTTGTTTTATTTTAGTGATACAGCGGCAAATACAGCTTGAAATATAAGCATCATAAACATTAAAGGACAACCATCAATTTGAACAAAACTTGACAAAACCCGCTGCCTGCTTGAAAATTTCATAGTTTTGAACAGAATGTTTCTGACTTTCAATAACTCTCCATTACATTACCCTTGACCATTGCCGTGTTAACTTTCTCTTGATTCCCTCATCACTGCTTCACAATCTTTCAACTTGACTTTTTGACTCGGCTTGCCAGTCATACTCGTTTCTTGACTACCGTCTAATTTACTGTCTCAAATCAACCCTCAAACCTCAATCAAACCTTGAGATTGTAACTCTATCTGGAAGTTCATCAATCCCCATACCAAAAGATTCAAAAGCGATACACTCAATCAAAACTCACCAGGGAATTGATTCTAAGGCTGATGAGGCAACACTCCAAGATTAGAAATGTGTAACTTGTAGGCATTCAGTGATTGATCAATTTGCTGGTCAGAGCTATCACCTTGTGTTTAATTGTTTAAATCAGTTACTGATGATTTGTTTTCCTGACAACATCTGATTCAGACACATAATCTTCAATCAAAAAAATTGATCAACCTATTAGCGTCAATGAAGACTTTTCAAGTCAATATTGGACCCAACACCAATGGTCTTCTCACACAGCAAGCTCATCGATCTCTTCCGCCAAATTCTCAGCAGTCGATTGAAATGCTCTTGAGAGCTTATAGGAGAAGTACATTGTTTACTGCGCAGCTGATAGTCAACAAATGTTGCCAAGCAGTTCAATTATTGCTTACATATTCAAGATGTACGTTTGGCTGAATTGAATATGGCAGAGTAAAAAAGAATTTACACAACTGTCTCCAATTGAATACATCCAATCATCCAAATCAACTCCATTTCTATCATTCAAACGATTGTAGATTGTACATACATCATCAATGTGAACAAGATAAAGACTCAGAATCAAGGACCAAACTTTTACATTGATGCAAGTATACAAATCAATCCCAGCCTTTGAAAAGCATTACTTATTTTGACTCATTCATCTTGATTGCCTTCTTCACCTGACAGCCATCATCATGATAAAGGTTTTGATTTCGATTGTGAACCCTCTTCCCTTCTCCTGATTGACCCTAGGTGGGTTCCTTCTTTGTTTATGAGTATTTCTGATTTGATTTCGATGGCTTCTAGCTCACTGTAACATCATTCACATCCACTAACATGATTTCCTTCTTTGCTGTTTCACAAGAATATGTTGTAGAACTTTTATATCATTTACCTATGTTGAACTGTGTTGTTCAATCCAAGGTTTCAAAGCCCCTTATGATGCAATGTTAATTTGGTACTGATTTGTGAGAACACTGGGGGTGGATATTTGGAAGTCGAACATGAGGTATGTTTGTTTATATCTTTTTTTGATGTGTTTTCAATAAAAAAGGCTGAATAATGGGGAAATTAAAGAAGATACCCTCAAAGCAAATCAATTGATCAAACCCAAGCCCTCAAACAAAGCTTTAAACTCTCAATCAATCTCACTTACTGCTTCTACTTTTTTAAGTAGTCCAATCTCATTAAATTGCCAACTGGAACCAAACATTCTGAAACTTCAGATCTACTCCTTGAAGCAAAATGTTTTCGATATCATCATGTCTTTCCTTCAACTGAGACCACCAAATTGAAACAGAGGAGTTGATTTTGATTCCTATCATCTCAATGACAGTCATTCTATCAGGTGTTGATCTTTGTTAACTTCAAACTCTTATTCATTCTTGAATGAGCAACCCCATTTCAACTTTCCTTTTTATCAATCTCTATCATCTTATTTACTAGAGGGAGCTGACAGTTTTCATTTGATCAATGATTTAGATCCTCTACCTGGATTTCCTACCATCACAGGTGTTTCAGGTGCCACTCTAAATGAGCATACATCTTATAATCTAACTCAAGAGATAGATATAATGATGTAAGTGATCAAGGAGAGAACTATTCATCTTTATCATTTGAAAGAAAGTAGAATTCAACAAATCACAAAGTTTCCTCCATTTCAGCTTCTAATGAGATTCTGAGATGTTCAGTTTTAGTTTTGTTGGATATAGAACAATACCATACAGTTCTTTAAATCAATCTGTAGCTAATTCAACTCACCTTTTACCAATTTTTCAATATAATAATGAATCAAATCAATAACTCAGTTCACCACATAGACCTTCTACATTGGCTATACCTAATTCAGATGAATGTCTTATTGCTTCTCATACTGATGGGTTGTTTCCAGGTGTCTTTGTTTGTTCAACTGGTTATCTGTGGTACTTTGGAATAGCTCTCAAATCCAAGACTTATATCAGTAGATGAAACTCATGTGCTAGCTTCAATTTTCAATGGAACAATCAAGACCATTCATCAAAAACACAAGAACTTTCACAAGCTATTGAGCTTCCTAATTTATTGCAACTTAGAACATTATCATCCACTAAATTTGAACTTTCTCAGGGAGATTTAACAAAATACTGAGGCTCATTGTATCTTTTTAATCATGCTGTCACTTGAAGTACTCAAGTTTCCATCTTTCAAAGCAACCTCATGTTGAGGATGTCAGTGTTTAGTACATTCGGCTGAGTTGTCAAGCCTACCAACACCAATGACTGTACTGTGTTCCACAATACCTTTGATCAACAGATTTGAGGTTGATTGCTGTATGGTACTGCTATAGTATTCAAAACTACCCTGTACATATAATGAGAATTTGAAGTCAGTTGCTTGGTATCACTCCTTACTGATTGGCCTGGGAATACTACTTCTATGAGTGTAGAAATTTGTGTTGAGACTGTCCGAGCTACTTTCAATTGATAAACAATGGGTTGAGAAGATTTTTCATTTTCTTTAATCAATCAACATGTGTGTGCCACATCAGTTTGATTTGTTTCTAATAACAAACTTACTTACTAACTTTTATCAAACAGATAGATTGTAGATAAGACTAGGCCTTTGGTTGATAAGTATGTAGCTGCATTTTCTGCATAAGCAGACTCAAAATATCACCCACATGGTAAGCTCAACTCATTCTTGGGATCAAGTTGACATGAACCATCCTCAAGTCTGTATACTTATGTTTTACTTGATCTTTTTTAGATTGCAAGAAAGATAGTATGCTGAAACAGGTTTGAAACCAATTTGGGAAATAGGAAAAGCACTCATATACACATTTGGATTTTAGTTTGGCTTCAGTGCTTTGTGTTCTCTATCTTTGTGAATCTATATCTCTTATTGTCTTGACCTCAAATGAACCTGTGGTAACTTTTCTGATTTAACACTAGAAGATTGTGAAAGATCAGCTTTATTAAACTGATTACTCAGTTTCCAATTGATTTGATCTGCTAAACTCACCTAAGATTTAGAACTTCAATTTCAATTTGGAGCTCTCAATCAAGCAATTTCAAATGTCAATGACAGTATAGATATTTACTACCAACAATATCTCAACCTTCAATCCATTGATCTAAAATATTAATTATGAACATGATCAATGAAATCAATCTCAATTATGTCTTCAACCTTCAGCTCTCACCATTCATCAAAATCATCACATTCATCTCCTGAACACTTATTTTCACAGATCCAGACATTCAAGGTGTGTTAGATTTCCATCCAACTTCTTTTACTATACTCTCCCTATCTCAATCATGTGAGAATTGACTGTTGTATTGGATACAACAAAATAGCAGACAATATTCCTATCAAACACAACTTTTGAGCTGAATATTCTTTAAGACAACCCTTGGCGCTGAGCTCATATTTGACCAATTCAAAAACTCCACCTTCATCCAAACCAATTCCACTATTATTATCTTACATATGATTTATATTACAGTTCAAGCCTTTGTCTGTACAACTACTTTGGCTCAACTTGGAGCTTGTAAAAACAATTGAGTACTCCTTCTTTAACCACTCATGAGATCTGATAATATGACCTTTTAGTCATTCAATTCTGTTCTTTTTGAAGTTTTGGTTTCAATAGTTCCAACTTGATTTTGCACCTGGAATGCTTATTGAATTCAATTTAAATGCAACAATATATGATATTTTTCCATGAACAATTTTAGTACAATGAAATATACTTCAGTAAGAATGATTTGTATTACTAGATATATATGTATTCTAGATACTCTTTAGATATTCTTTGTACCTATCAATTGACTTTTTGATCAATTGACATGGGTCATTTATACTGTGATAACAACTGGAAGGTCTACTGATCAGAGTGAAATCTGTAGTGGCTTTAGTAGGATGAGAGCTTAAGCTACAGTATTTCAACATTGAGAGAAACATTATGCAATAGGTGTAATACAGAAGACCATCCAAGTAAAAAATCAGGTATAAATGTAAAGAAAACACAAAAGGACTAATACACCATGACATTTTTGCAGAATGTAAACACTGAGCCTTTGATGAGACTGGAGAAGAAAAAATTGGTTAGAAACCATTAGGGTGTATTTCGTTAGGGGTTAGGGGTTAGGCTTAGGGTAGGATACAATTTTGTTCACACAAGTTTCACAATGCATTAATTCAGTGTGCAGTGCAAAAATGGCAAAAAAAATGTGCCTAAGCATGGGTGCGCCTACAGGAATGCTAAATCCTCAACATATTGTGGGTGCACCCCACAGTTATTCTATAGGTTGTGACAGGGATGTCAGTGCGGCGCCCACCGCCTAATTGTGCTAGTTTCATTTTTAATCAAGAACCGAAAAAGAAATTTTGAGACAACACAATGAAGAGTTTTGATAATAACAATGTAATGATGTGATACATGGTTTTGTGGGAAAAGATGTAACAAGTAAGTATGTTCTTGCCTTTGGCTTCTGGCATGTCTTTGGACCTGTCATCGCCAAGTTCTAGAACCACCCTTTCTATCTCTTCCTCCAGAAATGTGATTTTCAAAGGCAAGTGTGCCAACATCATATTTTTGGCGTGAGTTCTGTGTTGCGGCGGTACAGTTTTGCCATTTTCTTTTTGAAGGTATAACAACTATTATCAGCTACTGAGAGCAAGAGAAAAAATAAGAATACTCACTTTTCTTCTCGCAACTCTTCTTCGTACTCAATCAACTCCTTGAGTTGTAATCACAGCTGGCTTGGACCTGTATCAGTGAATATCTCTGCTTGCAATATCTTTGCCAAGACCGTTGACTAGCAAAATCATTGCGGGTGTAGCCACATTTTCTGTCAAGGCTGGTCAGTATTTGTACTTTTTTGGTATGTTTTCTTTTGATGAGCTCCAACTTTTGTTGAGACAAATGAGCTGTAACCAAACAGAGTCAATTTCAGAAGTCTGAGATATGATTAATGTAGATGTGATAATCAGATTGACGTACCAGTGTTGGGGCAAACAACATTGTTTTTGTGTTCTGCTTTGAGATTCAGAGCATCCACTTGATGCTGCTTTGTACAAGTGAGGCCGGAAGAGATAGGATACGAGTTTACTCCGCTGGCCCCGACTGCTGTACTGGGTGGAGTAAACTTGTGTCGTATCTTTTCCGGCCTCACTTGTACTATATTGCAGAGCCAATACTAAAGGAGAATACTTGAACCAGTTTCTTTCACTTCCCTCTCCATCCGACATACCCCAACCTCCATTCAATCTTGGGTTATAGTCAAGCTGGCAATCCCACCTATGTGCATATGCGTGAAAGATGCTTGTTCCAAATGTGAGCAGACCTCAAGCTCTTTGCTCAACAAAGATGTTATACTGAAATTAATGAATATTTGAAACCCATATCACATGTATACCACAAGAAAAAGGAAATTACATTGGTTTTTATCAACCTATGTACAGTGCCCATGATTTATTGCACCTGCTCACCACCGTTGTTGGGTGTTTGATGATCCAACAAAATTTGGTTCAATGATCATATGATCTTCAAACAGATCATCCATACCACCAAGAAGGAGAACCAGGCAACAAAAACAGGGGAAGTTGGATAGAAAACCAAGGCAAATAAGATAGAAGTAGATCTAATTCTATCTTGATAAGAAAGAGATGGGTCAAAACAAGGTGAGAGACAATTACAAAGGGATCCTTAGAAATGAAGCACATGGAGGTGTCAGTACATCAATTTTTTTTTCTTTTATGAGTCAAACAAGCAAGCCCTTACTTGTCATCCCTGAGCCCTGATTATAATTTATAGTACCACGGGCTAATAGTACCACATGTAATATTACAATAATATTGTATAAACCCATAAGTACATCTCAAGGCACATAATGTATCAAATACATAACAAACCTAACCCAAGTGCCAACCACAAGTTGAGACAAGGAACACACACCAACCACAAGTTGACACTTGACCCGTGAATATATAAGCCCCCCTTCTTCCATTGATTCATCCTCCATATTTCAAAACATCACAACATCAGAATCAAATTATGCTTGAAATCATATCAAGAGGATCCTTTAGCACATGATTAGTTGTGTAGTCTAAAGACCAAACTTGAGCATTACAGATTCCATTGCTGAGAACCCCTGGTATTGATTTCTATGAGACCTGTGCAATCATAGTCTCTAAAATAAACCATAAAGCAGCAAAGCTTCCTCCCTTACACAGATTTTAAAGTAGCCTTCAGGATCTTTGGTTCACCAAAGTGTAAATCCTGCCCCTTGCAGTCTCATGAAATTAGAGCATACTAGCTCTTACTTCCCTTAGTCTCTTTCTCTTCCTCATATCCTTTTCTTAGAGGTCAACTAGCATTAGTCTTCACTTGGGTGTACCACATGAACACTATGCTTTACCTTTCTTATCAAATTCATGGTGAAGGGCAAACCCAACAGACGTGCCCTCCTCACAGTACTCAACGTTTTTGTAAATTACAATGCTAAAAAAGATGAGAAGTTGTAAATGGAGAATGTGATTAGAGGACACATTCCTGGGCTAATATACAATAAGAATACCCCTGACCAATTGATTATACACACTGTAACACTACCTGCAATTCTGGCCTCAATTGAACACAGGTGAGATCAAGGTGTATTCATTGTTAGGAGCAGGATGAAGGTGTTGTTGGCACAGATGTTCAATAAAGCTTGAGGAATGCATGACTGGTGATTGACACAAAAGGAACCAAGGAGATGTAATCAAGGGATGAGTGAAAGGTGAAAGACCAAACTTACTGTAGGAATCACAGGGGTGACACATGCCACCCAAGTGTAAATTCCACTGGTTGCCTTTGCATGAAGGCTGAAGACCAAAGCAAAGCCTTTCCTTGTCAGATACAAGAACTGAAGAAACTATTGTGTTGCAATTGGTTGGAAACAGGCAATTGAGAATGAATGGAATGGAAGAAAGGTGGATTTGGAAGCGGTTGAGAACAGCTGCACACATCTGCAAATCACAGAGTGAACAATTGAAGGTATCAGGTCAAAAACATCTTACAACTGGGGTCCTGACATGTTTGAATGCATTTTATACATCAGCAATTGTTTCAAGGGTTTGGTAATTATAATTTTAAGTGGATGATGTGGGAAGGAGGCAGATCAATGATTTAAGCATGTGAGAGCAGCTGGAACTGGCTCAAAGGTCCAAGCATATCAAATTGGAATGCATCTCATGAATCAGAAATAATTTCAAGTGATTTGAAGTACAAATCTATGTGGGTAAGACAAGGTTGAGATGTTGCTTCTCACGTGAATATGCCCAAATGAAAAACCCTTTAGTGATACAACTATCCAAGTTCACGTGTTGGACATGTTTGTTTAGTACATACATATCTGATAGTCTTTCTCTAAACTTAACAAAGTCCCATGCTTGCCTCGCAAGGCTGAAGCAAGCAGAGAATCTGCTGCTTCATGGAATCCAAGAGCCCCATGGCACAGTGAGGTGCAAGTTTGGCACAGTACCACAGTGATGTCCCGTCAGACACCCAGATTGAGAGTTTGTGTCACCTTAGACTCCGTCATCACTTGGTTGACCGCCACATCAAGCATTACTGTTGTCCATCAACATTGTTTCCACACCAATTCTTCATCCTGATCCAGATTCAAATGTGTAGTGATCTGACTATAATGTGAGGTAGGATCACAATCCAGTTTGTACAGCAAACCCTTGCAAGAGTGCAAGAAGGTTCAGAATGTTTATATGTTTCTTATTTTCTAAAGGAAAGAACAAGATGATTTGTTATTACAAAAGAATTTGATACTAAAAGGGCAATTGGAATAGGACAACACAAACAACATAAGATATACCATACACAGCAAGCCCTCCCAAATCACCATATCTGTTGCACAAGACCATTCACATTATGTGCCAAAGCAACTTGAGACAAATCATGTTATGCTCCTCCCAAAGTGATCAATACCTCACATTCAGATGGAAGTGATAGATATAACTATAAGCACAGAAAAGTAAGAACATTAAGCAAAAATAATATTCTTGCTTTGATTAGATGGATGACTGGTGGACAAATCCGTTCCAGGGCCATCTCCTTTCCAGATGGGGACTGAGCTGTGAATGTCACAACGGATGCAATATTGAGTTTACAAAGTTGAGCCAAAAAGGGGATATAATATATAGTCTCTGTATGTGTGACAAGTTGGGAAAGCTCAGCGCTCTCTGCTTTGGTGAGCCTCTTGGATTCCATGAATCCCCCGGTACTCTAAAAGCAATCAAGGGACTGATGCCCAACTTGCACAATGTCATTGGTCACCATAAATAATTTTGCAGGAGTAATTCTTGTGATCCATCTAGTCATGTCCCTATTGAATATTCCTATGTGCAGCAAAAACAAAAAGTGTGTGCTGGCCTGTTGCACAGATTTTGCACTTGTGCTTGAGAAGGACATTACATGTGTAATTGACAGTATTATCCAGATCTTTGAGACAGTTTTTGGGCAAGAGGGGAAAAAACAGTGTATGGTGCATGCTATGCGCAAAAGGAGTGCGCACATCTTTTCTCTTGAGTCTTTGGACCAAGTTGTAATCCGGGGAGGGGACTGTGTAGACACTGCAGGGAAGCTCCTGGAAACTTTTTATGGTGACCAGCAAGTTTATGCAAGTTTGAAGTACTTCCCCACCGCTTCAGCCTCACAAGGCAAGCAAGTGACTTTGTTGAGTTTAGTCTTTGTCGTAGTTGTGGACCAGTGACTCCTGTTGCCCGCTTCATCCATCCTTTGACAGGTCTGGGTTCCCATGGTCTCAGACCTTAACAGTACAGTCAAACCTTGATGTAAGCATAGAGTTTGGTGCAGGGAACTCCATGCTAAAAAGGTGAGATGCATACTTGCAAAGTAGGCATAAGTCACAATGTAAGCATAAAACAAACAGTTTTATGCTTACATGCTAGGATTTTGGTCATAATGGCATAATTTTGAATTGGACAGCATAGGCTTGGTGTATATAGGGGGTGAGGGTATAGCATAAGGTCTAGGGAATGTAAAGTATGTAGAAGACAGACAAAAAGCAATGATCTTCAAAGGAGAAGGGACAGTTCAAAGAAGTTTAAGGAGTGGGTGATGTAGAAGACAAAAAAAAGTATATGTAAGAAGCAAGACAGAAATCGACTGGATGAGGAGTGTCAGCCATGAGGATTTAAGCAATACAAAGCTCCCAGATAGCTAAACAACTTAACTAAAAGAACTGTATAAAATTTATACATTACATCTCAACACTCAAGTTTCAAGAGTGGATATTACAATAAATCATATTCTTAAAAAATACTAGTCAGGACCAAATATTATTTAGATCCTGACTACCCTGTTACAAAAAATTTACCAAAGAACTAGGCAATAACCAACCAACGGATTTGGAGCAACGAAACCACCAACCTGGATCAAGGAAGAGTGGACCCAGAACCCTTAATTAAAACCAGACCGGTTTAACTAGGGTTACCACGCTACTCGATGACGCCATCTCGATAAATTTCCTAGTTAAACACCAAGGACCTCTTCGAAAGAAAGAAGAAGGACCACCAAAAACTTTACCAACAAAATTTATCAAAAAACTCTTATTTGCAAAAACAGGATAGTTTTACTTTCAACAGAAACCAAGCCGTATTAGATTTAAAATTTAGACCATAGCATGAGAACTTAACCTTTCCAATAGCTCACCGTCTTGCTTTTAAAATTGTTCCTTTTCTTTTGTTTCTTAAAAGAATACTAGTTGCGCAATCCTTAAGACTTTTCTTAGATTCACTTCACCCCGATTTCACTTTCATAGAATTAGGTCTAGGGAGTGATTCATTACCTATTGAGATCTTATTTAAGACTCAGTGGAAGGCGTTTATTTGATTCAGATCTTTAAACAGCACTTTTTCGGATTCCAAAACTCCACGAGGAGTTGTCCAAGTAAGTGAGTTAACACCTCTCTTAGAGACTCTGTATTCATTGATTAGATAGAAGTTCTAATCATCTCTTGTTCTGGTTATAGAAATTGTTAGGCTAGAATTTATAGTAGCCCACCTGCTACCACAAAGCCTGTGCGTAATTCAACACTTACTTCATCTACTTAGGTAGTGTTTTTCAACTTGAGCTCATTACTCAGCAACCACTTTAGATCTCAAGCTGACAAGGAGGAATGTAGTGGAATCGAGTAAAATAGATAGAAATCGGTTCAAGATTGAGGAGTTGAAGCTGAGTTTGAAGTCAAAGCTACAGGTCCAAAGCATTCCGAAAGACTAGTTTGTTTCAGTGATGAAACTCGTATGTGATTTACATTGTCACCAATCTTATCCAAAGATCAAACACAAGATGCCCAGTTGATTGTGCCACCGGGTTTGTTTGGCCGGCTGGCTAAGGCATACCTTATCTCCTTGATTGCCGTAGAGATTTGAACCATTGTCCAAGGTTCACAATAGACTTCTTCTGGTTCAGGATTGCTATCTGAATCTTGGATTTCAATTGGTTTCTCATTTGATGTCCTCTTGACAATTTCTTTGAGAGAGAGCATTGGTGCCTCGCCTTCTGGAGTTTGTTGTTCAATCTTGGGGTTGAGAAGCTCTTGGATGCTGATACGGGAGCTACTTCTGCTTTCTTCTAATCTTTCACAGTTTCCTAGCGCTGACAGTTGTTCTGCAGTTGATTTGATTGCACTTTGAAGTTCAGGATCATCAGCTAGAATATGTTCAAAGTGATCAGACCAAGAGCTTGATGTGGTGTTGGGTGACAAGGCTGCAACAATGTTTGTGTGTTTCCAGCAGTTCTTGACTGTCTCAGAAGAGATTTTGTCCCAGGCTCGTGCAGCCATTTGCATGGATTCGAGGAGATTCAGTTTGTATATTGCTTTTGATGTCCATGTGGGATTGTTTTTGTATCTTCGGATTACACGGCGTAGGTAAGCACCTCAATAGTGAGCTTTGAAGGCGGCAATTATGCCTGCATGTCTGTAGGACACTAGTCATGTTGGGAGGAAAGAAGTGAACTTTGATGTTGGTGAGCTTGATGGTTTTACATGCAACCACATGACCAGAGAAGTTATCAAGGAGGAGGAGAACGTTTCAATGTTCCATTCGGAATTGGGCATCCAGCTTGCTTAGCCATTCACCAAAGATGACTGCTGTCATCCAAGCTTTTGTGTTTGAAACATAATCAAAACCATAGTAAGATGTGGGATGTTGTCCGAAAGGCTTTGGATTCTTAGAGACACCAATGACCAAGGGTTCAAGCTTGTCACTGCCATCGGCATTGCAGCCAAAATGGTAAGTGATTCAGACTTTATTACCCTTCAGTCCAGATGTCTGTACATTTGAAAGAGTACAATTAGGTGGCATTCTAGAAGAGAAGAAAGGATGACATTAGACTATATCAATCACAGAGTAAAGGGACTTCAAGACTCACTTGTACATCAAGCTTGTTTCATCTGCATTATAGATGTTGCGAGGCGTGTAATCCTTGGTGATTCCAATGAGGGACTTGTGAGCTTCTTCAGTGCTGACAGGATCAACAGTCCCAGCTTCACCAGACATGAGTTTGCTTTGGATGTTGCATTGCTTTTTGAATTTGTCAATCCACCCATGAGAGAACTCCATTTCAACACCTAGGAGAGGAGCTATAGATACCACTTTCTTGCAAAGGAATTTGTTGCTGATGAAAAGTTTATGAGCTACTGCTTCAATGACCCAATGGAATAGAGCTTCCTCCAAATTAGGGTACAGCGCTTTCCTTTGGCACTTGACAGTTCCACCGCTGTGCAGAGCACTCACCTCCATCTGCTTATGTTGAGCAAGCCAACGACTGAGTGAAGATTGAGTTATTTTGAATTTTTGAGAAGTCTCATTCTGAGTAGCTTTGTGCTTGTATTGCCATCTAACAACTTTGAGCTTGAACTTGAGATCATGTACAATACAAGATGCCTTGAACTTGGGACACTTGGGGGAAGTGATGCTCTGTTTCTTCTTTGATTGAGGCGAGGAAGGATCATTGCTGGAGGAATCAGATTCGCTGGAGTCTTTTGTCAAATCTACTGGCCAAGATTCTGGGCTGGCTGATTGGAGTTGCTTGGGTACAGTGGGCTTAGGAGCAGCTGCAAGGGTGGATTTCTTGCTTGATCCTAGAAATTGCACTGAGCTATCTGGAACCTTGGAACCAAGCTCTAAAACAAATTTTTAAAAAAAGAGTAAATCAATGTTCATAAGGAATTGTGCTCACCTTTCAGCTTTGAGCAAACATGTTGAAGTTTGAACTTTACAATACCTTCACTATTGTCATCCATTTTTTTGGCTTTAGCTGAGTATTCAATAAATAATTGAATTCTGTGCTTTCCTTTTTGAAAGTGCTTTGTTCCACAGTCAATACCAAAAACAGCATCAAGCTTCTTGACCAATTCCCATCCAACTTTTTCAGGAGCTAAACCAGGAAATAATGGTACCTCACAGAAGGTGACAAATATGTAATCATCTTTTGTAGCAGGCTCAATGTTTGGGCAGTGTTGAGCAAGAAGCATTGTTTCAGTCATGAGGTCTTGAAGCAATGAATCAGACATAATTTTTAAGGAATTGATTATTGAGATATGTAATGATTTCAAAGATGTAGAGAAGAATCAATCTTTCTTCCAGATCAGGGATGACAAAATCTGAACATAGCATCTAATAAAACAATTGATTTGAAATGTTTGCAACTACTTCAAAAAATTAAATGGCTTTGAAGAGAAGAATACCATGTAAAAAGAAAAAGGAATACAACAATCATTGTATATTTCACACAGTAGAGTTGATAGTTGACTTTTTTACCTAAAGCTATCAAAGAACTTACGTAGATTGACTACATACAAACTTATTACAACAATGTAAGCATATTCACCCTCAATATGGTAGCATATGCTTACATGCACACTTTTTTACTCACTCTATAAGCATAAAAGCGTTTTTGGCAGCTTTCTGTATGCAATACTCATTATGCATCAAGGATTTTTTTTGCAGGCGCTCTCAAACTCAACTAAGTCCCTTGTTGAGCTCAAGCCGCTCAAATGAGGGACTTAGACACTATCTTGTTTTTTTGGTGTGAGATTGGCCGGGGCTTTTGGCCAAAAACTGGCCTCCTTATAAACGTTTTTTTATGATTTCAACATTACTGCTTGCTCATAATGAAAAACATACGCCTAGTTTTTTTGTACAATGTCAGACTCTCAGCTTTGAGATAGCTTGTGTGCTTCACAAGATATATACAAATTTGTTGAGGGCTCAAAGTCAAAATTCACAGTGATTTTGATCAGTCCACGCCTGAAATTTCAGTTTTGGTGCGCAGTGCACAACAACAACTTTCAACTTATCTCTGGTCCAAAAAATGATATCACAATTGTGATAGGGGAGGTTGAAGAGGAGACCCAGGCACATGTTTTTTATTATGGGGACGGAGACATGTTGAAATTGTAAAAAAAAGTTCTACAGGGAGGCCAGTTTTTGGCCAAAAGCCCCGGCCGATCTCATGCCAAAAAAACAAGATTGCGTCTAAGTCCCTCGTTTGAGCGGCTTGAGCTCAATGAGGGACTTAGAGCATCCCCAGCCATGCCGTAAATCTGTAACATACAGAGGGTCGCACAGATCGTTTAGGGCAGGGTTTCAGGTATGACTTTTGAAGAATGTACCGCCATGGTTCCCTACAGTACGGTTTGTAGCATAATAGGGGAGATGTATTATGGATTAGTTGATCATCAAAGTGTCTGATTTGCGGAGAGTCAGATCGTAGAAGTCGGATTTTATGGGAGAAGTAAGGTACAGAGGGATTTGGGGTGCAAGCGGAAAAGACCATATTGGGCCTATTTCGACTCGCACGTAGACAGTTGCCCAAGCTAGGTATGTGTTTGGGGGTAACGGCTGTGGATAAAAATACCCCAAATCTGAATACGGCACGGTTGACAGCACACGGCTGGGGATGCTCTTAGTTAAGTTTGAGGCGCTCTGCGTTCCCAAAAGATCGGCCCAAAATTTCCACTCCCTATAGCGTGATATGCATATATACTAGATGCATACATCGAGGGTTGACTGTATCCACGGCCAAGGCGAATTTGGCAAGGATCAAGCAACGTTGATGATCGAGGGCGAGCCACAATGAACAGACGTCGCGAGCGGTTGGTGTGGGTTTTGCTCTCAAGCTGCATGTTATAGTATAAGTCACACGGGGAGCAGGGGAGGGCACGACAAGCTGTTCAAAAGTTGGGACTCGGAGCATACACATCGTTTAGTGTAATGCAAGCTGGAATAAAGTTGAGTTCTACGCTGAGAGCAGCGAAGGGATTGATTGCGAATCAAAGAACAATAAAGTCGGAGAAAAAACATAATACACGGTCGAAATCAAAAACGAGAACAGACGGCAAACAACAATCAGACTTCTTGTGAATTCTTTCCTGCTTTGCCTTTTGACTTGGCAGGGAGGAGCTCGGCGTGAACTGTGATCAAAGAAAATAGTTGTGAGCAAGAGCTTGAAGGGGCGGGCAAGACGAAGAGGGTAAGAGCGCTGCTCACTTTGAGGAAGAACACCACCCTGGGAGATAACAACGTGGCCAAGAAGGCGGTTCAACTCTTCGTCATTCTGTGCGATAAAAAAAGACCAGTCAGCGTCGCTCGGAGGTAAAGTTGCACAAAATCGACTGACTCGGATGGCAAGTTGAAGATGTCGAGGAATGATACGTGACTTCTTGTTGTCTCGGGCTGCGTTACCGGCCAACTCGAGAATTTCAGCTGCAAGGTACTCGAGAACTGCAGCAAGGTAGACTGAAAGGCAATCCAAGAATTAGTGGATCGTAAATAGGGACATCATAGAAAGTAAGAACATACCAGGTGCACCGGCACCGATACGTTGGGCGTAGTGACCTTTTCGCAAAAGTCGGTGAATACGTCCGACTGGGAATTGAAGACCAGCTTTGGCGGATCGTGATTGAGAGGTCTTTTCACCACCGGCCTTGCCACCTGATTTACCACCGGAAGACATGTTTTATTTTGTTGAGGATGAAGTTGAAGTGAAGTTGAAGCTGACTGTGAGCTGGATAGATTGGATGAAGTGGATGATGGTGTGTGATTGTGTGGTGGGGAGACTCTTCGAAGGGGCAGAAGGTGTGCGGTATTTCAAGTGAAATGATCCACCAGCTGAGGTTATCAAAGGACGCGATGCTAAGTCACAAGTCGCGACCTTGGATCGAGAATCAGACCACTAGCTTAATGGTAAAAACTAGGTTTTGGACCGTACTTTACCTGTAAGTTAAGATGTTCAGTCGGCTTAGGAATCCGAAGTGCGTGGTTGCGAATTGCTCGAGCGCGATTAGACGCGCTGATTGGCCAGCTTGTTACACTAAGCTGCGCACGCGCATCCTTAGCAACCCAGACTAAGGTTCTGTACTATCGCAATTCGCACTTGTAACTCCCTCGGCACGCGCCACTCAGCTTATCCTTAACCTCAATCGCGTCTCAGTTCGTTGCCTTCAAAAGGAGAGCTCCTACTTCCCTCTCTGCGGCTCCATCATCCTTATCCCACTTCACATACACAAACCTTCAGCCACCTCAACTTATTCCTTCACCCTCAACACATCACCTCACTCAACCCAAACTACAATGGCCCCACCAAAATCTGCCGCTGCCGAGAAGAAGCCTGCTTCCAAAGTATGTTCTTGTTCTATTCTTCTCGTGAATCACATCCGTCTGACTTGAGTTTTTCTTTCAGGCCCCTGCCAGCTCTGGTGGCAAAGCACCTGCCTCCGCTGCCAAGAAACCTTCAACAGCAGCCAAAAAGGGCCCTGCCAAACCTGCTGCTGATGGTGAGAAGAAGAAGAAGCGATCAAAGACCCGTAAAGAAACCTAGTGAGTCTCGACACTTTATTCCGCTTGCTTTTCTCAGTGCTGACAATACGTTTCCAACAGCGGTATCTACATCTACAAAGTCCTCAAACAAGTTCACCCTGATACCGGTATTTCCAACAAAGCCATGCTTATCCTCAACTCCTTTGTCAACGATATCTTTGAGCGAATTGCTGGTGAAGCCTCCAAACTTGCAACTTACAACAAAAAGTCAACAATCTCATCTCGAGAGGTTAGTCATCTCATTACTACATCCTAGCTTGTGTGTTTGCGTATACTCATTTGTTCATTTGTCCATCAGATCCAGACAGCAGTCCGACTCATTCTTCCCGGTGAACTTAGCAAGCACGCCATTTCAGAAGGAACAAGTAAGCCTATCTTTGCTCCCTCGACTCACTCGACCTTGTACTGATGTCCAGTACTTTTCTTTCTACAGAGGGTGTCACAAAATACTCATCAGCCAAGTAGTCTCCTGCTGCTCCTTTCGCGTCCTTCCACCTTTGGCTTCTCTTCATGTTTTATTGTTTTGTAATTTTGCTATTATTTTTGACCCTGTCGATGTGCTGTTAATGTCAAACTTTAACCTTGAAATGACCTGCCCGCATCATGCGTTGGATCCTACTTACATTGCGCACTGTCCACTGAGCTTCTCAATCCGTCACCTCCCCCTGAATTCTCAAACATGCGTTCGAAATACCCTTATCCCTCACAGTATGGACTGCCTCGTCGCGTCCCTGCCCTCCCGTCTGCTTTTCGTAGACACTGTCATAGAACCCTTACAGAGACCCAATTGAATCGCGGCATACACGGCAAATCGGAATGCTACCTAATGCTATCAAGTTGAAAATTGCACACATTTCGAGTTACATACAAATACACCAGAAGCACACAAAGGGGCTTCACTTGTTTTAAGAGGTATCCGTATCAGTCATAATCATCATCCTCCATATCTTCCAGTCTTCTTTTGCCATGATCAAGATTGGCACCATTGCCGTTGACTGTGGTGATGGGTGAAAGTCCAGTTTCTGTATCACTACTACTATCGCTATCATCGTCATCATCATCATCGTCCAGTCCTCCAAACATATCCTCATCAGCGTTAATGGGTTGATCGGTTGTCGATGAGGGTGCCTTGGGTGCGATATCAAAGTTAGGCGCAGTGAGGCGATCTTTCTCCGGAGGTAAACGGATCCCATATCGCTCAGGTATGGGAGGTAATGAGGTCCGATTGAGAGTATCGGCAAGATTGAGAAGAAACTAGATAATGGAAAGAAGTTTGCCAAAAGTCAGATTCAAGAAGAGTGAAAGCGGAATGATAGTGAAGATTCTTACTTCTTTACTCATTGGTCCGCTCATGGAATGCTCTACTTTTGCTTGTACTGCAAGACGAACATCTTCGACATCTGGACCATGAGCTGCGTGTGCTCGGCCGGCATGATCAGCATAAACCATAGCATCAGAGAGAATATCTACGGTGTATCCTAAGACCACCAAATTCAAAAATGATTGGATGTAAAGAATCAGTGAAGCAATCCAGTTAAGCAAAAATATCGATTCAAAGAGCGTCTTACGATGAGCAAATTCCATGAGGACTCTGACGACACCTTCAGAGGCAGATTGAACTCCCATTGAGGCTAATAATATTGCAATGATTCTTGCATCGCGAGGTGTGGACGGAGGTTGTTGATGTTTGAAAGACTCGGGATGATCAATGGGTACAGCGTTATTATTACTTGTCATGACTTTTGATTTGAAGTGTTCAATTGATCGGTTGCCCTGTCCTTGGAATGCAATATCACTTGAAGCGTGAGGTTGAGGTTGAAGTCTTTGAAGTTTGGACTCCTGAGTCTGGGGAATAGCAAACTGGTGGGTGACATGTAGGAAACAGGTCAAACGCTAAGGATGTCATGTTATGGCACAGGGCTTTCACTGACAGCTGTAAGACGTGCGATAGGTTATATCTACTCGAGGTGGTGGTTGCAGTTTGAAATTTAAAACCATACAACCACCTTCAACCTCATCCAACTTCTCAAGTCACATTCAAGCTTACATCCACATTCAACTTCACACTATCACATTCGGACTTCAAAGGATATATCAATAAACATCTTGAAAACCAAATCATAATTATCAAGGATTCCTTCTAGCTAGCAAGTTCATCATGTCTGATATCGACAATGAACTCCTTGCTTTGGCTGGTGATGTCACCCAAGCTCCAATATCATCCTCAAAACGATCTCGAAAGTCACTACAACATGGAAAAAAGATAAAACGTAGAAAAAAAGTGGATATGGAGTAGGTGGTTCTCATCTATCCTCTTCATTGTTACCTCACCACTCATCATCTTGCCGCTTTTGTTTGAGTGAACAACAGTAGCGAATCAGATATGGAAATGTCTTCTGGTTCGGAGGCTGCTATGCCGATTCAGGGTAAGCTCAAACAATCTAACACTTTATCCAGCTTTTTGAAATGTTTTTGAACGTTTTTGTTTTTGGTTTAGTCGCAAAGTCTGATGATGAGGAGGAAGAACAGGAGAGCCGAACGGTCAACAGTAACCCTTTTCCTTACGAAGGTATTTATATCGATCTGCAGGATAAGCTTCGAATACAATCTCTATCTGAATTAGAACGTGAGGCAACTTTGGGTGAAAGACAAGATGAATTACAAAAGATTCGAGATCGAGAAAATGTCAAAAATATGGTCAGAGCACGAGATGAGCAATCTAGCAAGCGAAGTAGTGGTCGAGAAAAGAGTAGAACTGGCACTACTCATGAGAAAGCTCAAAAATTAGATGAATTGAAGTTGAAGAGGCAAGCTAAAGGAAAACGCCCCAAGGTACGTATTGTTGTTTATCCAACAATCTATTTGTTAATGAGTGACTCCCCACATACTCATTCATCTTCTTTTGATAGCCGGATGACTCGAATGAAAACCAAGTAACGAAGCAGCGGAGTGATGAGCAGGGCTGGGATCGGTCCGAAGATGGTGAAGCCGATTTGGCTGAAGAGCAGGATATCGCCCATGAACAGAGCAACTCTCGAAAAGCAACTGAGAAGACCAATCTAGATGACGCTTCCCTTGATGATATCCGCTCCCTTACACTTACTCGCACTCGGGCTGCAGAACTATGCTGCACTGACTTTTTCTCAGACTATGTCAAAGGGATGTGGGTGCGTGTATCTGTTGGATTTGCCAAAGATGATCCGAAGCGTGAAGTCAAGTATCGTGTTGCTGAAGTCAAATGTGAGATGAGGTCTAATTCACCCCTTGCGGAATTATGCATGCTGACTAAGATTTTGTTGAAAAGGTGATATTGACAACCAGAAATACTATGAGGTCGAGAATCAGGCGACTACTAAGACCTTACAGGTAGTGATTGCCAATTCCTCGAAGGTCATTTCACTGGACAGAGTATCTAACTCGCCAATTCAAGAGGTGAGTCTCAAGGTAGCAACGCCCTCTGCACATCTTTTGATTTTTGTATCTGCACCCCCAGAATGAATGGTTATTTCTAGTGGGTGAATGTCAAAAGTATAAAGTTCCGATCCCCACGAAGAAGGAAGTCAGTCGGAAACTGAACAGCATCACCAAATACCAGGACTGGGTGAAAGACGAGGTGAAGACTCTATCTATCGTCACACCCTTATTAAGAAATTGACCTGAATTTGCCCATCTTACACCTCCATATGTTCTCCGATCTAACAGGCAACCATCACCCTTCAAGTCCGTGCCAAAAAGGCTATGCGTGCCCAAGGTCAAGGCCCCACGACTTTGACGATTTCAGAAAGACTAAGGCTTGAGAGCGAAAGAGATCAAGCTGCTGCAAAGAATGACACTGAACTCGTAGAACGACTGAATTCACTCTTGCAACAAGCCAGCGCACCTGTTGTCAAATCTGATACTCTCATGTCAGAACTCAATGAGCGTAACCGCCGAGCCAATCGAGAAGAGATTCGTCGGGCAGAAATCGCAGCATCAGAACTTCGAAGACAACATATGAAGGCACATGGCACAAGTCATGCTGTCAGACCTGATCCGAGTGCGAGAGTAAAGACTAATCCACGGATGACATATGAGACCAAGTAAGCCATTTCCATCCATGTGAATTTGACACTTGAATTGAAACTTCCAAACTTCAGGTCAGGTAGCCCTTTGCGAGATACGCCGACAGCATCCGATCCAAACGCCTCTCCGCGACCTGGGGAAGTCAACTCGAGTTCAGCCACCGCTGTAGCTGCTGCTAAAGCTAAAGGACCGCCTACCCGATTTGAAGAAATGATTGCAAGTCGGGTTCACATTGATATTGATATTGGAGATTTTTGATCAATGAGATGATTGTAATATGTGATTCTATAACCAATTTCTTTCATCGCATTCAATGAGGAAATGGATCTTGTCCTCATCATTCACACGTCTCTCATAACAGTCATGCTTATGTTTATTGTTTTTTGTCTATCATCAATCTTTCTTGTCCTGGAATTTGGTCCGTTGATACATTTGGCCAATGGGAGTGTAATCTTAGTTGATCGGCGTGTGATTATCTTCTTTATGTCCCGTTCACTTATTTAGATTTAAAGGATCCTTCTCTCATTGTTTGTATATATTTCCAACTTGTGAGATACACACGAGTGATTGTGATATATCCAAGAGACACTTGATGGTATGGGGCACTACATACTCAGACCTCAACACTACTTTCTGCCTTGGAGAGGGTTCAAGGTGCGGAGACAAGTTCATCTTCAATTCACATTGGCCACATCTTGCAAGTATCCTACAAATCACGCTGATGCTGACCATGACTCGCCATCGATACTCTAGTTGCGATCATTTGGGTCATCATGACGGATCACGTCGAAGATTCAGTGGGGTAAAGAACTTTTCCAGATGTATGTATCACTTTTTGAAAATAGGTGCTAGGGATGGAATTAGAATCTGGTAAACCTTGAGATAATATAACTCCGTTTTTAGATCGATGGAAAAGAATGCCAGCTAGGAGGAAGGCCGAGAAGAAGCATTTCACTCAGCGATCTCTTTTTGGAATGGAGACAATCTGGGTAAAAGTTGGTTTCTCACCTGAAATGCACTTGGTGACATCTAGGTAGATATCTATTTCACGAGACGCGCGCATACCTAAGAGAACCAAACAGACCATTTAGCCTGGCATTTTCAAAGCGATAAACAGACGCGGTTTGCTCCATGGTCTTGGGAAATGAAGCAGTGACCAAAAACTTCATAAAAGGATATGCACTGACCACTGATCACTCCCGGTTGATCAATCAAGCCCGATGCGAAATGAATGTGAGTCCGCTTCATCGGTTTAAGTCCCTCGAGAACTGGAAGGCCGAAGGTCACTCCATGTTAGTCTACTCGGATGGAGATGGTGTAGTATGTCCTGGATGTAACTTTGAATATCGCAAAAGAACATGGATACGAGGCTTACGAATCGTATCCCAAAACTTCATGTAAGTACCATGAACGACCGTTGGTATGTCTTCAGGATCAATGATGGGGACCAGGTCGAGTTCGGGAACCTACGAATGCAAACATAATGATCAGAATCCGAATAGAACAAGTTCGATTGAAATGGGATGGCAAAAGAAATAAGAAGAGAAGGAAGTGGATTCACCTGAATTGAATGACCTTGATTAGCTCGAATGTAAACAATGTCTTCGGATGAGGAGGACCCATCCGGCGGTGGTTCACGAATCATGGCATATCTTTGTTTTGAATCTTTTCCAACAATGCGTTCAATATCACCTAATTCTACACCTTTCAACTTTGGGCGAGCTAACTGTGAAGGGAACAAGAGATAGACATTCGAATCAAACATTCCATCTTTCTTCTTTCATGTCATTCGTAGTCTTCAATCTACGACGCGTCTCTATTTAGGATTTTTTATATGAATCTCTCACTAAATCATTTATTTTTACAAACCCATCCGATCTCATCTTTAATCCTTCCTTTGCTGCCCCGTGTCTTAATAAATATGACAATGTTTTCGAAAGTTGTGTATCAGGACTATCGTTCATCCTTCCACGCATTTTATTTCTCTTTTTCTTTTCTGAGTTCTCTTCTACTTTTGATGGTTCCGTTTTATCATCGGATGGTAGAACTTCAACTTGAGATCCATCGCGAACTAGCTGAAGGTCGACGGTGGTGTGGGTGGTCTCAGGAGCGTCTGCCATTGCTTGATCATAAATCCTCGAATCCGGAGAGAAATCATCGGAGATGAAATTGATGCCTTGGGGCGATGACCCGACCGGCATCCGGGTCGTCCCGAGTACATTGCCAGGCTCTGCTTAAAATGTTATAACCTGTGAGTATGTATCAAGTTGTCAGCGTATGCTAAGTTGCACACTGATTGAAAAGGATAGGAACAATCCAATGGTAAAGAAGATTGTGAAACTCTTTGAGTTGATAAAGAAATGAGAACAATGGTAAACAGCATATTGGATCTTTTAAATAGCAACATCTAAGAGTTATGTCATAACCACTTCAAATCACAAGTGTATGATGTGTAAAAGAGAAACCCACTAGAAATATTGGTAATTCAATGATTATCATCTCAATCTCCCCCTGTCTTTGCAACATCATGCAATCCTAAGAAAGAGCAAATCTTTTCGTGTTTCATTTGTGTTAAAGCTTTTGTAAAAATATCAGCTACCATGACTTCTGTCAAAACATAATCTACTTTCAATTCCTTGCCTGCAACTAGCTATCTTAACCAATGAAACTTTACATCAATGTGTTCAGTTCTTAACTTAAATGATCTATTTTGAGCCAATGAAATGGCACCTAAATGGTCTAAATGTAGCACTGGGGAACCTTTTTGTTTGATAGATATATCTTTCAATAAGTGAGAAAACCATCCAATATCTTGACCACCTTTGTAATCTGACCTGTATTTGGCTTCAGTTGTTGAAGTGGCAACATTTTCTTGCTTGTTACTTTACCAATTCACTGTGCCTAACATTGTGCAATTATGGGATAAACTAGAAGCCCAGGTTTTTTTCCGGTTTCTGAGTTTCCCAACTTCATATCAGAATGTGGGAAAATTGGAAAAAACTCAAGAGCCCCAGTGAAGAATTACTCGGGAATTCAAACTTGAGCAAAACTGAGATCATTCACCCAGATCCCAGTTTTCCCAAACACAGCCAAAAAGGCCAAGTTAGGAAACTCAGACTTTTTCTGGGTTTTTAGTTTGTATCCCATAAAGGACCACCTGTTGACCTTCATGTATAAGCACATGAAGCAAAATCATAATCTGCATTACCCTTGAGTTCTAAATCTTCACCACATAAAACCATACCAGCTGATTTTGTGCCTTTTAAATCTTGTAAAACCCTCTCCAGAGCCTGCCCAATGAGAAATTGATGGATTATTTAAGAGTGGAGATAATTGAGAAATTACAAAAGAAATGTCAGGTTGTGTTGCATTGTTCAAATACACCAATTTTTCAACCTCATGTTGATGATCTTCATATGACACTTCAACTAAACCCAGCTCATCCTCCGTACCAGACACTAATTAACTACTAGGAATTGTGGGACATTAAACTGAATTACAATTGGACATGTTGTATTCTTCCAATGAATCATGAATGTATTGTGATCAAGTCAAAGTAATAGTTCTATCATGTCAATTCCTTGTTACCTTCATTCCTAAAATGTATTTATAATATACATCTTCATCCACTGAAATTTAGTGATCAATCTACAAGAACATGCAAAATTGTCACTAGCCACCATCATATCATCCACATGAACATGAACAATGCATTTCCCAGCAGAATCTTCCAAAATCAATAGAATTGGATTTGAAGTTGAAGGAATAAGTAAAATGAATTTGAAAAATTCTCTCAAGTAATCAATATACCATACTGTTGGTGCTTGCTTATAATGAGCTTGTAAACCTTTTGGAATCTCCATATAAATTGTTCCTTCCGGTGAACCATTAAAAAATGCAGCCACAGCATCCGTTTGACAGACATCCAAATCATCAATAGCTGCCATGGTGTTTACAATTTGTAAAGTAGTCAAGTTACCAGTTGGTGCAAAAGTCTTATTGTAATCTTCTCCATATTTTTGAGAAAATCTTTAAGCACATAAACAAGCTTTGAATTTAATGAACTATCCATCACCACCCATTATCTTGTGAAAATACCCAGCACATTCCAATTGCCTGCTTGCCATGTGGTCACTCCACAATATACCACACTTTCCCCCAATCCCTGTTTTCTAATTCATCTTCAATAGCTTTCCTCCAGTCAAATTTGTGATCTGATTCCAGAGCTTGGAGATATTTCTTTGGATTGAATTGATATTAGATGTTTAAGCTTGAGTTGTATTACATATACCATCAGGAAGAAAAACCCTGACATTGAAATTGAAATGGATAAATTCAGAGAATATCCAAATATCCAAAGCAAGAATACAAAAAGAAGCACAAGCACAATGACAGTGTGGAACAAAATCAATGACACTTGGAGTCTGGTGGTAAGATAATTTCTGGATTGGCATCAATTGAGATATCTTGAGGTGCAGGAACTGCAGCAGGTTGCCAATCCCAAGAATGTTTGTCTGGAGCAATATGTATTGACATTTATGGATGCTGTACAACTTCTGGAGCCAGTGCTGTTGGTCTATGTAGTGAAAAGGGTAGTATTGTGATTGAGTGTGACTGGTTCATTTGGTGGTTGGAATGGTGGTGATGATGGTACATGTGGTCCATAAATCAACTCATGATCAATGTCCATTTGTCTTCTTTCAAATGAACTGATGGAACTGGGATGGTAGTGGGGGATATGGTAGTGTTAGAATAGACATCACCTTGTGAGGAAGTGTTGGCACAGCTGGACCATCAGTTGAAGATAGAATTGGACCAATACCAGAACCACTCCATAAATTTTAGCAATGTTGGAGTGGTATTGGAGCTGTATTGACACCGCTATATTCACCTCTATATGTGGCGCTGGCTCTGCTCCTCCATCCAGATGCCAACAAGTATATAGCGGAGTGGACGCTCCAATACAGCCAGGTCCAGGCTTGGTCTGATATACATCAAATAAAAATTCGTGTTTTGCTTACCACCAGCCAAGCTGAGCTCACCAGGATAGATGTGAGCAAGGCAAAGGCCTCACATTCCTCAGGATCAAGTTCCTTTGGGTACTCATTCCCCTTTGACTTCTTGGCTTGTTTTTTTTGACAGGTTGTACCAGAGGAAGTGCCTAGATGTGATCCTGAACAAGTTGTGCTTGCAGATGATGTTGGAGATAGTATCTCTGAAATGAGTTGCTGTAAAACAATTTCTTCATCCATGTGGGGACTTGGTAATGCCAAAGACGGTATTTTCTTGAAGGAGTTGGGTTTTTACTAGTTGATTGCAAATTGGCCTCCTTTTTATTTCTTGTCATCATTTTTACTGAACTCATTTGTGATCTCTTCTTGAGGTGATTCAACACTTGGAGAGGCTAATGCTGTGCATTTCTTTTTCAAAGCTGTTGTTGAATCTGTCTTGCTAGAAGAAAGAGCTTCTGATTGTGCTTTTTGTTTGCGCTACTTAAGTCAAACCCTCTCTCAATTGATCTCACTTTCTAACAAACTGTTTGATTGTTTTGATTTTTGTATTCAAGTTATCTATTATGCTTTTCTGTTTCCTCTAAACCCCCCAGCCTACTCTCCTACCTGATCAAGCCCTTTAGGCCTGTTCAGTGTAGACATCACTCTTATTTTTGAACTTTATGTTACTTTTTTGTTCATGCTATGCTGTGGAGTAGCACAGTGGGTCAAGAATGGAAATACCCCTGCACTGCATACATGAAATTGCAGTGAAGCACAGCACAGGGATGATCATTTGGCATAAGAAAAAAGTTGGGCCCAGCAGGAAACTGGGATGTGCTGTGGTGTAATTTTGCGCAGTGGCTGAAATACGGCTGGGCCCTTGCGGTAAAAAACAGTGCAGTGGTCTCTTAGACTTTGGTGAATCTGTTCTGGTGACCAGTGCATCTACTGTTTGCGCACAGTTAAATGTGCTGCAGGTCAGGAGTTGGGTCCATGCAAGTAAGTGCTGGTACCATTCTCAGCAAGTAAAAATCACTTTGGATTGTGACATGGTTAGACATGACAAAGCCGAGGTTTTGATAACATCATCCAGTTAAGCTTGACAAAGGATAGCTGTTGTTTCCCTAGTTTGACCTCAAGAATGTACAGCAGGTTGGCAATGTATCTTGGCAAAATTCCATGGAAAATCTCACACCCACAAAAACACTGTGCATATAAGTCTCTCACTGGAGCCAGTACTTGCTAGTATGTTCCAGCAAGAAGACTTAGTCAAGTTTGAAAAAAGACTTCAACATTCATACCTGTTCACACTGAAACAATAAAATGAATTGATTCTGAATTTTTCTGCATTAATTCTGCATTATTGATCAGTTTTTCAATGACTGCAGCAATCATTTTCATGTGATAAACCCACATTATCTATGCAATTCTGACCCAAGGAAAAGCTTGGGTCTTTAGTTGCTCTGGATCATGATTCAAACTCATTTGATCTCTGTAATGTGTGTTCATTGACAAATATTGAGGTGAAAAAAAGTTTCCACTGAAGATTTCCCTGCACACAAGAAGCATACCAACCAAAAATTCCCCCAAAATCCACAAATTTGTACCTAAATTGTGTTCTGGACGCCAAGAAGACTGCTTTTTTTAGTGTCATTTCGAACAATATTTTCTTAAAAACCTTAAGAATGCCTTCCAAATCCAGGTCCCCAAAATCTAACATTCTAAATGGCTGTTCTTGCATGTTTTGAGTATACTTTGATGCATTGATAAAAGAGAATAAAGGACAAAGTGGTATTACCTTGAAAAACAGATGAGGCATTCTTCAGGATTTGGAGGTGTATAGTACAATTTCTTTTTGTCTTGTTTCTGATGAAACCAATCCATAATCAACTACAGCCATTACATGCTGTGGTGTAAGTACAAACAATTCCCGGAAGACAGGTATGCTGCAACATCCATGGTGAGGATAGTCTGCATTAATCCCTCTGGTGCTACTAGATCCCAGGGCAAATACTTGATGATTCCAAAAGTCAAACACACAGCAAATTGTTGTCTTGGCATCTTTGGAAGGCGCTATCTGGGAACCTGTGTCCTCTATACACCAGTGTGGTGTAGCTTGTCATCTAGAGCACATTGACTCCCTTTGTGGCAGAAAAGAGAATTGGGCACACTTTTTGACAAGCAAGCACTAGCAGGACATGGTGTATAGACATAAGCCTTTGGGAATTGCACAAGATGGAGTCATTGAAAGGAGACTGCCAGATACCTTTTCAATGCTATTCCTCTCTTTGCTGTGTATTCAAACAAAAGCAAATCTTTCATTTTTCTTTGATCACATCAGTTGCTTGCTATTCATTAGAAAAATCTAAGAAAATTCATTAACAGTACATTACAATCAGATTTGTCAACATCATAACACACTGGCCACATTTACCCTTTAGAACTACCAATAATATTTTTGATTATTTACTTTTCTCCACACACTATAGTAACCAAATATGACTGAAACTTTCTGGCTGTTGGGGTATTCATGATCTCCAAAAGACTGCACCCTCATATTTCCTGCAAGTCTTGAGTAATTACCATGCAATAAATTCATAAAAGACTGATTGCCCACCCTCAAATTGAATACTCCCAAGCTATATATGTGAGCTATTACGGTCCAGCCGGCGGAAAATTTATCTGAAGCATTAGAGAAGGCATTGACATTTTGTAGTGTAATAATGATCACCTTTATCAAAGGGGTGCAGGGCATCGAGGTATATGTGGTAGTTTGAATGAATGCAAATGTTTGTGGTTTCCGTGGCCGTCACGGGGAGCGCGACGCAGCAGCCGCGACCTCAGAAGTCTTTTCAATTCCATAGATGGGTCCCCTGCTTCATAGTGTCCTGTTTTTTGCTCAGGTTAGTAATCTACTCGGGATCTGGCTTTGGAGAAAGACTTACATATAGCTTTTTGGCAGCTTTTGGAAGAGCCTTGAAATCGGTTTGATCTCCACCGGCCGCTCCGCATGCATGCATTATGAGCGCGTTCCTTGATGACCAAAAAACACAACCAAAAGTGAGCTTTCGAACTGACTCAGTCTCAGAGAGAAGAATTGCTTACAGTGCACTATACATGTTTGCAAGGTATAAACCCATCGCCGACATCTGCTCGATGATTCTTTTGGCCTGAGGATCAAGCTTGGTTTTTTGTCTGGTAGATTTGGTAGGGCTTAGATTGACTCCTATATATCATTGATTGAACTGTAGGAAATGAAACTCCTTACAAAATTTTCACTGCCTGCGTCATGTAAGTCCCGATCTCTGCTTTGAGCTTGTTGACATTTTGGAGGTCACTCGAAGCTTTGGCTTTGCATTTGGCAAGTTTCACCAGATCTTCCCTCTTTAAAGGTTGAAACTTGTCATATTTATTTATCACTTCCAATGCTTCTTTTGATATTGGCATCGAATTTCCAAAGAGACCAATCCCGTCGAGAATCATTCCTGAGGTCGACAGACTTTTGATGAGACTTTGGACTTCTTCGAAAGCCTGGCTCTCTGCACCTACGACTCCGTTCACGATAGCTTCACCAAGGTGGGCAAGTTTTTTAAAAGAAAGACCACCATAGGTAAATTCAAAAAGTAGGACCCCGGCCAATATGAGATGGCCTTGTAAGCCGTGGATGCGCATGCACTCGCAAGTCCGGGATGTGAATTCTACGACGAAAACAAAAAATCCTGAATCATCAAGTAAGAGTGACTAGCTTGACGGAAGTCTGGATGATGTTTTCAGAATTGAAAGAGATATGAACTGGAAACGTAGAATGATTATGACAAAGAAAAACGACACTATGCATGCAAGGATACAAATCAGAAGGGTTCAGCGGAGTAGCTGTCACTGAGCCAGGTTGATATTTTTATCTTTGCTAGCAAGTTCCCAAGTGAAGGCTCTGCAGTACTTGACGACTGAGGCAACACGATGGGAGCCTTTTTGCCAGCCGCATCGCACGAGCACCCTTTCTTCGGTTACAAATCATGTCCCATCACCATGCAGAAAACTGAATGGTTGTTAATCTCCTCTTGACCGAGACATCGACATCTCTCCTCATCAGAAAACACTTCCTGCATAGTTTTCGGTTCGTTCAGACACAACATATGCCACTTTCTTGCCATCAAGTCGCAGCAGGAAAAACCATGATGGTAGTGATTGAAAGGGCACTCATTTATGTGGTAACACTGATCAAAATCTCACCACATTGATAAAATCTCGGGCCTTTCTTTCCCGTGTTGCTAAAGTTGAAGAAGTTGGCTCGGCAACGCGCTCCGCATCAAATACAAGAGACCAGGGTGAACATCCAATCGAACTTGGTCGCCCGGCTGTGTTGGAATTATTGGCCCCATGTCCGACTTTCAAAATTATCGTAGTACAGGGGACTTGGTCAAGTTGGATACGATATCATACTCGGTGTGCTATAAAAGTGTAAGCGACGATCATGAGGGAAATGCTTCGTACGCAAAGTTATGGGACCTACAACTGCTGTTCCAATGACCCCAAAAGAGGGGGGATTTGCTCTGATGCGATGTAAAGATTTGATACGGGATATATAGGGGATGAGCTTCGATGACCCCTGTGAATTATATCGATCACAGCTCTCACTACATACGTCGTCTCTTCAACTCTACATCGTGGCTATAGTCACGCTGCAAGCACATGATAAGATCAGATGTTCATCCTGCCTTTGTGTCTTTCGCCCAGAAACCTTCACTTGATATTCTGGTTAATACTTCAATACCAAAAGCTCATCGTAAAAATTATTCTATGTTTCAGCTTATAATGTATGTACAAATTCGTCAATGCCTCATGATCAGAATTTTACATTACTCGGAATATATTCAGTGATTCCGCTACCACGATCAGAACACATCAAGGACAGCAGAAATTGTTTATCGAATTCAATGAGCATTACCAATCTTGCCGAGTAGGTGCTATGATGATGGAAATATGGGGACGTCATTTTATAGCAAAGCAAAGTTCTCAGCCCAGATGAGGGACGTACAAAGATGTTCAGAACGCTACCCGGAAGACGTTTACGATCGTCTTTCGCGCCGCTGGCACCACCACATGCGTACATAACTATCTCGTCTCTGTGAATGTGACAAATGCAATATATCAAGGTAAACGTTCAAGGTCAGCAATGCATGGCGTAAAGTCGAGTCCTGAAAGTATGGACACAGCTTCAAAGTCAAGGAGTACCCACATTCCGGCCGTCAGTTCGCTCAAGTATATATACATACCAAACAATCTATCGATCAACTGGCCCATTGGCGATTTCAGCGCTGCGGCTCTACATGAAGAGATCACAGTCAGTCGCATGGTATCTTACTAGATACATGTAGATGCTTACGCCTGTTTCAGCATCTTTGGAAACTGGTTTCTGGTTACGGATGTTTCGGCTTTCCTGATTACGGCTATGTCACTAATTGCTTGAGTTTTACATTGTTGAAGAGCATCGAAGTCTTCTTTGTGCAAATCTTTAAGTCCATTGACCAACTTTATCGCCTTCATGGCCGGTGGAGGTATTGGTATCACGTCTGATGGGAAAATCCCGATAGCTCGAAGTATGAATCCCTCAGGCGTGAGTGATTCTACCAAACGTACATGTGCTTCTATCACCGCGTTGTCGGAGTGCTCTATTTTCTTGACTATATTGGAGGGCGCCTGAGTTATCGCCTTTGCTGCTTTGTGCAAAAATTTACGAATGGAGAAAGCATAACTCAGATTCACGCCAAGCAGGACATGAATGACAACGGAGAGCAACAATTTTTCATTTTTCATTTTCATTTTCAAGTACTAACTTGCTGATTGAGGACTGATAAAGTTGAGTAGATGGTCAATTGATGAGATATCGAATTGTTATGAATGAATCGAACTTGAAGAGAAAGGATTTCGTCGAATGGGCTGGTGAGAAAGGCAGTAACGACTAAGTATTCTTTGAGTCAGTGTCGGGTCGTTGACTTTTTGTCCTTGATTGCGGGATTGTGGCTTCATGTTGCCCTACTTACTCGAGATGATCCAAAACGTGATACGCAATTGGCATTCAAGACAACCGACGATCAAATCAGAAGAGCTCATCATATGATAATGCTACTCGGACGCCAGATTTCGGTATGCCTATCATCTCTGCAGAGTAAAATGAGCATCTGAATTAAGTAGGCAACGCAACAGAATTGGATAAACGACGCAAAATCGTGTTGATGTTGATGATGAAGGTCAGTATGCTGAGATGCCTCCGCATACAGCTATGTCAGTAAGGTCTGGTAACGGCATGAGAATTATCTTGAGGAAACAGAAGCAGAAACAGTATAGGTTCTTTCAGCAGGTGTCCACAACTTCAAGCAAGGTTTCTTCCTCATGGTACAGTGAGTTTTGCAAGTTCACTTGCCAACAAAACTCGACAAATTTGACAGCAACTTTGGGCCATCATAAATCTCCTATGTTGTACTGATCTTCAACTTGCCTCCAACCACTCTTTGGAATTCTGGTCACCTTTTATCTTCTCAAGCGTGTCGGAATGGTACACTTTACACCGCCCAAACTCTCATGAGGGGATACTTATGAGCCCCCAAGCAAAGTTCTTTGCTCTGCCTTACTTAAGCTGGGATGCCTGTTAGCTTTTGCATCACAATCAATGTAACAGGTCCCTAAAGTAATGACAGTATCTGTTTAATTCCATGAAAATATGTGATGAATGGAACTAATTAATCCTGGGTACCAAGAAAAAGGTACTGAGGCAGAAGTAAGTGTTGTACCACTATAACATGGAGTATGCACAGGGGCAATTTGAAGGCTTTTCCTTAGAGGAGCAATTTGTTCATTCCATCTTCACCACCCTTCTGATGATTTAAGAGGTAAGCAGTGATTTCAACATCTTGTTTCAATTTTTTATGTCAAGACACATTCTAGATGTAGACATCATAATATACAATTGTCAAAAAAGTTATAAACACCAAAAAACACTTCATTGCAAACCTCCGTTTCACACCCAACAATGTCAGCACAAGAATATGCAGATAAATCAAAAAACCTAGACTTACCTAGTACAGGAGTTCAAGGACATCATCTAATCCTGGATTATCATCAAATTCAGGAAACAATGAAGACAAGTCAAAAAGAAGACCCCACAAATCTAAAGGGAAGAAAATCAAAGTGTTAAACAAAGAGATGGAACTATAAAGTTCTTGACAGAAAATCTTCTAAAGACACTACAAAGAAAGAATGTATAGTACTGGGACGGAATCACTGAGGGCATAGGATCCTTGTTAGACTACAGCTCTGTCTGCTAGGTCTTAGTCAAGAACTGTTGACTAACCTACACACATTACACAATGAACAACAAACCAATAACCACAACTAAAATCAGAGAAAAATTAAGAGAGATTTGATAAGAGAAAAACTTCACTACCTGCAAGCTCGAAAGAAAGTGAGGAGCATGTTTAAGAGGATGTTTCAAAAGACAAAACAAAAATGAATATAATCTAAGTATGAGAGTGTTTGAATTTGTTAGTAGTGAAGATTTGAAAAAGCTTGAGAATGGGTTGAGGAAAAACTCACCGATTCTTTTCTACACAAATAGAATCAGAAAAAGGGGAAAAAGGAAAATTACAAGAGTGAGCAGATATCCCAAAAGAAAATTCTCCAACACCCCTTGCTTCACATTTACCAACTAGATCCATTTAGTCCATTTTCCTTCAATATTGCCACTGTACAATACAGCATTCTAACAACCTGAATACAAACATGCTTCACATGCTCCACTTCCAATAACCAGATTAGGAAAATGATCTTTGACCACCTAGAATAAGATAACATAGATACCTTGTATCTTGACAGGAACTAACGGTGAAAATGGTGAAAAGAGATAGGGTGAATTATCGGTGGAGAAAAGCACGGTGTGGTGATCAATTTATGCAATCAATCAAAGAAAATAAATCATAAGTAGTTTACCAAGTAACAGTTGTTAGAAAAGTTCAGTGTAAAGAAAAACTTGAAATTGATGGAATCTGATAATGGAAGCTCTTTAAGGCTTATGAATTGCACATTGCATTATGATGAGGTCATTTATTTCAAACAACTTATTAAGATCAATATGAATTATTAGCAAAAGGATTGTGAAAATAAAAGAAAGAAAAACATTAGAAAAATTCAAAAATATAGGTATACAGGCTGAGAAATGGTTTTTAGGATATCAATATTAGGTTTATGGGTTTTGTGAGGTTAGAATATGAAAGAACAGCACTATATTATACAGTAACAATTCTAATCTTGATGGCTGATAAGGAGTAATAGAAGTCATTAGGAAAAAAGTACATCTTTGAAGTTGGTAAAGAAGGGTTTTACAGGTAGTTTACATATATAATGGTCGTATTAGTAATATTTTGGGTCACCAAGAGGATTTTCCAGGAGTTTTAAGGTTATAGATGATGATGTAACATTACAGGAGCAAGAGAGTGTTAGCAATAGCTTTGGAAATAAGGGAAAAGGTGTGAATTTTGTAAAAAATGGAGGTTTTCAGCTTATTACATATTGTCAAAATACAATCAAGACAGCACTTTTGGATTGGTAGTTGAATTGTTTTAATGCAGTTTTCTGGAAAGGCAGTTTTGGCTATGTTTCTCTTTTAGAAATCTCGTCTATGATTGATAAATTTGTTTCACCCCCAATTGACTTTGATGTACATGAATAGCTGTGTTCAAACCTAACTGGGTTGACACAAAAACCCAGTCACCCAGTTGCTTTTCTGGTGGTAACTTTGTGTATCCATTGACAGTTCTTGACAGCTTCCAGCCAAAAAGTCCACCGGGTCAACTGGGTTTTTTGAAACCAGGTCAGGTTTGAACGCGGCTAATCCCAATTGTTTTTTGTCTGTTTGTTTTTGATATATGTTTTGTTCTCTGCTCGCCTCTTGCTCTCTTTCCCATATTTTGGAAAGAGAGTAAGTAGTTTTGCACCTTTACAATACACCAATATACTAATGTTATAATATCACTAGACAATACCTGGAGTATTGATATTTGTCAAGGTAAAGGCCAGGATTGCCGTCAAGGAGTTTGAGCATGAAGTCCCGGTCCTTGTCCAACAGGATCAAGCGTCTCCCCAGTGTCTCATAGTCCTCAGGGTTATGAACAACCAAGGCCGTCCTTCAATACAGGGCATGCCATTGTGAGATGATTTGTGAGCTCCCAGGCAATTTAATTAGGTCTTGAACCTGAGAAATCATTTTCCCTTCCGTAAGGTATTGGATGGTCAATACCTTGATGCTTGCTTTGTACTTTGCGGATCTAACTCTGGGGGTTCTTGCACCTATAGAGGTATCTGACAAAACCTGTTTTTCAGTTTTTGGGCTCTACACAACACACCCCTCCTTGCCTCAGGTTCCAGAGCACTTCAAAAGATGCACATGGAGTAGGGCTATCAAGCAAGCCTATCCCAAGGCTCTCAACTTTGCTCAGTTGGGCGCAAAACTTTTCCGTGCCTCCCAGGCCTGATTCCAACCTTTGATTTTAAGGCTGTTTTTGACCGCTGCATCCAAATATCTCAGGAAATATAGGTGCTATAAAGTTGAAAGCTAGATTAAACAAAAGCCTTTGATCTCAGGCACATTTTGCACTACTGTAGGTCTTGTCAATATGACATTTAGTGCACAAAAACCCCGTCAACAACAGGTCGGAATTCACATCAGATACCTCTATAGGCACATTCCTGGGTCCTGTTCTAGCCATTCTGGAAGTACATTGTTCAAATAAGGCAATGTCAGTGATGTGGTTTGAAGCTGAGAACTGGTGAGCTTTGCTAACCTTTGCAGCAATTGGACCACACTCACCTTGCTTGGCTTGTGTGGTAGGATGTGTTGGAGCAAAAGGCGGATTAGTAGGGTGGATGGGAGAATGTGTTGATATGCTGAGCTTGTGTGGTATGATGTGGTTGGTGGAACAAAAACAGGTCAATGTGGCGGGGTCAAAATCCAGGGAGCCCATTGCTAAGTTTTATTGGTCTAGCCTTTATGTAAACTAACCAAAGGTGGTCACAGCTTGGGTTGGCGCATCAGTACAGCCCTGTATTGGCTGTATCTATGCATGGCTTGCAAACAAACACACAAAAAAACTGGACACATGACACCACTTTTGTAAACAGTTGTAATTGATGTTTACATGCATTTGTTCAATCAAGTATTACATTTTTTTTTTTTTTTTTTAAGTGCTTTTGATTTCACATATCGCACTGACTAACTGTGTGTGTTTAAAGTAAATCTACCGATCCTACAACTTCTTCTAAATTTTCTTGTGTGATGGACTAATGAGCCTTCACACTAGACACAATGTGATTGAGTAAAGGAAAAAAAAGGCATAGTTTGAAAAACATGGGCAGGAGAGAGAAAAAAGAGAAACTGAAATAGAAAAAAGGAAGCAATAGTAATTGAAAATAACAACAATTTGCGTTTAGTCATCTAAATATGTTTTGAGGTGGAGAAATCTCCCTGTCGCTTGAATGTATTGCGCTAAGTATGGGTAAATTTTGGGGGTGTCCAAGAGTGTTGCAGCTGAATTCGTGTTAATCTTGATTTTTTCGTCTTTCAGTCTTTTTCTGAATGCTTGTCTTTCTTTAGTGAATTTTCTACAGTATATCAAAAAGTGCGCCGGTGTTTCTGTTGCAAAACAGGTGCTGCATTTGTTGTGTTCTTCTGCTCCAATTCTGTGTAAGAATTTTCGAAGTGGACAGTGACCGCATCTGAGTTGAAAAATCGCCGCTGCCTCTCCCTTTTCTAATTTATTAAGTGCATCAGCTATCCATCTCCCTTGTGTTTTGTATGGTTTAATAGGTACAGCTTCCCTTTTGGTAAATAATGTCCTCGTATGGCGTAATAGTCCTCCCAAGCTTATTGGGAGCATCAGTGCCTCCATTTCGCTTTCCGCCGCCTCCTTTGCCGCCTGATCCGCCATTTCATTCAGCTCAATGCCTTCATGTCCTGGCGTCCAATATAGTCGTAGTTGATATCGATCTGGGATCAAGTTGTAAGATTTCAACAGAAACCTCGATGCGTATTGTAGGGTTCTTGGCTGGATCGGTCTGGCTAGTAAGTCGAGAGCTGCTTGACTGTCGCTGAAGATGGCTAACAAAGTGAATTTTTCAGGATCAATGTCAGTTATTTGTTTGAACTGGACTAGGGCTATCATCAGGGCCATAGCCTCCATCTCATAGTTGGATATTCCTTCCACTGGTCCATAGGCATGACTTGCTGTCCTTCCTTCCATTGCTATGTTTGTTTTCATTATTACTACATGTCATGGGGAAATTACATGTAGTTTATTGTAAGAAAGGTGACATGCCCTTGAGGCGGCTTATGCCCTTTCTGACATATAAAAGATATGTTACCCTTGGGTCCAAACTGGCTTAAATTTTGGTGTATGACAAATGCAATAGCAATGTTTTGGCCCCAAGGGTGACTTATACTTTCTGTGTCTGCTTGTACTCTTACAGGTAGTTCTTTAATAATTTTTAACCTTTATTCTTAGTACATTGACCATTATCTGCTTGTAAAATACAAACAAATACTCATAATGGAGCCTCATGATCTAGGAACAAGATGCATACTTTTGAATTTTTTGCTCTCTTCTTGGTTTTTCAGAATTTTTCTACATCAATTCTTTTCTTTTCTGTTCAGAAAATACTACATTTTGATAGTTGTAGGTGTTGATGTAGAATTGAAAGAAAGGACAAAAAAAGACTAACAGACTTCCATTGAAGTGAGATCAGCATGTGAAGATTCTGACATAGGACAGCTACTCAGTTGGGGGAGAACTTAAGATGCATAAATAGAAACTGTGCAGGTTGCAAACCTCTCAGGCCATACCAAGATAGACTCTCTGAAGACTCCAGCCACTACATTCTGAGAGTAGGTAGCAGGGAGCATACCCAGTTTAGAGACCCCCAGCCTACTGGCACCCCCACATACACAATTAGGGTATCAAAGCAATTATATATGTATATGTACTACATACTTGCTACATATAGGCTATATAGCTGATGGTTTACAAATGAAGTAAACTCTTGCACATCCAACTTGACTAAATCCCTCTAGCTGGACACTTTTTCCTCACAAGCTTGGGTGTATCCACCAGTCTTGGTGGGCCAGCAGAGGGTTCCGAATTTAAGTTTGCCTGGGATGTTTTTTAAAACCTCAAAAACTCCTAGTTCCTTCCAATCATTCCTCACCCATTTGAACTGGGGGTACATCTGTCCATGCTCATCAGATCATTCTATTCAGATTCCTCATATCTTGCTCAGAGATTTCTGGAAAACAGCACAAATTTTTTCAAAGATGAAATTTGGTTGCAGGCAACAACTGTATTTTTGAAACCAAATTTACATCTGACCAAATGAACACAACTGTTTTTCTCTACCAGAAGGACTGAGACATGATGATTGAACTATGTTCAAAATGCAAAGTTGTTCATGTCATTGATATGAACATTATGCTCTAGAAACTGTGTAGCAAACAAACTACAAAAGCCATGTGGCTGTATCTTAAGTTGACCAAACCAGCCTTTTGGGCCCCTGCTTGAGCATCAAAAGGAGCTGATAAGTCGCAAGTCCCTCTTCAGGGCACCGAGCTTGCAAAGGTTAAGAGCCCGGTAAGAATTTATGACTTGGGTTAAGTTAGCCCGCACACAATAATCTACAATGAGATGTTATTAAAGAAAACATAACTAGATGACAAGATATGTTGATAGGATGAATAAATTGAAATGATAAACCAATAGTGAAGGTCATTTCAATGAACCAAACAATGGCCTCGGCAGCATGTGCAGCAAGCCGGTCCTTGGCCGCACAGCTCTCAACTGGGTGCACCATTGGAGCAAAAACCCTACTGCAAAACAGGGGAAGGTGACAAGGGACAAGCTCAAAAGCAAGACTCGAAGGCATGCCGGGTAAAACAGCTCTTGAGGCGACTCCCGAGAGCTCATATTGAGACACACGATGCCAACATTTTTCTTGTACTACATACCCTTCACCGAAGTTTACATTCATAAAGACTTGATACAGTCCCTTGTTCTCCCTGCCTGAGACCTAGGAGCAAGGGCTAGGTCGAGCAATGAATATCATGAGGGAGCGTCCAAGCATGGGCGATTTGATGCGAGACGTGATTTGGGTCGGACAAACACGGTCCTCATGAACATATTACATAAATGGACAGGAGTGTCCGGATGATTGCATGAGATATTTCAATCGCATCTAGTTTGACCAAGTGAGCGGGTAGGGCATGAGGAGCATAAGGAGACATTTGCATTACGATAACAAAGGCGTCTACTTCAATGGAATGAAACGGGAAGAGTGGGTGGCACCAATACCGGGTCGTCCGTGCTTGACTGTGTGGGGAAATGCATAAACTCAGCGAGACGAAACATGCGACTCGAGGGAGTAGTGCTGGCTTACCGGGCTTGTATGAGATCGAGAATTCACCGAGGTAGTGACCGACCATTTCACCCTTGATTTCCACTGAGTTGAAAGTCTTACCGTTGTAGATCTATATCCAAGACAATCAGGCTAATGGACATGAAGGGTTAAGCAGAACAGCTGTCAACTCACTCCGATTACACTTCCGATCATTTCTGGAACAATCAACATGTCACGAAGATGAGTCTTGACAACAGCAGGTTTTTCATTGGGGGGAGCGTCCTTCTTTGCCTTCCGGAGCTTCTTAATAAGGGTCATAGGTTTTCGCTTGAGACCACGTTGGAAGCGTCTACGTGCTCTGGCGTGCACGAGCTCCATCAATTGTTCATTGCTGAGGTCGAGGAGAGCTTCTAATTCGATACCTCGGTATTGAAACTTGCGGAAAGATCGCTTCTTCTTGAGATCGGCAGCCTAGAGTGGGAGGACGAAAGTTAATGAGCAACTAGGAGGCGGGTTCTGTGCCGGTGAGGGGACGGACCACTTGTGGGTCGGTGATATCGACGGCAGACATCTTGACGAATCAGCTGAACCTGCTCGGAGATGGGACGTGAGGTGTTAGATATCAAGGTTCAGAATCTTATTGGAGTGAATCGTTACCCACCTTTTGGGATAACTTCTTGCTTGAGGGGTACGTACCGTGCTTTGCTAGGCTCTGATGCGGTGAACGGTCTTCGGTGTGGAAGGCTTGACCTAACTCGATTGGATAGGTCTTGAGGTAGCTGCGGCTGCGGGACACTCGTATCGATACAATTTTCAGACCTAGTGATAGATTCGCCACCGGTACACGACCAACCTTGAACACATCGGTGAGCACATTCTGGGCCCTGCAGTGCATCACCTTCCACAACTGACCTTCCACACCTCAGACGTTGATCAGCGCAGTCTGCTCCGGCTTAAATCGATTCGCTGTCCCGTCCACACTCGTCATCATGAAGTACTTAGCGTGCGTCGGCTTCCTCTCAGCTTTCTAGTTCACATGGAACAAATGCTCATCAGATATTCAATTTCACAGAGCCTACTTACTCCTCACCCAAGGTGGAAACGCCTCCCCTTCTGCAAGCGATGTCAAAGAGCTCCTCGGAACCGTCGGGTGCGTCATTTCCCCTCATCTATTTACCACCCGGTACTCATTCCTTGCTTGCGCCCAACAGCATTGATGCCGAAGAGGAACGATTGTCCAAGCTCATCTCCGAGCTCAATGGCAAGTCCCTCGCCGATTTGATTGCCGAAGGATCCGCCAAACTTGCTTCAGTTCCATCTGGTGGTGGTGGTGGCGGTGCCGCTGCCCCAGCTGCCGGTGGTGCTGCCGCCGCTGAGGCACCCAAAGAGGAGGCCAAGAAGGCAGAGGAGAAAGAGGAGTCAGATGATGACATGGGCTTTGGTCTCTTTGATTGTATGTTGACCCCCAACCTCCTCGTCCCCTCCTCGCACGCTCTGACAATGATGTTCCCTTCACAGAAACGATGTACATCTCTCACCATATCTCATGCCTGCGAATGCATATACCAATGTTTTCCGTCAATGAATGCTCCTGCTCCTGCACCTCACCAGTTGCCCTTGTCGTACCTTCCTGCTCACCGATGAGCGCGCTTAAAAATTCAAATAATCATGAGAATTGTGATCCACTTCAGTCAGCTTCAAAACACTTGCCAAAATTGCTAGCTTGTCACCGTCGCGTTGCTCAAGAGTCCAATAATTCCCCCCTTGTACATGAGGATATTACTAGTCTGCAAACGCGCGCGCTATCTTTGCTCCAGTCAGGATGAGCCCCACGCAGTGCTCGCTGACATGTTTTTTGAATGAAAACACCCCTCCTAGACTGGCAGCAACATTCTATCAATCGCGCCGCTATAAGCTTTGTCTCATAAGACAGCACCAGAGGCACGATCCGTGAAAGATGCGCCCAGGAAGACTTTGACCATGTCGACGAGTCGACCTGAACACAATTACAGCCGTTCCAACAATTAACGGCAGAATTCTTTGATCGTGTGTCGCTCTTGAGGTTAAATCTAGAGATGTCAAAACTGGATTAAACCCAGTTTTGCACGCAAATGAACAAGGAGGCCTGGGAGACCTGTCACTTTGAGCCGGCTTTAACTAGTTTTTGACTTTTAGATTAAATTCGGATGCAACACACCAATGAAGATTTCTGCCGTTAATTGTTGGAACGGCTGTATATGTGTTTCCTCAAAGACACAGCTCTTCTGAAGATGAGATGAATATTTTTGCCTGCTCAGCTCCACTGTAGTTGCTCAAAGATATAAAAGCTTGATCTAACCGTTAAAGACCTGTTTCTTACCAAAGTGCTGTAGAGCTTGAGTGTTCTTCCTACACCACCGGGCAGCCTTTCAGCAAAAAAGGGCTGCCAGAGTGCAATCAAGGGCTACGTGAATTTCACCGAGCAATCGACTTGGATCGCAGGTGAAAATCAGCGATGTTGAAAGCTTTGCAAGTTTGAATCGCATCGATGCGATGTCACAACTGGCAGTAGTAAGACCACGCTGCCATCAGGTCGCAAACAATAGATAACAGATCCATGTTTGCCACATCAATCGCCGTGTGATTTCCACATCAGCTCTGGCCACCATGTGATCACCTGAGGACCTCATTGTAGCCACAGCACACACTGCCTCATAACCGCACAAATATTCCACTCAAGATCACATTGTGATTGAGAGTTGAGATGAAGATATTAGGTAATCTGTGTGCTGTGCAGTTGACCCCAGTTGACCGTTGTCCTGAGCTTACAACATGATATGATGTCATTAAGATGTCATTCATCATATCACTCAATGTTTTGGTATAAAAAGTGTTCAAACTTCGACCTCTCGATGAAATCCAAAATATCTCATTCATCCCTTTACACTTTTTTCTACATATCATTATCATCTCATCCTTCTCTACTATCTTCTACTACTTATAGATCTTCTTGATGGTCATTGACTACTTTTAAAGACATTCTTGAACATTTTTCACGGATCTTTTTCATTTCAAGATTGGTTAAACTTATCATCTTGCATCTCATATTCTAGACTACTTTCAATCACTTGAACTCTGTCATCTCAAGTACTCACCAGTCAGTATCAGTTGAATGTATTTTCAACCTTTCATCTATCACATATCCAATCAATTGACTCTTTTATGTCTTGTTTACTTACATTTTTACGCATATGAACAAGAGATTTAGGAACATGATATCCAAGGCAAGACTGATTGAACTAAATGTAGGATGGTAGCAGGGAATTATTCAACTTGAAAAGATGTTATATCACTTTGAGTGTGTTTGATTCGGTCATGATCTCCTGAGGGAGTAATTTGTTTTTGTTTTTCAAGTTTGTATCCTGGGTAGCCCACGCTCCTGACCGATCCAATTTGGATCGGTCAGGAGATTTCTTTTGATCCTGTTGTAAGCCAAACGACGTCGCAATCACGCAAAGCCCACATAAATGCTCCATGGTCGCCTGTTGGAGTACGCCCACGTGGTGGAATGCAATGGCGTGGTCACCAGAATGGAAGGTGAATGCTATGAAGCAAATGGCCACATCACCGATTGTATCCAGTTGACGCAGTGAAGCGCTGTGGTGTTCACAGCGCTACCACGTGGGCGGTACTGTGAAACCCATGTGGTTCATGGATTGCAGTCGCAACATGACTCGCCTCTTGTGAACGCCACGTGAACCACTATAGAGCCAAATGGCGATGTGGAATTCACGCCGCAACTGCCCCGTGGTGTAGAACCATTCTCATATTTACAACTGTCATCCATGTGTTCCTCATAAAGTTAATGAAATATCACACATGACTTGGAAGAATGTGGTGACAGAAAGAACAAGAGGAAATGTGTCTAAGTAAACTTACTGAAAGGAACTTAAAACATTTACTCAAAGAGTAAAAGAATGTTTGGGCGAAATCCTCACAAGGATAATAATGAATTACTGCTAACAACCAAAACCCCCTACGGGGTGGAAGCGGAGCTGAGAATGAAAAAACCTGAACCTGCTACAAATACATAGCTAAAATACAAGCCTAAAAAATAAAGCCGCTTACAGTTGCCTCTGAAATAACCCATACACCTAATAACCCATGCTCTAGCTTAACCCATGGGTTTTTGGGTCCATATTTTTTAAAGGCGGGGGAAATGGATCAAAAACCCATGACTCTACTATTTCCCTTAACCCATACTTTTTTTTGAGAACCAGAGACAAAAAACCCATACTTCACCCCAGGAAAAAAAAATTAATACTGCACAGGAGACTCCTGAGACACACCTTCAAAGCTTTTCATAGCCATTTGACTCCATCCATTCCACACAAATCATCAAAGCTCAACACAATTCATCACAGATTCAACTATTCTACCCAAAAACATGCTTCCTAATGACCTATCAACTTTTTATGTCTCAAACATTGAAGAAGGATATGCCAGATTGAAAACTGAGAATAAATCAGAAATTGAATATTGTTCATCAAAAGAACATGATGTCTTTGTCTGAACTCTTAAATCCTACCAATGAGCATGTGAGTGGCCTTGAGACCTAGACTCCGGAGGAGATTTTTGAAGCTATTGAACAATGCAAACACGTCACAGATATTCCGGCTCCAGAGCACTCTGAAGTTGAGGCACCGCCAACATATTTACCTCGGATTTTGTAATCCGAGCTCGGACAGAAGCTTCCCGAGGTTTTGATCCGAGGTAATTCTTAGGGCAAAAAAATACCTCGGGCAAAAACCTCGGACAAGGTCTGTCCAAGGATTTGCCTCCGATGATGCCTCGGATTTCTCAACCCGAGGCATCTATGCTGGCAGTGAGGTGCCTGCTCAGCCAGTGTATTCTGCTTTACTCAAATCTGCAGAAGTTGTCACAGATTACCTCAGACACAATGATTCTGGCAAAACTAAAGCTTGTGGGGGGGCTCTGACTCAAGCCCTGTGGGCCTTTAGTGCAGCACACTCCAAATCACTAGTACAGCCTACCATTTTGTCTTTCCTCTTTCAATCCTCTTGGATACATATGCAATGAAAGCGCTCAGCAATCTCACCTCAACTTTCTGAAACAATTCTCTGCAATAACCCATGAATTTGCTTGTATGGGTTATTGCAGAGAATCTTGCTAGCCCATACTCTATAAAAACCCATACCTTTTGGGGTCCATGAAAAGGTATGGGTTATCTCAGAGATGACTGTAAAATACAGCTATTCTAGAAATTCATGTCCTACTCGCATTTTTTTTACGTTTTCCCCCCCCAAATACAGCTGACGCGCAGCGCAGCAAACCTGTATCACACCCTGGATTGAGTCAACCCCAAACCCCAAGATCTCCCGAGACAAGGTCTTGGGTCACATGCTCCCTCCCGTTCCGTGCTCACCACGTGGAATGTTTTCAACCCAATCCACTCAATCCGCCCAATCCAATCATTGCACCACTGGATCCACTTGTGGTTTGTCCTGTCCTCACCACCTCCATATTCAGTGTTCCATGTTGTGATAGATGTGCTGACTATCTATCTCAATCACCTTCTAGAAATGCAAAACCAAAAAAAAGTAAGACCCCATCTTTTCTTTTAGATTCAAACTTTCCTCTTCCCTTTTTTTATAAGCTGACTTCTTTTTTTGTTCAATTTGTAAGAGTTATCGTTGGTTAGATTATAACATCTTCTTTGGATCATTTATTCTGGGATCAAGAAAAGCTTGGTAGGGATTTGAAAGATTGGCTCAGCTGCACTCCAATTGATTTGTTTGGCTGGTACAATTGTATCTAACATTGGTAGAGTTAGAATACTTAGACAACAAGCTATTTGATTACCTGATGATGAGATTCCATCTGTTTTTCTCGGATAGGGGTTTTTGTGTCTTCTTTTGATCAAGCCAGTATTGTTTCATGATTCTTAAAAGCTCGGTTTTTGTTGTTTCTTTAATTTTTTAATCTTGTCATTAGCATCATTCAAGCATTCTCTTTGTTTTCTCTTCCGACTCGTTTATACAAATTCAAACTTGTAGCTATACAAGTGTTTCTCTACTAATCATATGCTCATAGTTAGGTATATTCTCCTTAACTTCATCTCTATAAGAATCATGTTCTTCATAGCTTGCCAATATATCAACTGACGCAGTGTTGAAACAAGCAAAAGCCAAAACATCACTGCTCATTTTCACTTGTCCACGGAACCCTTGTCTTATGAAACATAGGTTACAAACTTTGGTAGGAGTCAATGTTAATGCTTTTGTTCACGGAAAGAACAATTGGTTTCAAGTTTGGCCTTTGCTCCGCCAGACCTATTATAAGCAATTTGCATGGTTGTGTTGATAAAAAGATTCTATTGAATCTTCGGACTTGCTAGATATACTTTCTGTTTGGCTTCAAAGGTCTGGTTCTTGAAACAACAAATCAGAGACAAATCAAAGAAATCAAAAACCTCATTTAGATCTTTTTCACACTATATCTTATTGATTGTCAATGTTAACCCAGTAATCAATTGTCTTTCTTTTTCATCCACTTAGGAAAAAAGAGACAACCAACACTTCATTTATTTATCACACAGACAGGATTTCTTCTGATCACAAATTTGCTTATGAAAAAGAAAAAGACATAACAAGAAGATTGAGGATACTGGTCATGTTCATTCAAATAAGGAATTTGACTGAGGAATGGAATAAAACTATTTCTTTATTTTCAAATCCCTACCAAGCTTTTCTCAATCCCAGAATTAATGATCCAAAGAAGATGTTATAATCTAACCAATGATAACTCTTACAAATTGAACAAAAAAAGAAGTCAGCTTATAAAAAAAGGGAAGAGGAAAGTTTGAATCTAAAAGAAAAGATGGGGTCTTACTTTTTTTTGGTTTTGCATTTCTAGAAGGTGATTGAGATAGATAGTCAGCACATCTATCACAACATGGAACACTGGATATGGAGGTGGTGAGGTGAGGACAAACCACGAGCAGATCCAGTGGTGCAATGATCAGATTGGGCGGATTGAGTGGATTGGGTTGAAAACATTCCACGTGGCGAGCACGGAACAGGAGGGAGGATGTGACCCAAGACCTTGTCTCGGGAGATCTCGGGGTTTGGGGTTGACTCAATCCAGGGTGTGATACAGATTTGCTGCGCTGCGCGTCAGCTGTATTTTGGGGGGGAAAGGCAAAAAAAGTGCAAGTAGGACACGAATTTCTAGAATAGCTGTAGTACAACTGTTCCAAGAAAGGTTGACAACTTTTTTTTGGAGAAAGTTGTCTCCGCAGCGGCTAAAACCAAAGACAAAACTTGATTACAGGTTTATTATTTCCTGTATTCTTCCAATTAGCGGAGAGACAAAATCAAGTGAGGGACAAAACCCGGGTTTTGCACATTGGCAAGATTTCCAAAAAAATCAATCTTTGTTGGAACAGCTGTATAAAAATAACCTAATGAATAATGAAAACAAGAAAGACCAGACTTAACACAACACTGTTCCCCCCCTTTTTTTTACAATACGCTATGAAACTAAACAACACTAACCAAACACAATTTAAACATGATAACAAATAACCAGGGCAGAAAGGGTGGGAGGGCCGCGAAATTCAAAGAACTATTTAGAGAGAAATCAGGATGAAGATCTATAATTTTGATGGTAAACAGCTATGGGAATAATTTGGCTGGTGGTAAACAGAAGATGATCATCATTGCTGTAAACCAAAAGATACAGTCGATCCAGAATAGCTTGATAAAATGAAATTTATTTTTTTTAAATTTCACAGCAATACAGCCCAATACAGGCATTCCTATAAGCACATGTAGCCTACAGTCGAGAAACCCTCGATTGAATTTGGGCTGCTTACCGTTTCACCTCTTTACCCTTGATCCCATCACTTCTTTCCCATTGATACCTTCCAATACCACCTCTTTCCCATCGATACCTTCCAATACCCATTCCAAACCACCAGTATACCATCATGCCCACCAGAAAAACGAAGAAACAACTTGCTGAGGAAGAAGAGGCCAGAAAGAAAGATTTGTGAGTATTTTAAATTGTTTCCTTCTTTCAATACTTGTTACTGACCATCGTATTTGTAGTGCGCGACGCCGAGCCCGTCAGGCTGGGCCAGAAGGCCTTAGTCCTGATCCCGGCAGGACTGGGACTCCTTGTTATTTTGACAAGTGAGTTCCTTTTCTTTTTTTCTCTTTTGTTGTCTTCAAGAGTCTCTGATCAGCTTCTGTTTGGTTTTCAGACCCGGACATCACTGGGAGGACCGTCGATACGGCAGACGCCAATACCTCACACCGATTCAGTCCACATCGATCCCTTCGCCGAGCCAGGCTTCCAGGAATTTTCTTGCCCTTTCCAATTTCGTCCCGGTGAGTTCTTTTTTTTAAATCTCACTTCCTTCTCATTTCAATATCAACTGACCTTCGATTGATTTGTAGAAATCAATGTTGATGCTGGTATCGCACCGATAGTTCTTCCAATAGCCCACCAAGGCTTTGGAATGCCTATGGTGGCTGTTGGAGAACATCAACACGATTTAGATGTCCATCGGGACCCTCTCTTTGGTGTTCAAGAGGCCAGAAACCGAGTTGATGAAAGTAAGTTTTCATCTTATCTTTCAGAAGCCACCAAAAAGCAAGCAACTGATCTCTTGATCAGTAGATCCACATCGATATGTGGATCTAACTCAATCACCAAGCCCAGGCCCTGGCGACGCTGATCGCCATGTCAAACCCGTGGAGCGCAAACCGATCCCGGCCAAGTTCTACTTCAACCTTTTCCTAGCCAATCCCCTCACTGACGCCGACAAAGGATCCGGTGTGCCCATCTCGTACATCAAATACGGCATCCCAGTCAAGACTCCTTTGGACATCATGATCCAAGTCGATGGACAATCACTCGGGCAGGTCAAGTCGTCCCTTTTCAATGCGTGTGACAGCCACAAGAAGGGATGTGGCAAGATGTTGAGGGTAGCTGACAGCGAAGGAAGAGTTATACTTAAGGGTTACATGACTACTGGTGGCATCTTTGGTAAGACTGCAATGCCAAAAATTTCATCCGAGGATACTTTGAAGGATTTCCAAGCCATGATCATCTTGAAGAAGGGGAAGGAGGTCGGCTTCAGTCTCTTCATGGACAACCCAAAGAAAACCGCCAAAAACAATTCCAAAGTAAGCCCTTTTCGTCTTTCTTATTCTTCTCATTCTCAATTTTGGTATTGATTTTGTTTAAATCAATTGAACAGACAGTGGATTTTAATCGGGTGTTGCAACACCAACTTACAAATGTGTTGAACGATGATCAAGTCGATGAGATGGAGATGGCAGTGAGTTTTTATATAATCTTTTCAAATTTTCAATTGATAAGAATCAATCTTTCAAACAGACTATACATGTTGAACCGGATGTTCAGGCCCATAGAGTGACTCTAATGAAGATGTATGGCTGTGTTTCAATCGGAGGTAAATAGTGTATGGGTATTATCAACCCAGCCAACACCAACGAGGCGATGCATCTCTCGCATTTGGCAATGGACATATGGGCAGAACTCCTTGTAAGTCACTTTCTACCCCTAAAAATTGTTCTTTCAAGATACTGACACTGATTAATGTGCGTTGATCATTTAAATTTAGGCCATTCATAAGCCTGGAGTCACCTTAATGAGACCACCTACCGGACCCGAGTTTCAATGGTTGCCGATCAGCAAGTTACATTCCCGAAAGGCTACTAGTACGGCTTCCAGCTCTGTTCAGTCAACCTCTCAACTCCCAATGGTCTCACGCTACAAGTCCACACCCCGATCAGATTCCCCGGCCCAAGGCCACTCCCTCACTTTGAATGTTACCTTGACTATTGTTCGATTGAGAAGGACGATCAAGAAACTCGCGATTTGCTCAACAAATACAACATCGTCAATTTCGAGATGTTTTTATCCTCCGAGCTTAGCTGCGCAGTGATGGCAGGTTTTGGGTTTGGGTTTGGACAACGTGTCCGACTCCATGAAAATGCCATATCATATCGACAGCATCTCAAGGATGAAGCTAATCCTACTTTCTAAACCTCACATCCCACCTCCAATCAAAAAAAACATGTACTGGCCTCCTTGTGTTAAAGAGTAACATTCTTATGTTGTAGCCACAGTACACTATAGCAAAATGACTCGCTATCTATTATTGTTTGTTTGTTGTGAAAGAAATATGCTGTAATCAAACTGTTGTTTAGTAAAAAAACAAAGCTCCAAGTGTGATTGAGATTCCAAATGAGAGTGAATTTCTGCAAAGGTAATCCTTATGCCTCTCACTCAAATCAAGATCAAACCAATCATAGGATTTTTCTTGTTTTACGTTTCTCAAAATATCTTATAATCTATCTCATGTTTTGAGAAACATGAGATAGAAGAATCTCATTTCCTTGAGTGTTCCATCAATTCGATTCACCTCCTCAATGTTGCAGTGTATTTCACTGGAGATCTCAATAAGACAATATCTTTCTTTGCATATTTTCAATATCTCGATTTAAGCAGTACAACAACATTTTTTTAAAACTCATCTTCATCATCTTTAGGTCTGTAACCACCAGTCTTGTAAAGATTGACAAGGAACGAGCTAGTACAAATCTGGCTCATTACCCTTGTCAGACATTTCAACTTATCAACAGCCTCAGCCAGCGTACCATTCCTGCGGAGAGCATCTTTGAATACCTTGAATGTGCGCTCGATCGGGTTGAAGTCGGGCGAGCAAGGTGAAAGATAGACCAATAGAACTCCAACTGCCTCGCACAACGCTAGAATTCCACCACGGCGATGGATAGTTGCGTTATCCATCACCAGAACCAAGTTTCAATTCGGGAAGCGACCCATGACAGGGAGCTTGAAACAGATCGAGAGCATCAGCTCATTATGCACAGTTAAATAAGCGAGAGAGACAGTCACTTACCAAGATGTGTTTCAAAAAGGCCTGGAATTCGTCTCGACGATAGCCATTGACCTTGGCGTTGACTGCGAGTAAGCCCAATTCACAGATGGCAGCCAGCACAGTATAGTGATTCCCCGCCCTCGTACGCTTCAAAGACTTTGGTCTTTCGCCTTTCTTGGACCTAACGTGGTTTCGTTCGACATCTTGTGGTCGAAGCCCGGTCTCATCTTCATGATGGATGAAATGATAGAGTCAGATTGGATATAAAGAAGAAGATAGAAGGCTTAGAAGGAGATGGATGCTTACCTAAGAAGACCAGACACTCTGGTGGAAGATGGGCAACTTGACCCGAATACGCTGCTCGAAGCTCGGGTGATTGGTTGCTATCGACCTTTGCAACCTTGTGAACGGTGAGGTAAAGCCGTTCCTTGAGGTCATTGGCGATAGTTTGTCGACAAGCGAGTAGATCAGTATGATCATACATCGCCTCCTGGACCTCGTCCAGGAACATGCACGGATCGGCTTCGATAAGTTCAAGCATGAACTGTCGGTCTTGGTCGGAATACAGAGTCGGACGTCCTCGTTTATCATATGAATCCGGATCTCTGATGACCGCATGAGTAAGGTCGTAGAGTTCTTTCCAACGTGTGAAGGTTTGCGCTGAGATCAAAGTGAGGAGATCATTGTTGATGGAGGCAACTGGTTGACCTGATATGAACTTATTGAGAGCGATAACCTTCAACTGAGGGGAGTATTTGACATATGGCATAACGGATATGAGAAAGATAATGGACTAATTGATGGACGAATGATTCAACCATAAGGAATGGTTGTTATCGAGGAAGTTGAGATAAGGGTGAACCCGAGGTTGAACCTCGAATCACCTATCTCAACTGTAGGCTATGCTTATAGGAATGCCTGTATTGGGCTGTATTGCTGTGAATTAAAAATAAATAAATTTTATTTTATCAAGCTATTCTGGATCGACTGTATAAAGATATCCAAAACTGTTAGTACAGTTACATGTCAATAAAAGTCCGAATTATTCACATTACCTTATGTTAATAACAAGTTACCAACGACAAAACTAAAGCACATGAAATGTTGGCTATATATGAGATGCTCTAAAGGTCCTGATGGGTTAATACCACAGCACGGTGACCAAAGATAGGCTCAATAGTATTATGGCAGAATTTTGAGAAGAAAATATTGGGAATGGGCTTGGTATCGTAGCACATAAGAAATTTCCTTGAAGATCAAGATGTTGTCTGTTCACCCCATTGCCTAAGCCTGAACTTTGGGATTGGAAGGTGTGAGGATGTTTAGCTTGAGGTGAATGGCGGCCGCAGGGGTTGCCCCGGACGGCGCCCTGTGCAGGTGTTGTGCGTCATTGCGCCAGGATGCGGGAACATTCACTCAAGTCATCACCAATTCCTCGAATCCTCTGCTGAGCTTATCGTCACAATCGATCAATCAAATGGACTTCACTCCGCTATACCCTCATAGCTCCTCATCATCCTCTACAGTCTCACCTGATGGAAAATACATTCTCACCTCAGTGGGTGATCGACTCGTCGTTCGATCTACAACCTCCATGGAAGTCATCAGAAGTTGGCGATGTCAACATTCTTCATCTGAACCTGCTCGAAACGAACACCCACCCAAAAAACCTATAACATCATCTCAACCTTTTAAACCTCCTACTAGTCAATCGTCTATTCGATCTTCTTCTAATCCAATCACTACTAAATCGCGTGCTGGAATTCCTTCCTTTCGAGCCTCGACAATCAATCCGATCACAGACGAACGCAAAACCACGCGTCTGACTTGTGTTTCATTTTCTCCTAACTCGGAACATGTTCTTGCCCTTTCCCGACATCCGGAAACATCGGTCATTTATGTGCATTCCATGAAGTCCAATGAACTGACTGCATGTATAGAAGTAGGTGCAGAGGGTGTTGCTAGTGGGGAGCGAGCTGTTAAATGGGGTCCTAGTAGTGATTGTATCATGGTCTGGAGTGATTGGGGAGTACGTCTACTTGATCCTAATTTCAAACTTTCCGGTATTCTGATACTTTAAAATTTCATCAATCGCACTCTTTAGTTACGTATCACTATCTGGCCTTTAACGTCTGCTCAACCTCAACCTCTACAACTTCATCATCCAAAGCATGGTCCACTTCTGGGCTCCACTTTCTCCAATACGTCTCGTTACTTTGCTCTTATTTGTCGTCAACCTGGAAAAACTCGTGATCATCTGGCTATCTGTGATACGTTGGCTTGGACGTGTGTCAGCCTATTTGATGTACCTACAGATTTGATAGATGTGAATCAGATCAGCTGGAGTCCGTGTGATCGATACCTTGCCTTGATTGAATCAGCACTGTTCAACTATAGGGTTGAGATAGTAACGCCAACCGGTGTTAGATTAGGCGCATACTCACCTCCGATGAGCTTTGTTGATCTGAATGATTCTATGGCTCAGTCTACGAGTCATGGCCGATCAGATGGACACGCCTTCTCACGTGGCACACAATTGACATCAAAGGAAAGGATTAGGCGGAAAGAGAAAACCGATGCCTCGGATGAAACTTCAGTGGTGGATGGATATCTTGGGTTGGGAATACGACATGTGAAGTGGAGACCCGGTGGTGAATATCTCGCTATAGGTGGTTGGGATGGAAAGGTAAAGTATAGTTGAGGTTTAATATATCAAGCATTTTGGATTCGAGTTGATCATAAGATTGGTCATCTTGAAGGTACGAATCTTGAATGATATCACTTGGACCCCGATTTGTGAGATCGACTTGAATTCCAAACCAACAAGAGTGTGTCATTTATATCTCTTCATTCGAGTCATTTAGACGTCGTACCTATCTATTCTTGTTTGATTTGTAGCAAATTCTGATCGAACCCATGGGTTGGATTGAGCGTACTCGTGCACACGGAATCATACCATGTGAGTTGAGTTTCTTCAAAGCCGTAGGAATCGAAATTCGGAATCTAAACTGATGTCAAAATCTGTAAAACAGTCGATCCAGTCCCATCCTCGACCCTAGCCAATTCTCTTACTCCGGATTTTAGTAAACCCAACCCAAGCATTGGAGTGCGGGAGATGCAGTGGAGCTCAGATGGAGAACTCCTTGCATGTCGTAATGGTACAGTCATCTCGTTTGACTCACTTTGTCCTTCTGACCGGATCGGATCATCAAGGCTGATCATTTTGTGCTACGTTTGTAGATGCGATGCCATTGAATCTATTCATCTTCTCATTCAGATCGGCCAACCTGGGATCAGTACCCATCTCATCTGCCTCATCGGTAACTGGTGCTTCGGTACCTCTGAAACCACGAGTAGCGAGTGTGATTCAATTCGAACTTCCGGTCAAGTGTTTCGAATGGAATCCCACTCGGAACGTCCTTGTGATCGTCACTGCTAGCTCGGCACTCTATCTGTGGTATCCAACCAGGCCAGATCCTGCGATGACCAGTATGACACAACTTTCCCAGTTGTCAGAATGGATAGATGGAATCGGTATACCAGCCAGTAGGTTCCATATACCTTTTAAGAATGATATTCATGAGCATGTATTCTGAAGATGATCTATTTTTGTTTTTCACCGTACAGAGGTTCCATTTGCACCGGTCCAGGCCACATGGATCAAAGATGGTGCTGCATTGCTTGTGACGGACAGAACGGCATTTTGTTTGGGATTCATTGTTCCTGAAGAATTACTTGGAGATCGGGATGAACCTTCAATGATTCAAGAAGACCAATTCTCAATTCCTGAGTTATGAACCCAAAAAAGCATTTTACATTTTTTTAAGGAAAGCTGTAATAATACATCATTATGAATTTATATGTGATGATATTGATGATAATGATTCCCACTAAGGTCTTGATTTGTGATGGTATATATGGTATATGTATATATATATATAAGATTTAAGCAAACAAATTCCAATCAACAATTTGAAGAGTCTTAGCAGCCAGTTGAAATAATTTAGTAGTCTGTTCAAGAACTTCAGGTTGAGAAACATTAGGAAGGTTCATTGTCAAGACTAGATCAGTACCTAGTCCATTATTCCCTATGCCATTTAAAGTCCAAAGAGCCATCCAAATATGAACTTGATCAGCTTCTGAATCTGGACGATTGAATTTTGAAACAGATTGAATGCCTTCTAATAAGATAGGTTGAGGAGTAGTGAGATGATTTGTTGATGGGTTTGATGAGGTTGAGGTTGCAGAAGTTTGGTTGAGGTTGAATGTTTTTAGGATTTTGGATGATTGAGCTGAGTTATCATTTGCTAATGAATCGAAATGAAAACTGAATAGAAATCAAAAAAAATAAAAAGATGAAGTTGGTAAAAGAAGATTTCAAGTTGAGGAAAGCAAAAGAGAAATTGGTTTACCGAATTGAATCGAATGAAGATGAAGTTGAAAGTTTTTGTAGTACTTCAATGATGATTGAAAGATCATTAGGTTTTTCAAGATCTTTAGAATTCAAAATGAAAACTTCTTGAGAATCAGGTACTTGTCTAACTTGACTGTTTATCAAAAAACAAAAATGAAAGTTAGAATAATGAAATGAAGATAATAGATTATTGAAACTGACCTGATATCGATTAAAGTAGTAGGTAATTCAACTTTGATCGCTCCACCAAATAAATCGGTTTGCTTTGATTCCATTTGAGGTCCTGTTGTATCAGTACTACTGACTTGCATCTTATAGCTATTATAGCTATTAGAGTGGTGATGGAGTGAACAGACTGAGAATGGAACATCCACCGCGCATGAAAATGATTGGACTGTTGACTGTTGAGAGGGGTGTACAGGTACCAAAAACCATTCCAAATTCCAAGTTTTAAATGTTGAACGCATACACAGTGCTCATTTGATTTGACTTTCCAGTTCTCTTCAACTTCAACTTCAACTTCCTCAAGCTATTATCATCCTACAACCAACTCTTGATGGGACAGTGGTTCTCAACAACTTGTCCAATTTGGTTAAATCTAAATCATTCTCAACCAATCAATGATCAGAATGTATGAAATCAATTCTTTCTATCTCTCTATCACTAAATCCAATCTAATCGATTTCTTTACTTTTAAGCAAGAACCAGATGAAAGAACTCCATTAATCATCAATCCACCGTACGTCCTGGAATTCTCTTCATCTTTTTATATTTTGATATCTAACCTTAATCTGGATGGATCTCATCCAGTCCTCCTCGTCCAACACCTCAGCTTATTCAAGATACCGCTCAACAAATCGAAGATGAAGCTGCTGCCAATAAGATTGTAGATGAAACTGTTCGGTTCGTATTATCTTCAATCTCCTTTCTTTCCTTAACAATCAATCTTGCTAATGAAATCAACTTTTATCTTAGCTGTTTAGTTCATGTTTACTCCCAAGCTCCATTCTCACATCTTACCCTAGATTCTCAAACCCAAGAAAGATCTGATCCTCAAACCCATACACCTGATGGATCAACCACTACTTGGCGAGCCTATGATCCTCCAAGTTGTCCTCCGATTTCTCCCGAGATTCGAAGACTTCGATTAGGTTATGATCAACCCAGATGCGCAAATGAATCCAACCAAAGCACCCGAATCGATCAGAAACGAAGTTATCATAGTTTAAAGACTATGATCAATCATACCCATCCCAATCGATCGGAAACGACTATACCTTCTTCTAATACCACACCTCTTACTCGATCTGATTCGACTCCAACTCCAACTCGGTCTTCTGATCTTTCTTCATCCTCTCAAGACTTTCAATCTCATCCACAACACCTTCGAGATTCAACAGACACAAGTGATTATCAATGTGATACGATCACTTCATTTCAAACTGCTCTAGAACATACTCCTTCTCATGATGAACCATCTGAATCTCAACCTTCTCATTCTCAACCACCTGATTTCGTTGGTAAGCTTTGGCCTAATTTTCATACTACCTTGCCTTTTCAGGATCCTTCCGCACTCGAAAGAAATGAATGTGTACGTGTTTCCCCAGCTTCTCTGCTCTACTCATCTGCTCAGCTCTAGATTGATTGATATCATATTATTTTAGCTTACGGACGATCCTCAAGATCTACGAGCACTTCTTGATTCAGGATTCACCCTGAAGGACCCAGGTCCCATCCTCGTTGACCTGTAACCCTCTCTTTCTATTCAATTCATCTGATTCCTTCTCCTTATATATTTATATTACCTCTTTGGAAGATAATCTCAAGGACGTTTAACATATCCCTCAATTTTCTTTTTGGCTTATATGCAACTCAACTTGCTAATAAGAGCATCTTTCTTTTTGTATTCTCTCTCTCTTTCTCTCTTTCTCTTTGGATTTTTGGATGGTCTTTTTTCTCTCTCTTTCTTCTTATCATGTGATAGCTATTATTTGGAGAGTTCTCTTGAAGGCTTACTATATCATTAATCTTAAAACCTTATAATGTGTATATCATTATCCAGTTTATAATTTTGTGAGAAGTCATAATCTATGAAGTCAGATGTGAGAAACCCAATTTATTCAAGGTTTTAACCGAATAGAAATTAGTGATATAGAAAACCAAAGATTTGCTAATAAGTTTCAAACAACTTTGAAAAATTGACTAAATTCAAGGCCTAAGAATTCAACTTTTCATTCTTTTACCCTCAAGAGTCGTGTCAGAGCTGAGACCTGATGGAAAGATACAAAAAAAACAAGTGAAGAACAAAATCAATCAGAACAAATTATCGAAAAGTGCTAGTTGTGAGATTGGATTAGAATCCAAATAACTTTTTATAAACCTACAGAAAGATGAATAAATTTATTTCTTATTCGAAAACCGACTCAAAGCGTCAACTGGTCCATTAGGTATTCCAGAAGAACTTTGCTTAGATTTCAAAGTGATCATCTGTTGTTGTTTACGTAATGCAATCTTTGCTCGAAGTGCTTCCTAAATTCATCAAATTAATGAATAATCATCAATACCAAAACAAAAAAAAGTTAGTCAATGTTAATTTTTGGCTCGATTTAAAGATTTAAGAAACACTTGATCGAATCACACTTACAGCTTCAGGTGTGATCACATTCTTTTGTTTCTTCCTTAAAACTCGTTTCAAACTCGAATTCTTACCTCTCATCTTTTTCTTTTCCTTCTGTTTGATTGGTACTGATCTGTCTACACCTTGATCTTTGATTCCATTTTGTTGTACATCATCATCATCATCATCCAAGACTTCTTCTTCACCCGATTTACCTTGTGCCGCTAATTTTTCAGCTCTAGATAATGTTCTCCAAGGCGTAAGTTTTGAATTTCCTTTCAATTGTTTTAATTCATCTGATTCTTTCAAAACCGGATCTGCAAGACTTCCGACCATCTCAGGATTCAAAGTGATCAAATCAAACGGAATCTTTTCCATCAATCCTCGAACTTCTCTTTCTCTTCTACGTGATTTGTTTTCAAAAGGATCAGCTTCTAGACTATCGAAATTAGCTTGACCTGAACCTGGAATGATCAAACTTGAAAACCCTCCGCTATGACCGACTCCTAAAACATCTTCAAACGGACAGAATTGAACTTGTTCAACCGATTGGGATGGAAAGCTTTCTTGCATATACGTTCCTTTTTGTGATTGGTTTCGTCCTACACCTGAATAAACTGAGACGTGTGATCCCCATCCGACTGCCAACAAAGAGTTTTGTGACCAACTCGAGCTTTTGGCTGGGCTCTTCAAGGTCCATTCATTCAAGGTTTTATAAGTCCTTAGATCCCATATTTTTAAACTCGAATCTAAACCGGTGGTAGCCATTAATCTACCTGAACTAGATGGATCAATCGAAACACTCGTCACGGGTCCACGATGTGCCAGGATCTTCACCTGAGCATGATTAACCGAAGGACTCCAAAGTGACACCGTTCCATTCTGATGACCTAAATGAATAATCGAATTAAATGGGTTCTGAGTCATCGTATAACAAGACCCTAATTTAGTTCGATGTTGTGAAACGATTTGTCCGGTAGATGTATCATGATACTTTAGCCAACCAGGTAATCCAATGGTAGATAATAAGAAATGGTATGGTAAGAATTCCATTTGAGTGACTTCTAAATGAGATCTGAGTTGATGAAGTTCAGTTCCTTGATGACCATCATAAATAAACACATAACGACGTTGAGCAACAGCAAAGAAAGATTGATTGTGTAACCATCTAATTGATCTTGTAGTTTCATTCACATTTAATTCAGTCATCAATTTAGATGATTTCCAATCAAGTGTAGAAAGATGACCGGTTTGATGAGACCCTAAAGCTAAGTGTCGTCCGTTTTGACTATAATCAAATTTAATCGGTCCTCCTTCTAATGATAAACCAAATGATTTAATCGAGGTTGAGATCCCAACTGATGCTTTTATATCTTTTTGGGTGACTTTCCAAGTTCTTTCTAATGGGTTTTCAACTTGAATTAATGATCCTGATGTTCGATTTGATAAAAGTAAATCATCATGTTCTGCTGAACTTGTAGCTGTATTCAAATGTCTAGATGAAATAGCTGAAAGATGTGCTGATAGTTTTGTATCATTTTGGGTTTGATTCTATAAAAAAAAGAAATGAAATGGATTTCAAAGTATCAGTAAAGAAATCTTTTGAAAATTTTCTTTCTGAGAATCAGTTAGGAATTCTAAGTCTTACTTTCCAATCAGATAAATTTCTTTTAACTAATCTTTCACTTTCATTTAAATAAGGTTTAAGTCTACTTGATTCCACTTGATAGGTAACTTGATTTGTTTCTTTTGCTTTTGATTTACCTTTATCTTTATTGATGATCGGTTGGTTTGGTTTTGAATTTCTTTCTGACATCTGGTCTTCTTTATAAAATTGATGATAAGTTGGGATCAGTTGTAGTTGTGATTTGTTGTGGTTCAATAACTTTTCGAAACTTTTTTTCAAAAATTTGGGATGTGATCAGGTTTATTCGGTTTAAAGCATAACTTGGTATTTATGCTTATATCCCTGATTACTGCTCTGTGAAAGTCACTGTGACACCTATACCAATCATCCAAATCCATCTCATTTCACATTTCTGTGCATATCATCCAACCCTCTACTAAAAGTAATGTGACAAACTCGCAAGGTTCTCCATATTGGATGTAGATGTAGTGAGCCATAATCAAATGAGATTTGATTGATGAGATCTTTGGCTGGTTATAGGATGATCAAAATGAAGTCAACTTAACCTTGCAATCTTTTGCATTGGTTCTTGTTGATGTGCATTGGAGCCCTAACAATCTTTCTCAACGATCAATTTCAACCTAAACTTTCCACATTCCCTCCCTCACGCCTCGAAGACAGGTGAGAATGAGGAATTTTAATAAGTTCAAGATTCAACTTGATGTAATTCGATCAAAGCTATCAACATAGTCTTTGAACCGACTAAAAGAAATCGGTTGACTGTTCTTTTGATCATGTTTATAAATTTGATTAACTACATCTCGGTAAAACCAACGGATTTCTTACTTACTAACAAATCATCATACACAAATCTCATGAAATTTTGTTTACACTATCATCACCCAAAGAAAAAAATGACACAAAGAAAAAAAGGATACAACTTGATCACGAAATCGATTCTCTAGAAATATGGATTCTTTTTGAACAAAGAAAGTACATATGTATCAAAGAAGTGAAAAAAGAGTCAATGAACAACGAGATTTCAAAGAATTTCTTCATCTGTGATGTCTTCTTAACGAATATTTAAAATCTAAACCAGATAAATTCGGATGAGGTTTACAATTTATATAAGAAATTGAATTCATCAAGCAAATCATCATCATCATCATTATCATTCTTAATTGAAAATTCATCTGTAGTACAATAGTATCGAGAAAAAAATCAGTATAAATCTTCTGGATAAAGAAATCTTTTGTAACGGAATCAATCAAAAAGTAATTGACCTTTTCTTTTTATGTTTCTTGTGATTACGGAAAGATTTCAAACTATCAAAGTTTCAAACCCTACGATTCGCTCTGGCTTCTCTAGTAATCCAAAGTAAAAAAAAAATCAAGTAAAACTTGTTGGTTTGTGGTTGTGTGTGTTTTCGTAAAAAAAAAATTGAGATACAAGCTTATATGTGAAAGTTGAAAAGATTTTAAACAGAGGTGCTTTTTCTATACAATTTTCTTTCCTATCGAAGTCTTTTTATGTATGCAAATGGATGACTATGAACGTAAGTATATAGCTATAGGATGAAAGGAACAAAAACAAAAAAAGAAAAGGTCTCTTTTTAAAGTATTTCTTAACCCGTTAAGACTCCTCAATAAACTTGATTCGATTTATGGTGACGAAGTCCATGATTATCGAAAATGTCATGACAACCTTTCCTTTCTTTTTTGAAAAAAAAACACCAAAAACCTCGGTAAAACTTAGTAAGAAAGATCCTTGAAACTTGATAAATCTTCGATGATTCATTCAAAGTTGATCTTTGAAACCTTTTATCTAACATAAATCTTAATCTTGGTTTCCAAGAATCCTTTTCATATATAAATATATGAAAGATTCGAAAAAAGTGTAGTAAAGTTTGATGGAAAGCTCGTGATTTCAAAACGTGAAGATGAAGAAGTTCTCGATCAGGAGAAATTTATGCTCTCTTACTGCTCCGAGCCGATCTCTATGACCGTGGCTCTTATGTGCTCTTCATCAAGTCAAATAAAAAAAGGATCCGGATGCCAGGGAACTCGCCCTATTTGAGTTAACAAAAGTGTTATACGTTCGATTGAAAGCTCATGATTTCAAAACGTGAAGATGAGATAGGGTTCCATCAGGAGAGATTTATGAATTCTTACTACTCCGAGCCGATCTCTATGACCGTGGATCTTACAATCTTACGTGCTCTTCATCAAGTCAAATAAAAAGAAGGATCCAGATGCGAGGGAACCCCACCCCCCGGTCACCCCCCAAACCCCAGCTGCACCACATGGGTAAGATAGGTGAAAGTCTGTTTCGATTGAACAATCATAGGTCTCGTTACTCAATAGAAAAGATAATCATGAACTCTTTGATCATCAGACGATATAAGTTGGTGAGCAAAGGTTAGAATGAGGTAGAATGTCAGCAAGAGGTTGTATGTGCAGATGAGGATGAATCTTTGAGCACGGCCTCGAATGGACCAAGTACATATAATGATATGTATGATGATCAGCTAGCTGATATGACTTGAGACTTTTTCAAAGCAAAGCTCATCCAATTCCTCTTATGAGGAATATGCACTATGTACTACGTCCAAAAGGTCTCCCTCCCGTTCACACTCAAGTATATTCCTTCAAAGAAAAACCCCCAAAAAATTGTATTGATTTCCTTTATCATAAAATTAAAATTAAAATTAGAAAAGAAAAACTTTCATGAAAATGTTCATTAAACTTACAGCCATTCCGATATTGCTTGTCGCTCCGGTTTGAAAAAGAAAAAGTGAAACCTAAGTTTTTACCTGTTTTTACTCAATAAAACTTCAAACTTGGCTGTAATTCAAGGCAATACAGCCAAATTCCAGGTTTTAGCCGGTTAAAACTTAGGTTTCAAGCTCACAAACTTTTTCTTTTTCAAACAGGTGCGACAAGCAATATCGCAATGGCTGTATATTTACACAAAATCCAAAAAAAACAAGTCCATGATAATTTTTCATTTTTTAATACTATCCATCTTTTCTTTTACAGATTTAACTTTTGTTTTACTTAATACTTTTAAATATATATATATTGAAATAAAAATAAACATAACTTCATAAGACGTATGAAATTCTGATGATGATAAAAAAAATGAAATTATGACACAATGCAATTCTAAAATAGAGAAAAACCATCCAGAATGAAAAGAAAAGGAATCAAAATAAAAAAGGTGTGGTGAGTTTTAATGAATCTTAATTCCAGCTGCCATTAAGACTTCTTCTAAAGGAGTATGATCTCTCATATTCCTAAAAACCGAAACCCAAAGATCAGTTTCAAACCCAAAAAAATCCAAAAACAACAAAAAAACACGTACCTCATTCTATGAACAAATCTACATTGAAACTTTGATTTCTTTTCACTAGAAGAGATCCCCGACCAAATAGAATAAGAAGTAGAAGTAGAAGAAGTCGAAAAGTTAGAAGAAGTAGAAGGTGAATCAGGAGGATAAGAATTCGTAGAAGAAGAGATTTGATTTGAAAAATCTAAGATTAATTTCGATTTTAAAAACCCTGGAATCGGTTTAGGTTTTTTAATTTCATGATGGATTTGGGTTTCTTGAATTGGATTAGGATGAAAGCTTTGTTCGTATGGATCGAATTTAATGGGTTTCCTTTTGATGGTGTTTACTTTGATTGGTTCAAAAACAAATTCACCACCTGGATAAAAGAAAAAAAAATCAAAAATCGATTAGACGAGAAAAAGAGAAAGGGTTTGGAATTTTTTAAGAAGAAAACATACCTAATTGTTTCAAATCACCACCATATCTCAACGGCATCTTTGTGGCATTCTGTTTATCATTTTGTACACACCCAAAGATTCCCATCAATGATAAATACCCAAAAAATAGATGAACCTGAAGGATTTAAGATTGACTTACTTTGAGAGCCATGATGAAAAGTTCAAAGATTGATAAATGATCTAAATAAGAAACAGAAGATAAACTTGGTGATTTAGTAAAGAAAGAACCAGATTGCATTCCTAATGATTTATAAAGTGGATGGTTTTGATTCGGATCTGAATAAATTGGAAATGGACAATTATATAATGCTACAGTGGAAACCGAATGGAAAGAGATTTCAAAAGTTTGAATTTAGCTGAATAAAATCATGATTTTTGAAGATAATGAAAAGAAAAAAAGGTTTGTTTACCTTTGTAAGGGTTTATCATCTTATAATCACCTTGACCGATCAGAATGATTCTAATTTTGTATCTAAACATCATTAAGTTTTGATTATGAAGTGAGATTTCTGATAACTTTTTAATATATTGTTGACAAAATGGACATCTATATAAACAAACCATCAATCATCAAATCATCAATCATCAAATCCAACCTCATAGATTCTCAAATCATCATCAAAGAGATTAAAAGTCAAGACTGTTTACCTAAAATGTCTTAAAAAGATTACAATCGTTCTAAAATTAGGATCCAGGATTTGATTAAATTTAATTTCTTGACCAATCGAATCGATCAATTTAGATTCCAAAGCTAAATCTAAACTGATGAGTTGAATTGGATTTTGAAATGAAGTTGAAGTGTTTGTGATAGACTGATGACTGATGATAGAATTTGGTTTTTTTGGTTTATAATTTGTTTTAGAAGAAGAAATCGTTGGTGAATGTAAAGTTGAATAAGTTTGATAATGAGTCTTGGGTTGGATGTTGGATTTGTGGGTCATCTTCACTTGGTTTGGATGATGGTCGATTGGAAGGAAAGCCTTTGAGAATCAATGAATTCTTTGAGACTCTTTTCTAGAATATATATCTCGGGTAGATATACGAACCAAAGATAAGCTGAGATAATTTTTTTTAGAATCCAATCACAATCAGAAAGACTTCAAGACCAAGCTGTGCTATGAGTTGATCATGAAAATTGAATGATGGTTCGATACAAACATTTGTACTCAAAAGTGGAGAAAGCTTTGGTGTAAAAGGTACTGTTATTATTTATTTATTGGATCAGGCTGTGTGATGTTTAAATTGAAGGGGCGGTAGGAGTTCAATTGGAATGAATGGTTTATTAGAATGTTTTATACTCTTCAACTGACTACCGATCCGATCCTTTCAATTAGAACCACGAGGTTGGCAACCTTGGAGAAGAATGGAATCCTGTGATGATTGATACACACATAAAAGAGCGGTCAAGATTTGAGAATATCTACTCATATCAAGATTCTACCAGAAAGACGTGAAGATTGGATTCAGAGGGTGTTATTCTAAAAACTTTCAACGATCTTGCCTGTCCTGTAAAAGTCAAAGGAACCATTGGTGATTCGGAATTAGGAATTAGAATGGAACTTGATGATGATGTAGATTTAGAAATCTCAATTTATCAAACTTGATATCCATCCATCAAGATACGATCAAGCAAAAAAAACCACAAATCTTCAGTCAGCTTCATTCATCTTGGTGTCCTCAAGATCAGATAAATCACTAATAATCATATCAATCAGATCAAATCAAATCAAATCAAATCACCTCATAAACATTCAAGTTTTACGAAGCACATCACTTTCTCACTTTCTTCCTTCCCTTGTGCATCAACAGCATCGGCCTTATACGATCCGCAGTCTGGTCATCAATTTTGACAAGCTCGGATCTCTTACCTCCAACTCATGCGCGCCACACAGCAAATCTGACAATCCCCAAGGTGGTTCCCCGGAGATTTGACGAACTGCAGATATCTGCATATGTACGTGGAGCATCAAAGAATGAAGACGGAGAACCTGCACCGCCCGATAAATACATACAGAAATACTCTCTTGGCGGCTTTTGTCGTGCTGGTCCCTGGATGCAAAATGATTCAAAGTTCGAACCCAGCAGAGCGTCTACATACATATCAACTTCCTGTCTAACCTTCCAGTACTCACGGATCATCAAGAAATTGCCTGTTTAGGCCAATCTGAAATAGTCACTACACTACCAATTCCTATATACCATGGAGAGCAGCGGGTAATGCATAGATCATGTCACTGGGACACATTGCACAGCTACTCTCAGCTAGCCATGCATATACCATGGGTTGGTCCTGGAGACACATACTCCAAATACTCTTTGAGGGTTGAAGTCGAATCACATTGATTGGTGGACAACCACCACCCTAACTACACCACGGGGCTGCTGACACGTGAAGCTCAGGTGGATTTTGACTCTGCCAATAAAACACGCGCTGTCTACACCATCATAACCGCTGTGAGCTACATGTGCCCGCCAGCGTGAGCTTCACCCAAGGCAATCACGTAGCTAAAGCATGGTGGACCACCCCTTCATTGAGTGAGCTAGATCATCCATTTTGTCTCACCTTGTGATGATGTGAGATGACTCTCATCAGAATGATCAGAAATAACCTCATTATGGCTCACTAATCAGCCTATACAAATCAGACTTCACAAATTTTGGTTTTTTAATTCCGTGGACCATCAGTTATCTGCTCATTACATGCAAAAAAAGAACATATGGTCCATGAGGAACAAGAACATTGAAAAAACAAGTGTTTTTGAAAACCTCAAAGAAATGAATTGAATTCAATCAAAAAACAATATCAAAATGAAATAGAGATATATGTATTGGAAGGAAAGACAATCTGTTATGACCTTAACACTATAAGGCTTACTAGTAATATGCCTATACTGTATTGTGCTATACCTCTTGTGTTGCGTTGAGCATAGTCTCTTTTCCTCACTTAGCAATTCATATACCTTACTGGAATACTCTCAGCGCTCTCTTGCATCTCAAGCACTTCCAATTCCTATCACAATCATGTAAGTGAACATGAGTTGATAAGACATGGAGTCAAAGACAGGAGTTGATATCGACATATGATCAAGCTAGTGATTGAGAAAGGGAAAATTTGAAAACCAAGGAACTATAGATCAAAAGCAAAAACCGTGACATCAGTGAATATAAATCATAAGTGTAGATTATCTAGAACAGGGGGGAGATGAAGGAAGCTGAAACATGGTTGGTTCAAACAAAAACAACAATATCTGTAAAGTGAAAAAAATCATGAACAAACACAAGAAAAAAACAAGGGATGAGTTAAACTTACAACAATTTTCCCCAACAAGTCTTTGAAGAGAAGATAATTTGGACTTATCATGATACAATAGATTTGAGTTCAATGAACCAGAGTAAAGAGATGGTATTGATGAACAAGAACGATCAGAACCAACTGATCAAAGGAAAGTGAGACTTATGAACCATGAATGAGGCAGATGGGTGATTTGATGGGTGAAGCTCACTATCAATAATGAAAGAACAAGACTTGATTGTTATTGGTCAAAATGGTGACTGTGAGTGAGTAGGCATGAGTGGTGTGTGTTGTGATTTGGAAGAAGGATTGTGGTCAAAAAGGGATCTGGAGAAGTGAAGCAGTGGCATCACTGTAAGAATAAGAAAAATAAAAATAAACAAGGTCAAAATAAAAATTCATACAAGTATTGGGGATGCATGAGCTCCAAGCTGATTTGGATGCTGAGCACCTGGCTGACAGGCCGTGCAGGGTGGCAATCACACAACCTAGCTCACCCACTGATTAGCTGGTACATCATGTTATGCTAACATGAGAGCACTGCTCATGTGAGAATAGGTGACAAGCAGAGGTGAGGGCCACATAGCTACACTCACACTGCTTTCACCTTATTCTGCACACTATCTATCAACCCTGGCCATAATATCACTGATTTGAATAATAAGCCACAACACTATGTCAACAAAGAACCCAGAGTTGAAGATTGATAAGGAAGAGGGAGTATTCAATCACATTCACCTTGTCTGAACTGGGTACACTCCTCAACAAGCATAATGCACACACAGTGACCCCTTCAAATCCCTCCTCAAAGTCTCCCAACCTGTCCACAAATAGAATACAAAGACATGATGTTTTTTGTTGAGATTGAGTAAGATGTTTTGAAAGGATTACTTTGGAAAAACATTCAATTTTTCCAACATCTGAGAAATCAGTTGATTTGGATCAAAAGAAAATTTAAAAGCATTTGATTCCTCATTCAAAAATGATATCAAATCCTTATTGCCACAGGTTTCTAGATCTGATTCTCATGAAGTTTTTGTTGAAAAATGTCAATTTAAATCACCTTGTCTTCTATTTTCAAAACTTACTCCCACACAAATGAAACCCTAACCTAACTAAGTCCCTCTCGGACAAACGAGTAGTCAAGAGAGGGACTTACAGCTTATCCACGAAATTTGGCGTGTGAGCCTGTGGACCTTTGGCTGGGGCAATTTTCAAATCAAGACACTGCATTATCTTGTTTACAAAACTCCCCTGGAGCCAAGAAACAATTTGTGCTGTGAATCATCCTACATAAACCTGTGCCGGTATCAGCATGCCAAACCAAATGGCTATCAATCTATTCAAGCTCAATGTTTTGGATAAATTCCATCCTCTGTGATTCACTGCAGAGGTTTCAGAGAGCCATTTACTCCTGTCATTCGAGAAACTCTCAACCACACTCAAAGTTTACAGGAAAGAGGAGTTTTTCAAGCAATGTTTTGATGACCTTCCTGGGGGTAAGTCTCTATCTACAAAAGCCCGTGTATGTAGAAGGATTCACAGAATAATTCATTTCTTGGCTCCGGGGGATTTTTGTAAGCAAGATAATGCAGTGTGTTAGTTTGAAAAACGCTCCAGCCAGAGGTCCACAGGCTCACACGCCAAACATGAAGGGCATTCAAATAGTTTTTTTTTCCACGAGCCCACAAAGCCAGAACACAGCCAAAATTTTCTTTTGTGGCTTCGTGGAAAATCGTTCTGGAACTTTCATGGAAAAGTTCCAGAACCACTTTGTGTAGGACAATGGATAAGCTATAAGTCCCTCTCTTGACTACTCGTTTGTCTGAGAGGGACTTAGTTAGGTTAGAATGAAACCCAATTCTTCTTCCATCTTTTGATTTAACAAACAGAAAAATAAACCAAACCAAACCAAACCACACTGTCTCAAGGATTA
>NW_006768766.1:1706151-1735759 GCF_000204055.1 Melampsora larici-populina 98AG31 | reverse complement strand
CAATCAGGATAATTTCATTTTTTGCAATAATTAATTTTTGTCATATAAATACCCATCAATCATTGCAAAAAAATACATGGATCCAATCAAGAGAGAGTGTTTAATACTGACCATGCTCAACATTTGTATGAATTTTCTCAAAACAATTTCTTTAAAAGTTTACAAATATCATTCAAAGTAAAACACCAACAAATGAAAACCCTCAAAACTATTTCAAGGCACGTTTACTTAAGTGATTTCTGGTGAGAAATCACATTATGCAAAATTTTAAGTGTCTATTTGGTGGTACATGTTTCATTTTTGAATTAAAAAATTTACAGAATATGATTTCTGGTCAGAAATTACTTAAGTGAATGCACCCTTAAACTTTATCCAACCCACTTTTCAATTCAAAAATCTTATATAATTTCTTTTTCTTTCTTCCAAACCAAAAAAAAAAAATCACAAACAAAACCCAATTTTTATTTTTATTTTTTCTAGAACAAAAAAGTAGAAACCTTACATTCACACACTTGGAAACTAAGAAAGAAAAACAAAGAAAAAAACAAACAAACACACACAAATATAATTTTTTAATATCTTATAATGAAATATATATATCCTTCAAAGTCAAAAAGACATCAATTTGTTGATTCAAATCAAATTCCATTCAACTCTATCAAATTTATTTAAACTTGATTTGTTTAAACCAAATTCTAATATTTTTATATAAAAAAAGAAATCCTCAATCAAGCTTCTTTTCTTCATCTTGACGAATTCTTCACCAATGAAGTATTCCGAATCTGATGATTAATCAATTCCTCTAAATTCTCCATCACTTCATCATTTCTCAACTCTCCTTGATCCATCACTTGATTCGAATCCTTTGTTAAATTCATCTCATGATTGTTTATAATAATATCATCCATTGACCATTCTCCTACTTTTTCTTCCGTCAACTTTGGATTCTCTTCTTTTTCTAAACCCTTGACGTTTTCATCATTACTCAATAATCCACTTGTAATTTCATTTAATTTCACTTGTTCATTCATTTCTAAAGCTGAAACCTATCCAAAATCAAACAAAGAATTCAACCAAATTCAATTTCGATCAGAAGAGAGATTTTTAATGGCTCATAAATGCGTCCCTCCTCAAAAAAAATCAACGTACATCTTTTTCAATCGATTTAATCAATTCAGTCTTTGAAATTTCATCCAATTTCGCTTGAGCATCAATTTCAAGTGATTTATGATCTTTATTTGATTTCGTATCATTTGGGTTTTGCCATGCTAAGAGCTATAGATTGAAAACAAATCAAAACAAATCAGTCATTAAGAACTTTCTTTGAATTGATTCTCAGATGATTATAAAAAAAATAACTTGACTTACATCTTTTTCTGCAGCAGTTTCAGCCGCTTTAAGACATTCTTTACGATCACCAATCCATCTAGTACAACTATACCAAAAGAAAACCCTAAAATCAGAATTTCATTTGATGAGATTATCTGGGTAAAACTTCACTCAACTGCATATGTAACCATTTGCCTTCAGTTAAACCACACAAGCTTAATGATCTAGACTCAGGATTACCAGAGTAAGGATCCAATTTAGAACAACCTTCACCATTGCCATTGATCAAAGATGAATCATTTGGAGGTTTAGTCAATCGATTCGGAGGATAATATCGACCAGCAATATGTTGTAAAACCAAATGATGTTCTTTTCCAATCGGTGTTAATCTTCTAAAATAAAAATTAGGTGGTGGTAAAGGCATATAACGTTTCACAATCGATAAATGTGAAGCAGAATGTAATGATTCATTAAATTCGATTTCATTGGATAATTCATCTAATTTCATTTGAGATTCATTGGCTAATTCAAAGATTGGACCTTTAATCATCCCTTTTTCTTTATCATTACGATAGATTCCAGTGATTTTTAAAAAATAACATCGGTTTTCACTACCTTTACTCTTAGATCTAAGTCCTAATGGTAAATCTTCAGCTGAAACCATTAATCGGATCAATTCACCACACCAAATCTTTTCAGCACCCCACCAAAGAAATTGAAACCAAGGTAAGGCTGAATCTTCATATAAGATTTGTAATTCTTCATCTGCTAAACTTGATTCATTCTTTTTTAAAGTCGGGATATCATATCTATCCATCAAAGTCCAGTAATTTTTAATATGTACTGAGATTTGTAAACTTAAGGCAAAGGCAGTGATCGATTCTGATAAGGTTTTAAAAGATCTGATGGATGGTCTATCACTTTCATGTCCATCTTGAATATGTTTTAAACTTGAAGGTGAGATATTGATTTTATAAAGATTAAATGGAGTTGGATAATTTAGATAAGCCAAAAGATCTTCCTCTAATTTCCAAAACACATCACTTGTACCTAAAAGTCGAACTTTCCATTGATATCTTTGTTCAACTTTAAGTGTGATCTCACCTTGATTTGAATTAGATTGTTGAGAAGAAACTTGAAGTTGAGTAGATTTACGTCTAGTACGAATTCCTTCAGTTGAGGTGCCTTCCTCTGGTGAGATCGGTTTCACGATTTGATTTACGTCAGTCAAAACTTCAGGATTACTAATCAAAACTCGTTCTTCACACATCGCTGGCCAATATTCTACTTTCACTTCTGGATAACCTTCTGATTCACCATTGATAGGTTCATCTAATTTACACCAAACCAATTCAGCCATTCTAAAGGAACATTTCAATTCAGATAAATCTCGATCTCGATCTTTATTAACATAAGGTCCATTGAAGATTGGTTTTTTGAAAGTCGTTTCTGCACCAGAAGCTCGATTAGGTAGTGATTTACGTGTAGGTTTTGAATTCGGATTATGAGTTCGATTAGCTCTAAGCGTACTAGAATCAGCTATTGTTTTTCTTCGATTGGTTTCTTTGATGATCTCTTCTTCTGCTTTACGTTTGTTTTGACTAACTCGTTTAGATGAAGATGGTGATGAAAGATTGATCGGTCTTTCACTAAATCCTAATGTACTATTCACGGCTTGTTGTGATTTATTATTTGAACAATATTTACATTTACATCTTATTCGATTCTCTGATTGAGGTTCATGTGTACAAAGCCAAAGTAAATGAGGACTAAATTCATTGGCTGTTCGAAACTTGGCAATATAGTCACAACCTGAATCAAAATAAACCAGTCGATCAAATCAGCTTTAAATTGAATCGAAGAAAGAATAGAAAAAGATTACCTAATAAGTAAGTATCTTCTCTTTCTCCTTTAGTATACCTATACAATTTATAATTTGTAGGAAACTGCGTAAGTCTCCAATCCTCATCCGCCTTATCTAAAAAACAAATCAAAAAACAAAATCAAAAACCAAAAACCATCAATACTTATTGAAATCAAACTAAACTCTTCAAAAAAAAAGGTGAAAAGTTAAAATTACCTTCAGTAAGTGATAAAAGTTTAGCCAAAGCTTTACCGAGTAATTTTTTCCATCTTTCTTCTGAAGCATGAGTTTCAGCATCATCTGCATGCCAAGTACATTTAGCACCAGTTGTATCGATTACTGATCCGATATCTCTTAATTTACTTGAATTTCCATCTGAACTTAAACATGTTATAAAGTGAGGACCTTTACGATTGGTTTCTGATTTTTGAATGGTATAGTATTGATTGACAGGTGGAGTGGATTGTGTTCTTGACATGATTTTGATTTTGATGATGTTCTTGGTGATAGTGATAGTGAAGTTGATGAAAAAGTGGTTCAAGTCAGAAATCGAATCGAATCGAATGGTTTTTTAATTTTTTAATTTTTTTTTCCAATTTCAAATCGAACACTTTACTTTTAAATTTAGACCATCACCCCTTTTTAATCAGAACACACCCTTGAATTCAGTATTTCCAGACTCAGCAATCTCAGACTCTATCTCCGTTTATATCCATCCATCCATATATCATATCCTCAGCACCCATTCATCGTGACTTGAAATAGCACAATCAATTCTTGTCACAATACATAGCTCATTATTCACTCCCAAACACCATCTCAAGCAATCCATCAGCTTCAGATGAACTCTTCAAAACTCAGTATCTTCTAGAGTACAAAACAAAACAAAATAGTCATCCGTCAGCATACATATATTCAAAAGCACACAAACAAATCAATTCCACATGACTTTCAACACAACTCATTCAACTCTATATAATCTTGCATGCATGAACAAAGCTTAAACTTGAATGTAAAACAAATATCCTTCAAAAAATGACAATCCTACAGTCATTTAAGAAAAGCTTGCCCCAAATTGCCCGCAAAACTCAAGCGAATTGGCGGGGAATTTGGGGCAAGCTCTTCTTAAATGACTGTAAAAAAGATGACAATCTTCGTATCAATAATCTAACTTGTGAAAATGTGACATGGTATAGGTGATCACAGGTTAGAACATCATGGATCGGCTGATAGAAATTCAAAGCCGACCCACAAGTTATGTTTCTCAAAGAGTCACACTTATAAATTGTTTTTGAATGCCATCGCACATCAACGGTGATCTGATAATACTCTGGATCATAAAAAAGTAATGGATTGTAGGTGGTGCAATTTTTGCCTAGTTACGGCTCCAGAGCATTAGATTGAGCAGAATTTGCTTACTTACACGTATCGTCAGTTTTGCATACTACGGATCCTATTTCGGAATAATACGTAACCGCACCGTCATCGCAAACCAGGCAGTCGACAGAACAAACTCCTTGTTTCGACTAGATGGCCAGATTGTATAGTCTCATTTTCTCTGTGTACAAGCAGACACGCAAAAGATATCTCAGCCTTGGGGCCAGACTGTCTTACACTATAGCAATGTTTTGGCCCAGAGGGTGACGTATCTTTTTGTGTCTGTTTAATATGAAATCAAGCAAATACCATCCAGAGCTTGGGTAAGAAGGAAAGTCTGGACCATGGTCAACAAGTGTTTTGAATTTGATGTGGTCTGTAAATCAACAGAGGTAAGTTGGGATAGTGGTAAGATCAAAGATGATGGTGTTGAGCATGATGATGTTGCTGAAAACCATTGAAGTGCTGGATGATGGATCATTAGGACTGATCCAAGACCTCATCCAGCATACCCAACTTCAAGTACATCCTTTTGATCAATTTCAGAACTGTTGTACCTCTACTGAAAACAAAAGACAAAGTTCTATGCAAATGCAGTAAGTGGTTCTTTCCACTTGGCACCATACACATAGGTTAGATTTTTGATTATTTAGAATTTCAAAAAAAATAGTAATAAAACAAGGTGTCGAAAAAATCCCCAAAAGATAATCTAAGAAGAAGAAAAAGAAACCTTTAAAGCAAACAAAACAAGTTCAAGATATAAATACTCTCAACATACTCTTCTTCATAACAAATTAATCTTTTGTTACTTAAAAACAAGTTCTCCAAAAACTAATCAAAAAGAAATAACAATCAAAATCAAAATCAAAATCAAAGGATAACCCAAACCAAGATAGAGAAGGAATAAATAACATTAATTCATTGAACTTTAAAAAAGTATATAAAGTACTATAATATATATCTTCTTCTTCTTTTTTCTTTTTAAATAATAAACTTTTTCATTTATTTAATTTCAACATCTATCTCCAACCACAATAAAACAGACGTTTACAAAAAACAAAGAAAAATAAAAGATGAATCAAAAAAACCCACAAATCAAAAGCCAAAAAGAAAATGAAGTCAAAAAGAAAAATAAAAAAAAGAACAATAAAAAAAGAACAATACTTGTTATATATATAAATATAAAATATGTATCTTTGTATATAAATAGATATATAATATATTCATGTGAAAAATCAATCGGTTCAAATACTCTTTCTTGATCACAGAAAAAAAACAAATCTAATGATAATTCACAGTAATAGGTAAAGTAGGGTATAAATTATGACGATTAGAAGAAGAAGCAGAAGAACAAATATTAGATGTCGAATTCGAATTCCCACTCCCATTCACACCATTTCCATTCGGATGAGAATTACTAGGAAATGAATTGTTACTAGTAGTAGTGGTAGTAGCCATCACTGCATCTAACGTAGGTCTCCTTTGATCTAATTTTCGTATCCCAGGATTTCCCATCATCATCGTTCCAATCGAATTAGAATTATTAGGATTCGTGATCGAATCTGGTATTGTAGATAATGAAGCTCTTGTATGATTCATCGTTGGTCGATATCTATTTAATAATAATGATGTGGTTGTCGTTGATGATGATGATGAGTCTGAATGATTTGGTATTGTTTTACTACATGAAATGGGTAGGTTTCCAAATGTAGTAGTAGTAGAAGAAGAAGAAGAGTTAGGAAGATGATCTGTGGAACAGGTCAGTGAATGATGATGATGATGCTGTTGTTGTTGTTGTTGTTGGTGTTGGTGCTGTGAAGGAAGTGTGTGTATTGTAGAAGATGTCGATGCTTGTGATGGTGGTGGTAATGGTCGTAAAATATGGATAGGATCCAGATGAGAATTGTAAGTTGACTATAGATTCCAAAACAGAAAAAAAAGCTCCAAAATCAACTTGATGTCAAATCAAAATTAACCAAGAAATCTTCTATTTACCTGATGTGGTTTCATATTAGCTAAATCCATACATGATTCTTCAGGTGTAAGTGAAGATAAATTAATCGATGCTCGTTTAGCAATAGCAGATCGAAGTTCTAATGCTAAAATTTCTTCTCTTCCATCATTAACTTCAATCTTGGCTCGTTTCCGTGACTTTCTTCTGACGGCTTGTGGAATAATCGCCTTTGGTAAGAGTTGTACTTCAACATTATCTAATTAAAAAGGAGATATACATCAAACAAGTTCAGTGACAGTTCATAATTGATGATTTCTTTGAGAATTTTCGCACATCTTAACTCAGGTTGTGATCTTTCCCTTTCGACTTGTTTGATTTGACATTGAGTTTCCGAAATCATTTTATTCCTTAAATCAGTTTTGACTTCATTCCATTTATTCCATACAGCATTCGTAGCTGCTTCTCTTCTCTTGCTCAATTCGATTTCTTTCAAACTGAAAACCTTGTTAGCTAATGATAAACGTGAACTTCGTTTCCTTTCTAACATCTCATAATACTCGTTGAGCTCCGGATGTGAACCTGTACAAGTTATGCTGGTCAGTTTGAAATCGTCATTTTACTACTCATATGATGAATGCTGACCTTGATGTATGGCGTCTGTTTCACGATGTACATCTGCCATCCTTTCAACATACAATCGATCTCGAAGCTGTGCAAACCGAATTTCAATCTTCACCATTGCCTGTAAGGCTTCTTCCCGCCTTCGAGCTTGATCTAAAATACGAATTGGTAAGAGGTCAAAATCAGTTTATAGGGCAAGTCAAGATCGACTATCCCGATTCATAACTTGTCAAACTGACCATCACATTCATAAATGGTGTCAACAAGGGGTGCAGGTGGTAGTGTAGGAGCTGAGGGCGGTGATGAAGCTCTCTCCACGATAGGATTCGCATCTGTAATCACCGGTTTAGATTCAGTGATGACCATTGGCTCGACTGTGGTGATGGGTGGTGTAGGTGGCCGTTCTTGAATTTCGACATCAATGGATCTGACGTCTTCTGAAATGGATATCTGATCGTCAATATCCATCATGAATGGGACACCATCCACAGCGTCTTCTGCGATGAGAAGCTCCGAAGGATTGTTGAATATCGGTTCTGGGTTAGAGTTCCCCTTGAATTGAAATTCAGAATCCGTCAAATCATCAGTGATGGGCTCACCATCGAGAGCATCATCAGTCAAGCTTGTAACAGCATTGAGTAGTTCAGTCTGTCTCGAGCTCTCATCAGGTAATCGAGGAGTTGGAACAGATGATCCAGTTTCCCAGCCTTGATACAATAAAGAAGGCGCAAAGGTGGAGGATGAAGGTTCAGTATCAGGCCCTTGATCAGCTAGGACAGGTAAGGAGAGTCCTGATTTGGTATCTGTGAATGGTGTTGGAATAATGCTGAGAGTACGAGGTCGGGTCACTTGAGGATGAAGAGAAGGTGAAGAGGTCGTGTTATTGGTCTGTGCAAATGATGGTGATGGTAAAGAAGGATGCGGCGGATTTGTGGGTTCGGCGCTAGGTGATGTGAGTGGAGTTGAGAGAGTGGTTTTTGGAGGCGAAGATGCTGAGATGATGCGAGCTGGAATGGAAGTTGGTAAATTGACCTGATCACTGATTAGATCAACATGATTGGATTTTTTATGACGGCCGTCATCTGGTTCAGGCGTCAGAGCACTTTCTTCACTGATACCGCGATCCTCTTTTAGTTTGCCTTTACAAGGATCTAGCTTTGGTGTGGAAGAGTTGTTGGTGGGAATATTGAGTGTATCCTGGAGCACTGGTGAAACATCTGTTGGGGTTAAAGACTCAAGTTTCAAGGGCGTAGTCAGCGAGTCTGAAGGTAGGTCCAATCTTGTAAGGTTATTATCGCACTTGGCGACCAGATTGAAAGGAGGTGATGATGTGGATGCTGGACAAGGTTCAACGCTTTCAACTTCATGAAGTTTCGAAGATCCAGTAGGCCGAGCGCTTTCGGATATGCCATTGATGGGCTGAAATGTGGTTTCGGAAGACCCAACCTGTGGATTAACTTTTTCAGATGGGTGAGAGATAGTTGGGCTAGGACTACGTTTTGTGGGCATGCAAGATATGCCATCAGTTGTCAACCTCGAAGGAACTTCTTCCTCCGATGAACTCTGCTCTGTCAGGCTGGATTCGTCGTCCTTATAGGTTTGTGCTTTCTGTGATAGATTATCAGAAAGTGGTTTTAATGTGTCAGAAGTAACATTGAGGTTTTTTCGTTTTTTAGTTCGAGTAGCCTTGGGTGGTTTTGTAGGCTTCTGTGTAGTCGTAGTGATCACTCTCCTAGGCCGAGCACCTTGTAGCAAGACTGGTTGTTCAAAGAGTGGAAGACGCCCATGTGAGGTACAAGGATGTTGTACTGAATTCGGTAGTTTGAGCATTGAATCGGAAGGTAAATTGTTGACTGATTTAGAGTCAAATGATTGCCCTTTTGCTGAGCGAGGAGCATTTGAACTGAGACTAGATCGCCTGGGATGTTTGACTGAAGATGGAGGAGGTAATGATCCACATTTGATCGGTCGATCGATATCTGATGGTGTAGATGGACCCACAGAGGCATGAGAGCGTGAGAGGACACCAGCCTTTTTCGGATGATCCTGATCGTTGATGATAGGAAGAGCAGCAGTGGTTGAACCTTTAGGTCTACCAACTTGACCTTTAAGTCTCCGGTCGGGCTTTATAGGTGATTTGGAACTTGAAGGGTCGCCGTTTGATGGACTGGGTGGATGTGTGCTACCAGCTCGACTACCTAATTCGCTTGAAGGCAGAGGTACAGTAGAACAAGCTGAAGATAGTGAATCCGATAGATCAGATTCATCGTCAGAGATGGCCATGGTAAGATTGAAGGTTTCCTTGGATTTCGATGAAGAGTTGAGATGAGTTTCGCGTTATAGCTCGAATTGATATATCAGATGAAGTTGATGGTAAAAGATATCTAAAGAGATGAATTGAAGGTAAAGAGAAAGCAAAGGTAAACAAAAGTCATCAAATGGTTTAGTATACTAGTTTTGATTCTTAGAAGAAAGATAAGAGCGTCGAAATGATTTCAATTCAATGCACCTCAGACAGTATGGTCTCCATTAGTTGAGATTGAAAGTGAAAGAGTTTAGAAAGTTGAATATCTCAAGATTCATTGATGATAAAAGACTATGTAGATAAGGTGAAGATTGGATTCTTTGAATTCAAAACTTACAGTGAAAGATTGAAGCTAACTTGAGATGTTTAATTTTGGATTGCAAGTTGGAGTAATTTTATGATAGTTTTGATGATGGATCAAGATTGACAAAGCAGAAACCTTCAGTTGAAGTATTCTTTTGGTTTTGGTGATGTTGAGTTGAGGCTGAGCATTTGAAGGACAGATACGATGAGATTTAGATATCAGGATCCGATCCAAACAATCTAAATCAATCCTGAAGTTGATTTGATTGATGATTGAATGAATTCCTTGCAGTTGGAAGCTGAATTGAACATGAATTGGTTTTTGATGATAGGTTGACTTGAAGTTGATGGAGGCTGAGCTGGAATCGGATGAGCTTGAGTCTTGAATGCCTTGAAGTGGAATTGAGGAGAAACTCCAAAAATACAAAATACACATACATACACACTGTAACAGTTACAGCAACCAAACTGCATTTTAATTCGAAGCACCATCCCATAAATCAGATCGGGTATGTCAGTCGGTCCCGGACTCACTCTACACATGATCATCAAGCACTTCAACTGTAAAAAGACCCAAATCCATCAACCACAACTGCATTCAAGATGTCTACATTCAAAAACCTATCAAAACCTATCACAGGAATCGTTCAACAGACAGCTCGACAATCTAAAACTATCAAAGTATTAACTACTTCTTATATCGTTCATTCTGTGGTACCAAAGGTTGGACTTTTCCTTTACCATTCTCACTCATCAAATACAAATACTGACTCAAATCTATCCATTCTTTCAATAGGCAATCTCTAGGCAGAAAATTTATACTGTACATGATGAACATCGGATTTCAAAAAAAGGAGACCGTGTCGAACTTAAACCGATCGGTAGAAGATTATCTCCCAACAAAACTTTTGAAGTCGGTCGGATTTTAACTTAATCCAAACTTCGGGGGGACTTTCAGTATATACCAATTTGAATCTTTGGAAAACTGGAGAATGAAATAATTATATCAAGAACAAGAACTTGAAGAGATCTTCGCAAGAAATTGTCTGATGAAAGATTTGAGTAATAGAAAATCTTGACTTGAAAACCTTTAAAAATGTGTAAAACTTTGGTCAAATCGTTAAGCTTAAATAACTAATTCAAGCGTGTAAAAATTTCGAATCATAGGATCTTGTATTCTTTTTGAAGAAAGATAAAAAATCATAATAATATAAACTCTTTTGTTCATAAATGAGTCAAAGTAGAACTAATATTAATGTTTTTATTCAACAAAGTTTGATGATTTCTTTCTCTACAGTCAGAATCAGACCGACAAATTCAAAACCACAAAATTTTAACTCGACGTCGTCCTGATAAGAGTCTTGATAATTGAGCCTCCCAAAAGTAGTTCACAAAAAATATCTCTCCAACGAGCTTCCGAATTTGATAAGAACAGGTATCAACATCAAACTTTTAACATTTATAAATTGGCTGGGATGACCTCTTGATTGTTGATAGCCTGTAAGGATACAGCAAACTTCCCTGCCATGAAGTTTTAGACGCTCTCAGATATTTCTCCTATATATATATGATTCCTTGATTGTGATCATGTCATTAATATCTTTGAAAATCAGAATACACAAAATAAGATTGAAAACACAAAGGAAAATGTATTATGAGGATTAATGCTGCAGATGTTTCTTTATCTTCGTAGTACAAAGCATTATATACAAAATAAGAAATCGAATTTGAAAGTAACAAGTCAAGATGACAAAACAAGTAAGATCAAGATTGATGATTAAACTTTTGGTTTTACCAAGATTGTTCTGGATTTGATTTAAATTCATCATATTCCAATCTATTAAACAAACTTAACTCAGTTTCATTTTCTATCATAATTCCAAAAAAAACAATGAATGTTAATAAGTTGTAGCCAAGAAGGAAAGATGAAAGATTTACCTAAACCTAATTCAGATAAATGGATTGTATGATCAGTAAAGATTAATTCATCTTGATCCAAATTGATGATCAGATTAGTTGTCTGAACAAATAAATAACAAAAAAACCAAGATCAACATTTTTCATAACTAGTTTTTTTATAATGATATTAAAGGGGCTTGAGGAAGAAGTATACCTTGGAACCGTGCGCTTTTGTGTATAATTTAAAAGTATCTGAATGATAAAAAAAATCAATATTAAAAAACGTTTGTGTTTATGCGATGCGAGAAAAGAAAAGAAAGAAGTTTAATACCTAATTTTAAATTTTGAAAAGCTTTCCAACCAGTTTGTTCTTTCATCTCTTTCATTAAAAGAATTTTTAAAGAAGATATAAATCATTAAAGAAGAAAATCAGTCAATCATCACAAATTCACAAAAAAGAGGAAGGGAAATCATGTGGTCAGAGTGTAGATACCTTTTAAACAGATTTCTAATAATCCATCTAGCGTAAGTTCATTCAAATGATGTAAAACTAAAGATTTAAAATTCCTAAATTTAAATGATTTAATGATTCTAATAGTTAATGTTACATCTGTGATTGGTTTAAGTTCATTTGTTAATGTTGATGCCATCTGGTTTCCTTTTCCTATTAAAAAAAACGGAAAAGATGTGAAAGTTTTGAAATCTGTTTGAATTTAAGTTTTGGTTTGATTGGTTTCTTTGAAATGAGAATTGATGGAAAAGAAATTCAAAGAATCACAGTTTGCGTATACAGAGCGTTGAATGATCAAAACAAACGAATGAAAATTAGATTGGTCTAAAGATGGATTCGAATCGATCGATCCGAGTCCGATTCATATCATCAAGTTTTTTACAAGCTAAACCCGATCAAAGGAATTATCCGAAGACCTCATGAGGAATGCGGAAAAGCACTTTACAGAACCCAGAATAAAAAACAAGGTTACAGAGAAATGGATTTATCTTCAGCCCAAAAAGCCAATCAAGGGATAGATGAAAGTTGTGCCAAGAAAAACCAAGGGGGAATATAGTGGACAATCACTGTCATACAAAGTATACCATCAAGGAAATTTATTATTGAGAATCCATAGGAATTAGTCATGACTATGTTCTGTTGGAGGCTGTGAATTGGATGAGATTGATCTTTACACTGTCATCTTTGTTTGGTGTCATTCTTTCATTCAAGCCTACAAATATGTATAATATGCAATGCTCAGTAAGAGATAGAATTAAAATAGTGAAAGAACATTCACAATGCACACAAACAAAACAGTCAAGTCAACCATGATATTACAAAAAGTATTGCTAAAGAGATACATAAGTCTATTGATCGTGTTCCTCCACCATACTAAGGAGTACAAATGAGCTCAACACGAGGGCAGCACCGACAAGAGCAGTAAGCTGGAGTGATAGTCCTTTGATCAGATCACCCAAGACCGCCACAGGCAATGTAAGTGAAAGTCCCTGTCAATATGCGCCACGATCAGCGTCGGATGAAACGGGTCGAGTGATAGATTCAATGGTTTCAACTAACCAGGGTAACAACCAATGGCGAGGTCTTGAGCATCGCAAGCATATATCTAACAAAAAGTAGAGCATCAAGTACTGCAAGATTTCTTTCCAATGAACACTTGAACTAAAATAAAGACATACAGGTAGTCGGAAACAAAAGTAATCATTGCGTTGATGGCGACTGATAGCCAAAGTTTTCGGGAGCCGGGAAGCACGAATGGCTCTATGCCAGCAAGATGGAGGATAAACCCCATTGGCCAAAAGCCCAGAAGACAAATCACTCCAACAAAGCCGAAGAAAAGCTAGATCGCCAGAAAACTCCTGTTAGTGTAGTCCTTTTTCAACTGCTGGGTAAGATTGTTAAAGTAACGTACTTGCATATCTACACGCGATTCATCTTTCACTTTGACCTACAGCCGTGGGGAAATTCTGTCAATGATCCAGGCGACCCTAGGCTTCATCTGACAGAGTGGGACGAGATTGATAAAATATTGAACTACCTTCATCAAAAGTACATATAGTGCATATAATGCAGCCGAAGACAATGCAAGAGCATCGCCCAAAACAGCTTGACCGCTGTGAGAGGTGCCATGAGCGTTTGCCATCTCATGATCGGACTTTGAGACCAACACAACTCCGATTACGCTTGCTCCCACAGCGATCAAGCGACCAAGGCTAAACTTTTCGACCCCGAACATCACACCACACCCTAGGGTGAAGAATCCACTCATAGACGATAGGATGGTGGTACTGGAGACGGATGTGTAGCCGAGTGCCGCATTGACTGACCAACTAATCGCATCGAGCGTTAGAATGTTGGTCATGATAAAGCTTGAGCGACTGTGAACTAACTTGGCTGCAAACCATAGACAAACAAAGGAGGATGCCAGCCTAGCTACTTCTTCGGTGTTCAGAGGTCTTTCTGGTATCGAAAACGCGCGAGTTACCGAGCGTGCTGGAGCCTGGAAATACCATTTCATCCGATCAGTGAGCTTCTGTATGATGAGCAAAAGGTAAGAGATATATAAGGCGAAATATTAACCTGGTGAGGCTCGGTGTCTTCTGCTTGATCTCTAAGCGGGGTGTATGCGCCTCTGTATGACCGTAAACGAAAGGTAAATGGCCAAGGATGAGGTGCCGAAAAATGAAAGAAGAAAAGTAGAAATCAGCACCTTGAGGCCTGAAGTGTTTCTTGTTCATCTGAAGGGCTGATGAATCGGCCACCAGCCTTTGTAGAGCGCAAGTATGATATCGCGGGTCTGATTAGGTAAAGCGTGAAGGATGATGTGCAGATGTATCTGTGGGAATCAGTTTGGCAATATCGATTCTCGTCAATGATCTCGTTTCAGATCAATCGCCGATGACCCTCAAGGGAGCTGTGACGGACGTGACGAGCCAAGGTTGATTCCATGATTCGTCCCGGAACATGGCCTGATAAGTGGTGGCAGACATTTGTCAGATCATCGCGATTAAACAGACACCATCATGAAATCTTATAGGCTTACACTCATCAGAAACGATGAACTGTGTAGAAAGGCAACATCCAAGTCGAAAGAACGGTAAAAGGTGAGCAAGTTGGCGGTTTGGTTGATCAATATGGAGACCCGCACCTGACCCATAATCCCACCACGATTAATAAGAGACCGATCCCTGTGATATATTGTTGAGAGTTGGTCGAGTTCGAACCTGTCGCTCTAGTCGATGGAGAGATTGGCGGTGAGGCTGGTTCGGGAATATCCATGCGAAGAACGGTCAGAAGAGTTTAGTTTTTGTTTGTGATCGTGCGAGATCTGTACAAGGAGCATTTCAATTTGTCAGTTATTCAGACAATCACATGGATCCGAAATAAGAATTCGTACACACCGTGAGGTCTTGGAATGCTGAAGGCTAAAGATACCAAGATATCGCATATCAGTGTTTCTCCTCTCTTTGCGAAACTTTATACGTCTCTACTTCTAGTGAGATCTTCTACCCAACAACGATGTACGAAATTTGAAGTGTTCACCAGATCTCCGAGCAATTCCGTTCTCTACGTACACACCGCAAGATGAATAAGACTAGAACAAGGTTCCAAGATGCAATTTACAACAATGTTAGCGACGAGATCTTGACAACTTACACTTCGAAGCCTTTCCGTCTTGAGGAGTCCAGGACAATACTCACTTTGCTTAAATTGATGTAGACTTTTGTTCTTGAGACGACTCACTTTCTGAAGGTGACGATGGAGATTCAAGCACTGCAAGATCGTAGCACAGACGACGGCCCTGTCTGATGTGAAGAACATCGGGTATGTTACACCGGGACTGTGAAGATCACCAAATCTGACTCTTTCTCAACACACCACCTTGTCAAACCAGGAAAACATGAACTGATAAGATGTGACAGGGCCAAAATTTAAATAGTGGAATTCATATATGCCTGTGGGCTCAGAAGCCATCAGACCCAGCACCAATAAGATCTCTGGTCCAAGTGAGCAAAACACAAGGAAATTGGAAACCAGGCAGAGTTCACTATCTTGAGAATTATTTTTTCTCAAATTCTTCAAGGCAATGCAGCTTAAAGATATCTTGAGCTGTTTGAATTCAGATGACAGTATCATTTTCTTGAATTTCAACTTTATTTGTATCAAGAACAAACAGAAGACCTTTGATGACATTGAGCTGAGTGACATGGATAGTTTGAGTATATAGCATATGACCCACCTGCACTTCCCTACCTTAGGGGAATCACGGTTGGGGAAGAAGATCACCCTTTGAATTTGGATTTTTCAAGAAAACTTATAGCACAGTATGCAGACTCTTCAGGATGATATTTAAAGAGGTGATCTCTTGAGGATTTGGCAGAGGCAGCTTTCAGATGGGAGTCAGACCAACACAAAAGGATCTTCAGCTATATATGAAGTTTGATACCTCAATGGTGTTACATAATTGCTAGGTTTATTGATTTGATCAATTTGCACAGGGTTTTTCAATTCTTTCCTTCAATCCAAAACAATTGCACAATAATTACATGATATACCCAATATTGGCATAACACTAAAGGACATGAGCTGAATGCATATATCCCAGATTCCACAAGTGATTCATTTTGGCAGAATGAGCCTTGTTATACAAGTTGGTTTGCAAGCAAATGAAAAATGTACTCAATACATTTTTTGGCCTCTTTCTTCCATTTTACTGGCAACACAATAAATGTCAATAATTTTGGAAGGTAATGCAGATATTCAATGCTTGTTTTATCTAGGTATGTAACCTCATCAATGGCTGGTCTAAAGAAACAAAGTACCAATAGAAATTGATTTTTATTATCCAATGTGAAATGGATGCCTGACCACGAGTCAGACAGTTTATCTCAAGTCATGGTTTCCACGAGGAATTATGGGTTTAACTGACTAGTAATTGGAAGTTTATAAGTACACACACCTTGTGTTCTATCTAGCCTCACCTGGTGCAGGGATCCCGAATAAATTTTGATATAAAACTCACTGTTGAATTATACTGTCCTACCAAATCATGGAGGTATCCAGACCACAAAAAAGTCACATAACTGCCCAAGTGCAACAGTCAAGCAAGAAAAATGTTGATCCTACTTGCACAGACTTGCACTCCTATCTGTGAGTTCCTGGAAGCTGAAATTAGCTTCATTGTAGACAAAAGAGTTGTTGGCTATAATTTTAAGACCTCATATGTTCAAGCTGATGGGTCTAGCATCAGACCACCATAAAATAAAATATACAAAGATGCATCTATAAGAGCTGGCGTAAATAGAGTTGAAGTAAGTGATAAGAAATATATGTTTGAGAGATGGATATGTCTTTGACTGGGATAATTTGATTGAAATGAGGTACCTTTGACTCCAAGGCAGAATGGGTACAATGGTGCCATGATTACCAAAAGCTACATGAATTTTTGCAGCCGGAAAGTGATTGAGAGTTCCCACTCATGTATTGAATTTGTTACCTTGGGGCAGCAAAACAGTAGGTGCCAAATTGCTGCGATGGATTTCTTTGAGCACAGGTGAAGCGTATGTCTCGTGCTAGATCCTGGGGAGGAAGCATGACATGAACGGAACTTTCTATGTCCACTTCGGCCATTCTTGCCGCTTGTCATATTGGACTCTTTCAGGAGTGACTTGAAGTTTCCTTGGATCAAGAAGCTTGGTGATACATGATGACACACTTGAAGAAACCTTTAAATAGCTTTGAAGTCTTTATATTTTGGTGTATCTTCGTCTTGTACCCCAACCGGTGATTTTGATGATGAGGTAACATGAGAGCTAATTTGTTTGTTTTTTTCACTTAACGCATACTTTTTAGACTTTAGTCGGAATTTTGAGGTTCACGTCGATCACGCTGATCTGATTTCGATTCCCAAACGAGATGGTTTCGATGGAAGGCAAACGGAATCGGTAGAATGATTTGACACACAACCTCACGAACTCATTCCAAGACATCATGTAAGAGTTTCAAAGGCCTCGCCCTTTTTTTCTGTCATAATTATCTGCTGACTTGCCAATTTCCTCTTGGTTCTTCATCTGATCGTTATCTCGCTTCGATTCTCCGGACGAGGTTCACTAGAGTCAGGCCCAGGCGGCTCACTTAGGATTTCACCCAGCCAAACAAAATCGAAACGAACCGCTTCCTCTTGACATCCACCGCCTCGTCGCAGGTCTCGTCACGAACATCGCTCGTCTCACAGCACAACACACCAAACATAGATTCATTCCTCAACTGCATCCCGTTCCTTTTCACAAATTCCGGTTTGCATCCGACCCATGGGCTTCTCCACAATACTGGAAACCAGATCAAGCCCGATGTCACTTATCGAAGTCATGGTCAGTTCAAGTTGAAATAATCGACTTTCGTCTCATTTTCAAATCGGCCCCTCACACATCTCTTCTCACCAACCGCCCGTCAAACCCAAGAAAACACTAGAAAAATCTTGATAATAGCGCTCGACAGCCTTTATTTCCCTTCGTCTATATCGTATCGCGTAGAGCACTTGTATTGTATACCTCATATCTTTTCTGCAGACATATATCCTGCTAGAGTCATTGGGCAAGTGGAAGCTTCCGTTTCCAGTATACCTTGTCTTTTTCTACGTGTCCTCGGGTGCCCAAAATATAACCGAAACTTGTAAACTTTTGCCTCCAATTTTAGAAAAAGTAACCACAACTGATTTTAGAGAAAGAGAAGAACAAAACCTGAGAGGTAAAAAGGGATTTCAATTCAAACATAACCAACTCGAGTTTTCACGATAAGTCCATGTAGCGGGTTGCATATGCTCTTGGAAAACTTGAAGAGCTCGTTCGATAATCCACGTTTTGCACTGAATCGTTTTCCACCCAGCCATACGGGGAATATCGAATTTGAGATTCCGTAGCTCTTTCAAACTTATCTGGATCCATATTGTTTTGTTCTATAAACTCATGTAAGTAGGTTTTGAATGTTAATGTGAACCCGAACGCTCGTCGGTCGGTTGATTACAGGCTGCTGTCCTTTGGTATCGGTCTGAGGAATTTGAAGATTGATGAATCGAATGCGCTTCTACTTCTTCGTGTATCTTCGAGTGATGTTTCATAAAGGTCGGGAAAGCGAGAGTTAGGATTGAAGCACGATGTGAGATGTGAAAAGGTCCTTTCAAAGAGTCAGCTGGACCAATATAGCGCTACAATTACTAGATAGAACCGATGAAAAAGTTACGCTTCTCAGACGAAGCTTGATGAGAAGAGTTCCAGGATGATAATGAAATTGTTGAGGGCTATAAAAGTTATAAAAGGAAGAGTAGTATGGCTTTTGAATGGTAGGAATCAATCGATGACCCGATGTGGTGATATGCCTGAAATTGCTTTTGCTGCTAATTGCTACGTGTATTCAAGTTTTACTTGAGTGCTCAGACTCGGTTGTTTTTCTTCCTTTTCCTATCAATTTCTCCCTCACCTTAATACGACATACATCTCCTCGTATCTGTCCTTCAAATGCTCAACTCAACATCATCAAATTCAAAAGAATACTTCATTTGAAGGTTTCTGCTTTGCCAACCTTGATCCATCATCAAAACTATCATAGAATTACTCCAACTTGCAATCCAAAATTAAACATCTCAAGTTAGCTTCAATCTTTCACTGTAAGTTTTGAATTCAAAGAATCCAATCTTCACCTTATCTACATAGTCTTTTATCATCAATGAATCTTGAGATATTCAACTTTCTAAAATCTCTCGCTTTCAATCTCAACTGAAGGAGATCATACTGGCTCTTTGATTCTTAACAATTGATAGCTGGTAGGTCAATACTTGACTTGAAGTTGGGTATCGAAGAGATTAGAAGGGGTTTACAAGTCGATCTGATTTATGCGCTATGAATCCAGCTTAATGCTATAATCTCTTGACCGTTTCTTTCTTATTGGCTTGTCAATTATCAACATAACAGTGACAGCATTCTCCTTTATCCCCAGACAAAAACCAAATTTTTAATCTTCCTCATCTCAAAACAGCTTGCCCTCATCCCTCGCTTCTGACCTCATCTTCATCAATTCTTCCGAACTTGGTTTCGATATCTATCATTCCTATTCGTCTTCCCATAATTTGATTTTAGAATTGTGATAACCCTACCATTGATTCATAGGAAGCCTCTTCAGAGTACAAAAGCTCTTGCATCACATCCTAATCTTGTTCGCCGGCAGTACTATCCTTTGACGGTGCTGGCAACTCCTCGAGCGTAATTACTCATTCGACTCCTGTCTCAAGCTCCGATAGACCTAATCGATCAGATCCCATATATTGATTTACGGTCTCTATAACTTCGTCTCTCTCTCTGTCACCATCCCACTTCCTTGCACCTCCAAGCTCGTCTTCTTCCCATCGCCTTTTTCATCTCGCTCGCTCACTCACTTTCGCTCGTCACCAGTGTCCGCTTCACCTTAATCTACCCGCAGGTGAGTCAAACCCTAAGAAGCTATAATCTGCAAAAACTTTTCACTGACACGATTTTCCTTTCAACCTGCCTTCGATCAAATCATCCTCTCACCCGCACTTGACCGCATCCTTTGCCCACAAACGTCCCATGGGTAATCAATACATTTCAATATATCACTTTCTCCCGCTCGCGTTCTTTACTCTTTTATTTCGTCCAGCTCCCCCCTCAGGCTTCAGCAGACCCGCTGACACTTTTCAGACCGACTATATTTCGCTGCCTCTTAGTCCAATATAGTTTTCTTACCTAAATCTTTCTCTCAGTTTGAGCCCGAATTCAGGTCGGTACATTATTCATCTTCGGTTAAAGTCTCTGTATTTCCTCTTGTCTTCGTATCTTGTCATACATACAGACTTCATCTGCTCTTCCCTGTTCCGCTCCATCCTCACCACCTGGCCTTCTCTATTATCAGGCTGTTGGTCTCTGGTCTCTGCTTGTCCTCAAAATCGATTGTTCCACATCACATCCCGCATTCAAGCTTTTGTTCTTAGCTCATAGCAGAGTGTATCTCCTCGCGCTAATCCCATCTGCGCTTCTTTTTTTCGCACTCATCTTCACCTGCCTCACTTTCGACCACTGCCACAGTCATTCCCCTCGAATCGTGTCGTTGAAGTTTTTCGGCGTAATAGGTAAAGTATGTCGCTTTCTTTATTGCCTTCCCAAATGCTCTCTTTTCCGGCCTTGTACATCGTTTCGTACCATCCCTCTTTCACTCATCATTCACCTTATATTCACCAACCATCATTTAGTACACCAGTCGCCGAACTCGAAACTCAACTCGTTCTTTCGTTTTCCTACCTGAAGGCCGTCAACGTATCACAACTCTGAATCCACCGCTGGGCTTGCCCTTGGCAGTACTCCGAGCTTTGCACAGTCAAAACCCTTTGGATTGCCAATTTTTGTCCCCTCTCTTCGAAAAGCATCTGCGTTTGTTTTCAAGTAGGTCATATTTTCCTTCCTTACCTCCTAGCGTCACATCAACATACGTTCGCTTGGCATTCTTCTCTATGACCAGTCTTCGCGGACCGAGCCGTACAAATTGACTACTATCCACATTTCACCTTCTCTTCCCTCTTCTGACCCGCTCGCTTTCGCACGCGCATCCCACTTTTTTCCCTCCTTGGCTGATCGCCGTACGTTCTATCTTGCCTTCTCGACCGGTACCGTATTTTTTACCCGGCCCTGCTTCAATCTCTCCATCTTTTCTCACTTCTCAGTCTCCTTGACGTTCCGGTAAGTCTAAATTGTCATTCTCAATCCATTCTGCCCCTCTGCTACATTCAATTCCCTCTCCGTCCCTTACATCTCAGTGACCCATTCAGGTCTACTTGGCATTCCAAATTCGTTGTCTTTTTTCCTCTCCCCTGTCACACCTCCACAGTTAAGCATTGTATTGAAGTTACTTCGATCTGCCCTTCGCAAGATGAAGAGTTTAGACATGGAGGAAAGCATCGAGGTAGCTGGCGAGGTTTACGCCCTGAACGGTTCGTCTATTTCCTCGGCTTCTGTTTCGTAATATATTTCCTTCCACCCGCTTCACCTCTGTAACGAAAGGATTGCAATATTCCTCCACGCCATCGCATGTCCAACGTGACCCTGCGGTCAAGTCATCATCCACTTCCGTCTTTGACCGCATCTCGTCGGCTTGCTTTCTATCAGCCTACATTTTTATCGCGCTGGCCTGTCTGCATCGTCTTTAGGCCGATTTCTTCATCTCAGATATCTTACTTTGCCCGGCCTCTAATCATCTACCTTTTGACTTTCTGCAGACCACGTATATTTATCCGCTCCGTGGAATACGTCAGATGGCGCCCCCTGGTTGATCGGCAGGATCATGGAATTCATTCGTGAACCAAGTCAATCCACGTCAACCCAGAACTTTTCTGCTACCAATTCGACCAACAAAAAGAGAAGAAAGAGTTCTCTTAAACTCCCCCCAATCGTTCAAGTCAAACTCGGCCACTTCCACCGCCAGAGAGACATAGTGACTCGTCACATAATTGATTGTCGGCTCCTGGCAGCCTCGATGACATATGATGTGTTTTCAATCAGTCGATTGCGAGGCAAATGTCGAGTTGACTACAAGCCACTGGGAGAGGACCTTGAAGAGTTAAAGAACAGTCCCGACTGTTTTTATTTCCATCAGGTTTGTTGACTCCTGATTCCATTCCTTTTGTAACCTTCTTTCCCATTTTTTGGCATCCAACTACCGACTTGATCCACCCATATCTTAGGGAGTGTATGGGATTGTACTTCTTTGCCGCCATTCCACAATGAATGATATTGCCCGGGCTCAATGCCCCTTTGTTCGAAGTTTGTTCAATTGAGCTTTGATGCTTTGTGAAGATCCCTTCATGTTGCACATTTTTTCCTGCGTGTATCTGTGTCCCATCCATCGATTGCCCTTTGATATTGTTACCACCACCGACCTATCTTAGACACTTCACTTACCATCTTCTTACAATCCATCGTCAACAGGTCTATGGAAGATACACTCACCGCCATTACGATGTTATTCCCACAGAGAATGTCAAAAACGCCCCACGTGAGGAACCCCAAGATATTTTCAGGCCTTTCCAGCAACTGACTACTATCCTTCACTGCGCTTCATTCACAATAGCCGAAGTTGTTCAATACCTGCGAAACAACTATAGCTATATTTTCGCAGAGGGTGGCATGGGACCCCAACTTGGCGACGAGAGAAGAGGATGCGTAACCTGCCAGAATTGGGCCACTGGGTAAGTTTTTCCCCACCTTTTCTCACATATGCGATATTTTCAATACTTGCGCGCCGAGCCGCTGTGGTACAACTTGTGCATCGTCATATATGCGAAATTCTTGGCCAACCTAAGTCTTGGATCCTTTTGCATCAGCCACCCTGGCTGATGTTATAGCGTAACTCTCATTGGTATGGAAGTTTTCTGATCCAGCTTTTTGTTTTTTAAATCTTCGACATCCTCAGGGCCGACTCTGTAACATGCGCGCTCTGCAGTCGAGCGTATCATTTCGCCTGTCTGAATCCACCCTTGACGCGCAAGCCAGAACGAGGCTATACGTGGGCTTGTGCCCCTTGCTCCAAGCAACGACAGGATCAAATCGAGGATAGCTTGTCTAAAGGACTTGACGCGACACCCTCGTCAGTCTCAGGGTCAGGTCGCACTTTGCGCGACAAGGGGAAGAAGAAAGAAAGTGAGCCCACATCATCTAACCTGTCTTGCCTATTTCACTATCAGGCTTTTCAACTGATGAGTAAACTATGATAAGCTCCCACTATGACGGTCATTCAAACTGGAAGTGAAGCTGGCGGCACCTTACGCACTGTGGATGGATGGCCATTTCGCTACTACGGTCAATACACCGATCCAGCTACAGTTCTCGGTACATTATCTCTTAATACGTATCATTGGGCTTTTATTTGCCTATCGAATTCCGCCAAGCATCAGTCTTACTGATCACATTTACTTGACTTTGGGTGTCAATTCTGGTGATCAGATGAATTCGACTTGCCTTTCCTTTATACTCCACCTGTAAGCTTATGACACAATTACATATTATCGTGTTTCGTGATCTCTGCTCGACATCTGATTCAATTGATCACTCCTGGTAGCGGTTGGGACCACGTTTTCAGACAAACGTGCCAGACGACCCATCGGAAGAATTTGTCCCGTTTTCGGTCCCTGCTAACAGAGTCGGTCGTCCGTGCAAAGTTGAGAAGCGTTTTCGGGATGGCTCGCTACCGTATACCCAAGCTCTGACTCCAGAAGGTACGTCGCCACTCGCTTCAATGACGTCAACAGCCGACCTGTCTCGATGATACTCATCGATATTTTCCTGGCTTCGCAGTCGAACAAACTCGGGGAGGTGACGAGACTATTGATGTGATATCGACCGTTGAGCAATTTCAAGAAGGTGCGCAATGTATCTCAGGAATGCCAATGTCGCGCTGCTGACTCAGTTTTCTCGGCGGATTGCAGAGGCTGACGCCGGATCATCGATGGCGTCTGAAGAAATACAAACCCTAGAACAATACCTAGCGCAAGTGACCTCTCTCCCGGCGTCCAAACATGTCGGAGTCAGCCTTCTTGACCGAGCTCTCATATATCACCGCGAGTCCACGACCTACGAAGAAGCCTTTGAAAAGGTCAAGGCACTGTCCATCAAATCTTTAGGTTTTGCCAGTTGGACCGAGACAGAGTCTCACCGCATGGATTCAGCTATTCAAGACTTGGGCGAAGACTTACGTGCAATGTTGAAACATTTCCCAAAAAAGACCACATTTAACATCGCCCAGTTTTACTACATGTGTAAAGGGTTTGTCGTCTTCCTTCTCTGTTACCATTCTGATTATTCACTCAATGCTGACGCCGCGTACGCTGTACGGCTCCGCAGACATAAATTTCCCGAGGCGTCTGCGTATGATTCGAGAGTGGCCGCCTCAGCAAGTGAATTTCCGGACGAAAATGCACTGACTCTCCCTCCACCGTCGACGAAACGACCTTACATATGTGTTGTATGTGAAACGAGGGTATCCAATACTTGGAGAAGGTGTCCGGATGCACTGTTGGCTGGCGCTGCTCTGGCCAAGAAGTGCATTTGTGACGAATGTCATTTCCGATGGCGCAGATGTAAGCAAATCCCTAGGCACGGTTAACAAAGTCGGGATCATCAGCCCTGACCGTTCTCCATCATTTGATATTCTAGACGGATTGCATCATGCACCTTCTACACAACAGGACGACGCTAAACGTATGTCAAGCTCTAAAATCCTTTGCTCTGGTCAAGATACCTTGCAGCTAATCGCGGTGATAAACATTAATAGCAAGAGACCGAAGGGCTAAAGTTTCCAACAAAGTAAGATGTATCTTCCCTTCGATCCAATCCAAAGCTCGCCTCTTGCTTATACTATCATTTTTCAAAACCTCTAGCAGTCCAAGCCCCCCATTGCCAAGAGTGCCACCGGGGAGACGAGTCCCGTCCATTCGGTACCGATGACTTCACCTTCATCACCACCGCATTCACATGTATTGCCTTCACCGCCCCCCGTCTGTCTTCGTGTTGCCACAAAAGCGTGAGCAATTTCGGGTATGTAAAGACGCCGAACACAAATTGCTAATTAGCTCTCTATGCGCCATTTCTCAGATGTGTTTTGTGCCAGAAAGCGGAACCAACTGCCCAATTGGCGCACTGCCAGAGCTGCACTCTTACATGCCACCGAGGTGAGCCATTTTTTCTTACTTTTCCCAAAAGAGAAATCTGATCCTCACTTGTTACTCATCCAGAATGCGGAGGGCTGGAAAACGACACGGACATGTCCCAGTGGCTGTGTTTGTTGTGCAAGACGGCGGGCTCGAAAACATTACCAAAGGTAACTCCAGGCGCGTTTTTCAGCCAGCATACCCTTGACAAGGCTAAAACCGTACCCCAACATTTCGCAAAAACAGATTCCAAGCTGCAGCTTATGTATTGGTCACCAGCCGCTGATCTCGCAGGACGACCCATTGTCAGCTTTGGACGTTTGGAAGCTCACTGAATACAACTCGTATGCCGTTTCTGTCTTAATACACTTTTACAAGGTTTCTAGTAGCTCATCAGATATCTGTTTGGCAGGTTCGTCCATCTGCTATGCGCCATATGGCATCAAGAGCTCGTGTTCAGTGAGCCGTCTACGTATGAAAAGGTGGAAGGCTTCGCATCGATACCTTCCAGTAAACGTACCAGAGTAAGCTCAATACTCCCCGATGCATGTTGCTTTTGTTAATCTAAATTTATTGCCTCAGGATTGCGAAATTTGCCGAAAGCATAATATTGGAGCATGTGTCAAGTGTGATGGATGCACCAAACAAGTACACGTCAGTTGTGCTTGGGCTGCAGGATATAAACTTCGGTTTGAGATGCAACCTCCAAAGCGGAAACGGAACAGGGAACTCGACTTTATCAGGTTCAAAGATGAAGAGGGTAAGTTAGAGCGAGGTTTCACTCAAACAGAGACACATTCATCTGAGCTCTGCGTTTGCGAGTTATTTAGGATGCCTAGAGCCCAAAATCTGGTGTTCAGCTCATTCTCCCGGACATGAAAAACCCACTTACGCGCTTGGCGATCGAGATGAAATTACAAATCTTGTATGTATCTTAACTTATGTTCTCCATACCAGAGGTGACCAGCAGCTCAGTATTCATCTTCGACCCAGACTGCACTACAGGTATACGCTGGTAAATTCAAGACAACTGCCCAAGCTCCAAGTTGCGGAACATTGCGCAAAGCTCGACGACTGGACGCGGTATTAACAAGCGTACTTTTGCCCAAAGTGATCGCGGAACCTTTGGGCAAGGGGCTAGATTTGGAGGACGAGTACATGGTCGCTGCATTGGGCGTGCTCCAGAAGTCGGCCCCGGCATCTGCCACAGTGATTGAGCCCACTCCGGCCGCTCCACCTCGACAACGCAAACCAAGTGAAAATGCTGCTCCAGAATCTACCCCACGAGTGAGGATACGTGCGAAACCTCGAGCAAGAAGTCGAGCAAAATCGAAGACCAAAGTGAGGGTCAGGGGCCCATCCCGGACTGGGCACACATCCATTGAGCCCGACCAAGAGTGCGAAAATGAGCTAGGGGAGAACAAGGATCATGATGATGACGACGATGATGATACAGATATGCAGGAAAACATCAATCATGTCAATCCTATTGCCGGTACCCCGTGTGACCTTGACATCAAGAGTGGTCCAGTGAATGTTATCGAAGCGACGCAGCCCGTCTCAGCACCTCGTCCAGCATCGCGATCTCACAATCATGTAGTGATGCCCGTAGATCCATCTGATGAACCTTTGAGACTAAAAGATCATGTCAATCGTCAGCGAGGATCAAGTAGGCCAGTCAAGACTTCGACGGAGTTGCCACATGCTTCCAGCTCGAAGGGCCCCTCGCAGCGTGATCTCACAATCCTGAACGCTCCAGCATATCGTGCTGATTCGCGAACCTCTCAGATGACATGTGCGTGTGCGTCTTTTGTTCGGCGAACTGTGTCAGTTTAGTTGACCATTCATCTCTCTTCCATTTAGCAATTCAAAAAACAGTCCATGACTATGCGAGCGTTCCAACGACGGCTCCCGCGACTTCAGCTATGCCAAAGCCCGTCAACAAATTGAGACTCACTATCAAGCCAGCTGCTTCCCCTCCGGCCCCGTCAAAGTCGCCGATCACAGAACCGGAACCTCCGCGTCACAAAGCCGTCCCAATCTCGTCATCAACATTCCCCTTTGTGCCCACATCGAATCCACCTGCATTTATGTCCCATCCGCCTCGGCCAATGTCTTCAGCTTCTTCCTCCTCTTCAGCGTCCTTGAAGCCACAGGTTACGCGGCTGCCGTCTATCAATCAACTCGATTCCTTCCTTCCTTCACTTCCACGTCTCCATCATCTTGCACCTCTACCGACACCACCGCCCATGTTCATACCGACCACATCACAGTCTTCGGTGATGAATCCTAGGGGAGTATCACCGACACCACATGGCCCTATATCCTATCAACATTCGACTCCTTCGACCTTACCTCATCTTGCATTCAATCTGACTCCTGTCCCTTCCATGCGGGCATCAGCCCCACTTTTGAACCCCCCTTCCTTTGACGCTTTTGCAGCCGCTGCTGCTGCCCATACCACTACTAAAAGCACCGGTAGCAGCACCAGTGCCCGTACAGGGACAAGTGTGAGCCCTGCCTCTTCGCATAAGAACATTGAACTCAATCCTCCCCATCTCCATAATGCTGTTCATTTTTCTTAGGATGATGTCTGTGAAGGCTTCGAGAGCGATAATGGGGTTTATGTTGTTTTAATTGTCTCCAGCTCTATCTCTTGTTTTACTGTATCAATTTTTACATAGAGGGTATGGGAATAATGTTGGTAAACTGTGTCACTAGTCATGAGTTGATGTCATACTTGCATATGATAATAGAGAACATGACGCTTCTTAATTCGAAATGGTAAACGTGTAGATATGATTGATGATAGACTCTTTCCATTAAGCCATTTTGATCTCACACTTCCCTTACATCCGAGCAAGACTTGCTGTACTTGATTGACTGGGACTAGTCAAAGATCATGCCAAACAAAACTTGGATGAGTATCAAGAATGTAAGTGATCCTCTCCTCCTGCATGTACAACTCCGAGTCAACAATCACAGATGCTCAGTCAGAATCCCCTGAACTCACCGAGTCCACATAACTCATTGTCGCAGCACCAAGTTACCTAAAGCGACCTCATTATTTCAATTTCCTCGTTCTATGGGTAAAGATGGATGATGTGATCCAACTCGTGCAATCTACAGATAGCCTCATATGCTTCTTAAAGGAAGGTGCTGAAAACCTGCAGTGCATCACCTCAGGTCTTACATATTTGGCACGCCATAAGTATACATAAATACCATACTTTATATGACAAGTCTAATACGCATGGATTTCTTCATGATCACATCCTCTGACCGGTGCGAACAGACCTTGCGTGACAGATTCAGACTGCCATCTGCTGTCTCCTCGTGGTCTGCTCCACCTGGTCTGCTCTTGTCTATCTCAGGTCATGAGCAAAAAAACTAAAAGATCACTGTAAACTGAACTACATAAACCATACAATGACTGAGGCAAGTACGCCTTATCAAAGTTATGAGACGATGTGGGTCTGTTATCAGTGCGGAATGTGAAATCAACATAACTTTCTTTCAGAAGAGATTCACGGAGCTGAAACCAGTTTCAAGTCTGAATACCTTGTTATAGAGTATACAACGACTTCAATTTCATGCATGAAGCCAGACAAATCTCGACGAGTTGATGAGATGATGATATACATAGGTAGGGCCCCCCGAAAATCTTCCGACCCTGCTGGGTCCTTGAGACATCCCTTTATGACTTTGATGTTTCAAGTCGGCGTGCGCCGACACCGATCACGCGAACACGTACCAAATTCAATTGCCTTCGGAACATCAGTGGTAATGTCTGCAGTGCCTACTTGTTAGAGATGACACGTACATAAGTCGGTTTCCCACCAATACCCGCTGTTCCCCTTTGCAGTCACTTTCCCAAATTATTTTGTGGTTTGCACACTGTAAATAAACAACCAGCTAATCTTTTTGAAACATTAGCTTCAGACACTCTCTATCTCACTTCAACACTTGCGTTTCCAGAATGATGCACTCTGTTCTCTTCTTTGTGGCATTGGGCACTGTCGCCGCTAATCTCCCAAACAATACCAACATCGAAATACCTCCCGTCGCACTCCCTAGGAAGAGTCTTAACTTGCTCCTTGGAAATGATGATGGCTGTAAGCAAACGTTCAAACATTTTCGCCTCACCAATTTTGGCGGTTTTCAACATCAGTGACTTGCACTCAGATATTGGTGCTCGTCTTAGAACTGAACATTGCCTTGAGATAAGGACCGCTGAAGCG
>NW_006768766.1:1653480-1706051 GCF_000204055.1 Melampsora larici-populina 98AG31 | reverse complement strand
ATTTTCACTTATCCAAACTTATTTTGGAGGCAACCTGACCTAGTTCTTTCAGGTCCTAATGTTGGTGCCAACATCGGACCTCAGGCGATGTTCTCAGGTTCTGCTCCTTTTTCTGACTTTTCTAACTTTTCTGATTATATCACTTGATCAGAACTTATGATGAAACGGCGAGTGGGTCATCATTATTGAAGCACAACACTAACTCAATCTTGTTTCCTTTTGATTGCTGATCAGGAACTTTCAATGCCGCGAGATATTCCGCAGCACAGCCTCAGGGTATACCGGCCATCGCCATATCCGTTTATGGTGATAAAAACCGACATGGATACAATGAACTCGTACCTTCAGATCCAAGTTTCATATACGCAAAAGTTGTGGTTCGATTAGTTGACGCTTTAACATTAGGTGATAAGAAATCGCCGTATCTACCACCTGATTTTCTTCTCAACGTCAATATTCAAAAAGCAGGTCCCAAAGAAAATTGTCAAAAACCAGAAGATTATAAATTTGTTTTAACTTCACAATATGGTCATAGTAATTTAAAATTTTGGAAGAATCATCAAGATATTGAAAGATGTGGTACTTCAGTTCTTCCAAGTGAACATGAAATTATGGATCGTGATGAAGGTTGTTGGGCTAGTGTTACTGTAAGACTTGCAAAAGATGATGCTAGAGCAAATGAAAAGGAACAAGATATGGTAGTTAACCTCTTGGGTGACTTGTTGACTTGTCCTTGATCTTAACTTTTTGATGACTCTCCTCCTGACCTACTCTCGTCGACTTGTATTCACATCTAACCTTAGTCTGTCATTACTACTTGACTTGTATCCACTTCTAACCCTCAGTCCTTCATTTCATGGTTCTTTATATATATTTATTGAGATGCTTGATTCTCTTGTTAGTCAAAAGAAGACTTGTAGTCTCATGTGCGTGTGAAAAATACTTTGTCATTCATTCATAAGTCTTAAATCTACTCAGTGACACTGACATTGCGAGCTGCGTTTTGTGTTTAAAACACAAATGCCATTGCAGCAAAATCCAAAATGAGTAGAGTCGACATTGACAAGAGAGACTGAGGCTGATGGGACAATGGTCAGTGGGTTACCACACATCACCCACAGCTCCACAGACAACCTGTGATCAAATACAACCTTTCAATTACACAAATAAGATGCCTAACCGAAAGATAGAGGGATTCTAATGACTTCCTATTGTACATGAGAATCGAGGTTTTGCAAAGGACATAAAACAACAAAAACACAACAAAAAAGAAAGCAAAACTCAAAGAAAGCAAAAAATGTTCCAATGATATTCAAGTCAAGTCGAATGGGTAATGTCACTAATTCCATTTCTGTTGAGCATATAGTCCAAACATCTGGTTTCCCAAGATATCTACATAAGGTAGCAGATCCGCTTTGGTGTAGGTCTTGGTCGATTGCACTTTATTCAAAGCCTTTAATGCAAATGAAGAAATAAAACTGTGACATAGGAGATCAAGATTAGTATGCAAGGTGCAAGAAGTTTATAGAGAATGACGAACTCATAAAATACAACATCTACTTCTTCTGCGTCAGGTGGAAGAGGTGTTCCAACGTATTCAGGTGGATCATAGACCGGTAAAGGAATATGTGGAGTATCATCACCCACTCCAGGACAGGAATCTTTTGTTACATAGCCATATGATTCAGGTGTAACACTGCTACGCGCATTCTTCCTTATGATCGGACCAAAGTAAGTTTGAGCGCTAGGTTGATTTCGTAGATATGACATGTATATCTCTTCGACATTCTGACCTGTATGATAGTCTTGATTTCTATCATTTTCATCTGGTGCCATAAGACTTCGACGACGCCGAGTGCTTCCAATCCCACCTGTAAGAGTCATGTCGTACAGTAAATTTCAGATGAGCTCTTCAGCTTCAACAGGAAATCCAAGACTGACCAGTATTCAAGGCATCAATGAATTGAGCTGCAACATCCCGAGGTACGTTGGGTGCATAAACAAATGCATTCTTGAACGGCATAGTGATGAGCTCATCATTGACCGTAAAATCTCCCTTGAAAATATCAAAACGTATCGATCCAGAGTTGAGTGCAATCAGAGGAGGATGAGGCCGTTCGAGACTTCGAACCACAGATCGGAGTACTCCTTCAGGTCCTGTGAGCAGGTAAGTCATCGAGTTATTGGCAGTGATGGGGACTCGATAGTTAAAGTAAGACCTGCACATCTCAGTGGTCAGCAATCTTGAAAAGTATCACGAACATATACACTAACTGGTCAAGCTTACTGAGGAGCTGTGCCAAATTTGTAGGTGATGTTAAACTTATTAGCCGTTTCACTGATGGCATGAGTGGTGTTGATCCCAGCCTCGGTGTCGAAGCCCGACCCAGCATGGAAGGCATAGGTCACTCTATTCTGATCGAGGTAGCGTCTTGAAAAGCTCACATCCCCGGTTCGATTTAAACCCTGAACACCTAAAACCATGTATAAGTCACATTTGAAATGATAGATCAGACCACTCAAGCTTACTCATCCATCCGATGGTCTCCATATATCTTCCACTTGAAATAGACATAGAATGACTATCAAGTTGTCGACAGTCACGAATATGGTACTATTGTGACATACAAAGTTAAATCAGAGATGTTCCTCTATTGGGAGAAAGATGCTTACATGTCCACCTAGAATCATAATCGGGACTTTGGGATGTAATTTTCGGATCACCTCGAGTACCACCTTCCAATCGTCATCTGCCGCACCCTACCGAAAAACAATTACAATGCAGAAATTACAATTCAGAGGGGATATTTGATTTGAGGGAAGCAGAAGTTCAAAATGTACCATATGACCAGTAAGAATGAACACATCAGGTCTTTCGCGTATAGCCTCAAGGAACCACGCCTCTTTCACTAACTAGAGGGGAATATAGATATAAGTCTTCCTCGTATGATTTTAAAATATCCAATGAAAAGGATCACCTCAGTAGGTGGCTGAACCACGGTGCCATTGGCATTGGCAGTGAAATGAAAAGTAATACCAAATGCAGTCACAGTCCTGCCTTGAGTTGTCTTGAATTTACGATACCGGGATCCAATGGGGACAGATGTACCTGAGGTAGTGATGTTGACATTGGAGGTGAGATAGGAACCATTCCATCTAGATGCGAGGACCAAACTTAGTTTTCATTGAACTAGATATAGTGATGATGCTAGAGCTTATGTAGTTTGATTGAGGTTTCCGAAACTCACACAGGAGCAAAATTATCATGCATGTCTTGAGCAATCGGAAGGTCGTACAATTCATGATTTCCTATTGAAAATCAAGTCAGTTGGATTTTGAGAAGGCTTGTTTGGAATTTTCAAACTGTCTCCACTACTCACCGATAGTCAAGATGTCGTAAGGTACACGAGCAAAGTATTTGTTGGAAGTAGAACCTCGAGGGGTACCAATATGTACCAATGGCTCCGCATCACTCAATCCGTTTCCATCATGAAGATCACCCTGCAGATTCGAGAATTGGTGAGCTGGATGTCAATTTTTCCTAAATGGACACTGCAAAGTTCAGGGCTACACACTGTATCGATAACCAACAGGTCGACTCCCTTTTCTGCCGCCTTCTCCTTCATTCGGTACACAAATGATTGAAAATCGCCCTATGTAATGGATGTCCAGTATCAATATTTTGAGCTCTGCCATATTCTCCAATGACATTGATCTCACAAAATCTCCACTATAGTTTGGTTCAGGTTCTTGTGAATGGAGATGTCCCTACGAAACCCCGAAGAAACATCTTGAGCGATTGAATATGAGGGCGAGTGATAAATTGATGGTATTGCTAACCATGAGCCAACCCTGAACAAAAATATTGAACCATCCGGTGCAGAATGAAGTCAGTTATCGTGAACTAAACCTGAGACCGACTCCTACTTTGTAAAGATCACAATGCAAGTCTTACATGAGTGTCCGTTGTGTGAATGATGTTGAGGTCACCCCATTGAAGCTCTCGATATGGACGTCCCGTCGGATCGGATGCTGATGGCTGATGACGCTTGACATGATCCCCGCATGCATGTGTCAAAGCGAACAGCCAAACCAAAATCTCGCATGTATCAAGAAATCGCTTTATCATGTTCCTGAGCCGGATTAAAGAGATTCAAAGTAGGGATATGTTGATTGTTTGGGTCGACACTTGAGAGGGACCTGGTCACCTGATGTATGTTTGACGAGTTTGACGCCGATTGACCTTCCAATGGGAATTCGGACCACAGTTTGAAGGAAGAAATGAATGAAGTAGGTCGATGAGAAGGAATGTTGAATCTGCAAACATCCTGTTGACTGTTTCTCGCACTCTCAACGGTCATCTGCTCATCTCGAAACCTGTATTTAGGGGTTCTCAACTTAACTAAGTCACCCCTAGAGAAGCGCTCAGCAGGGAAAGTCTTGCCAAAATGGTGAATTCCCGGCAAGACATTTACAAGGACAAGTGATTGGAATTTGAGTGGGATACTAAAATTACAAGCTCAACCCTAAAGTTCTCGAGAGCTGACGGTATGAGCATGAGATACATGGACATCTTGCAAGAGCTAATGAAAGAAACAAAATAAAAAATCACAACAGCAAAGATGGAGAAGAGATAAAATTAGCGAATAGTAGTCTGTGAGCCACCCATCTGTTCTCGTATTCTATCAATCATCGCATCGGCAGCGCTGATCACGAAGAATGAACAAAGATTGGAAAGGATGAGATTGTCAGTTATTTAACTTATCTGGTACGTGAGACAGATGACTGACTTTTCAGCCCCAACACTTAATTGCGAGGTGGGATCTTTTTTCAAGTGTTTTACTTCACCCAAAGCGCCTAGAAAAAAGAGTCGTGAACAGTCCCCACCAGATGGCTGCCGCTGAATAAAGAAAATCCAAAATTGGGATTCATTCATAATTTTCAGTTCGATAATCATAGATAGAAATGGAGAAATTTACTCACAAAAAGAAAGGTGAGAGTTGACACTGATTGAAATCTAGAAACTCGTGTAGAATATTCCACCGCTCCATCCGCCTCACACAGCTCCCATTCCTGATCAGGTTTACGATCATCTACATCTTCAAATCCGATACCATTCACATTAGCCCAGACACGACAAAGTCTAGGAGCCTCTTCTCCACGTCCAATTCCAACCAAAAGGGTACGGATGCGAACCAATTCACTGAAGACAAGATGGATGAGTAACTCTGGTTCAGAGTCATCCAATGAATAAAGGGATTCGTCGGTGGAAATCGTATTACGAGTATCATGAGGTCGAACGATAAGTGGGAGACCGAGTGGAGGTTGTTGAGTATTTAGTGCATAAGAACGTTGTAGATCGATGTATGGGTATAATGACACGCTACTCGAAGTACCCGCTGCCCGTGCCAAAAGATGATCTGAAGTTGAAGGGTCAAGTCCGTCGAAATCTGCGCCTGTGAGGTCTGTTTCCTACAAATGAAGCGCAAGACGGTTAACATGAAGCGTAAGCAGAAGTTTTCTGACTCTGAACTCACGCAGGTGTTGGGAGCCATTCTCGTATCAAAATTTAGGAGAGATGGCCTGGGATCGAAATCAGGGTTCAAGGTCACATTCATGGTACAACTCATACTCGACAGCCGGGCGGATTGCTCGGATTATCGGATCGGGCTCGCAGCCTTTGAAAGTTTTGTTCGTCCTCACAATGAGGGCCAGCAGCAGACATCAGCTTCAAGCTAATCATTTCCCAGCACTTTTTCAATTCACGTGAGTTATATTTCAGACTGCGATTCTGCGTTCTACGGCATGGATGGTGGGCACCCTATGTCACGGCAGACAACCTACAGAAATGGCTTCCCCACTTTGACTCTCACAGTGGAAGATCCTGGAGAATGTATCTCATTCCTTGATTTTCAGCCAAAGGAAAGTCACTCGAAAGCAATTATATACTTATGGTCCTCAAACCTGTGCAAGATCCGTGCAAGACCGACGTGCAAGATCCGTGCAAGATCGGTGCAAGATTTCTTGCACCAATCTTGCATAATTATTTTTTTCACAACCCCACTACGAATTGCCCAATCTTGCCCTTCATGCCACGCCTCTCGTCCCGCAAAAAAGTCATTCGAGCATTCAAGCGACTCGCCAATCAAGGCAACGATTTTAGTCCTCACAGTCTGGTCCTAACTGCAAGGCGAAAGGTTTCCAGTCGCTCAAATTCCAGTATCTCCAACTTCTGCCAGCTACTACAGCTCCCACGCATTCAAGCGGCGTTCAATCTCGAGCCTCATGTGTGTGTGGCCCTGTGGATGATATTTCGAAAACGATCGAAGTCTTTGCTCAATTCTTCAACAAGCCGATCAGACCCGCTGGCTCCATTCAATAATCCAGCCTTATGGTCACTTGCGATCGATATGGTCCAGCGCAAGCGATACTTTGAATCAAGGCGCCGTGGACCTCAAGAATTTCACACGATGTTCAATAGAATCTGGGCCTCAAGCGATGTGACCTTTTTGAACCTGGTATGTTTGTTCATTTCGATATGATGTGCTCTAGGTGTTTGTTTAACTCACCAGCTTACAACACTAGGCTCGAATGGACCGTTCCAGCTACTTGACTTTGCTTAACGAAATTGCAACGTGTGATGTATTTGAGAATCAATCAACATGTCCGCAGAGCCCAATTGAGCTTCAACTCCTGGTCACTCTGGCGAATCTTGGACTTTCGGGAAATGGAGGTGGTATTGGTGTTCTTGCTCATCTATTTGGTATTTCACGTGAGCTTCTACATATAATGATGGGTTTTCAGCTATTCATTTGTTTACTTACAGTTACTTGGTGGTTTCAGAAGGCAGCGTTGAAAATTTCACGTGGAGATGTATCGTTGCAATCGTTCGGATGGAAAAGAAGTATTTGTCTTGGCCTACACCTGAGGAGCGTGTTAAAATTCGATCTTCTGTGGGCGCAAACACTCCTTTCAAAGGTTGTGTTGGTTTTGTGGATGGTACATTGATACCTCTTGCATTTGGTCCTCCAAAGTGCAAAGAGGACTATTGGACACGGAAATATATGTATGCAGTCAACTCAATGCTTGTATGCAATCATGATCGTAGGATCACGTTTGCTCGCCATGGTTGGTGTGGTAGTGTTCATGACCAGCGAGTCATGCGTACTTCCTCGGTAAGTTCAATATCTTTTCAAGCTTTTGTACGGCTTTGTTTTATTTCACTGACCAGTCATATTTCCAGATCTGGTCAGACCCGATGGACTTTTTTTCCGAAGGAGAATATCTCCTGGCTGATTCAGGTTACAGCACCAACTCGTTCATTATCCCGGCTTTCAAACGAGTGGGAGGTATTCCTCTGACACACGAGAAGATGGCTTTTAACAAAATTTTGAGTGAATTACGTGTAGCAATTGAACACTGTAATGGTATGCTTAAGTCTCGATGGCAGTCTTTGAAAGACTTACGATTGCTCTTAAAGGACGAGCAATGTGTAAAGCGCCTGAATGCTTGGATATCAGCATGTTGTATCCTGCACAACTTCTTATTGGATCACAAAGAACAAAGCACCTTCAAGTATAATATAGGATCTCCTGTGGATCCTGAAGACCCTTTCATCTTGGATGAAATACATCTAGATGATGACAAAGAAACTCGCATGCGTGTATTTCGTATCTTTTGTGAATCTTTATAGTTTTTTCCATTTCATCCTACCTTGTTTGTAAAGTTCTCAAAAAGAATATGTCTCAGCAAGATGCTTTCAAATCAAATAAAAACCTTTTTGCAATTTAATGACTCTTGACCAACTTAAATTGGTATAAGTGAATCTGTTACTTTAAGAGTTGTCAATTTTGATCGATTAACACATTTAAATGATATGGAATGCAATTTAAAGACTCTTGAGTAACTTAAATTGATATAAGTGAATCTGTTCATTTATGAATTGATCAATTTTGATCGATTCACACATATCATCGATATGAATTCTCATCGTTTATGTGATCAATTTCGATCGATTAACACATTTCATCAATATGAATTCTCATCGTTTAACACGGACCATAATCAAAACCAAAGGAATATATTTCTCAAGAGTATAGTTATTAATGACCACATCAAGTCGATTCAAAATCATGATAACCATTTTGTGAGATTTTCAAACACTTCACAACGAGTTGATTCAAGAGAAACGAACACTAATTGAAGAAAGAAAGAGATTTTAAACTAAATAAGTTACATTCATAAGTAACTGAGTGTAAGTCACACCGAACTAAATATCAATTGTTTTCTTGAGAATGATTGTCAAGTCCCCCTATCAGAGCAAACGAACTGGTCAGGAGTGTCCATAATGGATTGGAAACACCAATCTGAGACAAGATGGTGGATCACTTACTTCGTATCTGGTCTTCGTCCTCTTGTATTAAGGTTTTGGCTTCTTCAAGTGAAAAACCCAATGCCTTATACTTAGCCAACATTGACAACTTGCGGTCACTCCTCGCTGTGATGAGATCTTCACGGCTGCGAGCCAACTGAGATCTTACAAGATCCACCTGAAGTCTTTCTTGCTCGAGTTTAAGTTGAGCACGTTGGGCACGATCGGATTCTTGTAAACCATCATCACCTCCTGAAAGGTGACGAGAAACTGCCTCAGCCAGTCTAGCCTGCGTTTTGAGCTCTTCTTGTCGTGCATCCTGCTCTGCCTTCATGTACTTTTCCTCAAACATCAATCGATCCTTCTCAAGCTTGTTCCTCTCTAATTTTTCTTCGCGTGAGGGTAGTTGAGACACTAAGAGATTGTGTACATCGGAAGCCGAGGTTGAGGTGGACCTAGAACCTAGTTTGTTATCGACGTGAAGTGATCTTGGACGCTTGATAGGTCTTCCCCGTGTGTTTCGACCACTTACATTATTGTTGAAGTTGTTTGGAGAAGGTGATAATTGTTGGGATTGGGAAGTTGAACCATAATCCGGACCGTTCGACAGTTCAGTGAAATCTAAGTTTGGGGGTAGCTCTAAATCATTATCGAAAGGACTTTCACATCGAGTTCTTTTGGTTTCTTGGCTTTCTTGTAATGATGATATGTTGCTGATTGGAGAGTGGTTGCGTGCGCGATTTGAAGAGGGAAGAATGTCCTCTTCATCTAAAACATCCCCACTTTCGCGTACAGACTGGGGTATGATATTAGTGCGTGTGGACATAAACGGTTGGAGATCGTAGTAGTGTGGGCTGTATCGGAACAAAAGCTCTGTTGAGATGAGAAAACATCAGCATGCAACCATTCCAAGTCTGCTTGGACAAGATGACTCAGTACATACGGTCAAACTTGGATTTGGTTGAATTCACCAGTACCTGCCACTCATCACTATCAGATTCGTAGCCGTTCCTAGTTTTCTCATTACGTGCTTGTTCTTTGAGATCATCCAAAATACCTTCACCAGTCCGGTTGCGAAAGTCTTCAGCCTTGGTAAAGCCTGTTTCGAGGGTTCGGATCTACATAGAATCAAGTTAGTCAAATTATTTCAAACGGAGCGGTTCTGATCCACTGACCTGTGTCTCAACACCTTTCCCATCTTGGCCGGGTAAACCTTGTTCAGCCAAATACTCAGCCATTTTTTCACCAAGATCCTTCTTGCTGTAGATTGTTCGTGTGTCCATGTCCATCTCTCCCTTCCACCAATCATATCGTGTCCCTGTTGTGGTTGCTGTTCCCAACCATTCAATTATCAGAACAATCCTACTTTTCCCCTCAGAATTGAGCTCCGCTTTCCATGAGATGTTTTTTTTCTGATCAGTTGATTCTTTCGGCAAAGGTGTTTCTTTTTTTGCTGTATCTGAAGTCTTCCTTCTTGTATATTTACGTTTCTTCTTTTTTGGTTTGTCAGGACTTGGTTGTTTTTGAGTCACAGAATTTGAAGGAAGTGTTGATTCGTCATGCATAGTATTTGATGGTGAGTTATTATTTGGAATCTGTTGGGTGAGACTGTTAGATCGGGATAAGCAGTAGGTAGGTGTGTTCATCAAAGGAGGGATGATTGCAACCTGAAGTGGTTGGCCAGTGATTGCACTTGGACTTTGAACCCAGTTGGCCGAAGATACGATTGGTAAGGGGGATGTCGTGATAGTTGAATTGGCAATGTGCGGGGAAATTACTTGAAGGTTTGGATCAAGATGTATCGGACTTAAATAGGATTGAGCTTGATGTGTGGGAGGTAATTGAGCCATCACTGTAATCATCCATCTGCTTCTCTGCAGGGAAAGCAAGTGGTTGGGCTCAAGGATGGGAAGCCCTTGTGATAACGGGGCTTTTAAATTAATTTGACATATGTAACTCTTAAGTCTGCAAGTTTGGTGCAAATTCTGTGCAAGATGTCAAAAGAACTTGCACAGAACTTGTACAAAACTTGCACAAATTTCTGCACAGGTTTGAGGACCATAACTATTGCTTCTCCCTCACATTTTTCAATGCTGGTATGAAGCTTTGCTTGATATAAATCCAAATCATCATAAGCTGTGCTACTGGCTGTGGTTGGTTTCAGATGGGTTCATTTGCATTCATTCATCTCTCGAAGCTCTCACACGGATCAATGATACCCTTTATTACAAGCTTCAAAGGGGCAAGAATCACGCTGCCGCATAGCCATCTGATTGAGACCTCAAAACGAACGCTTTGGTGGTACCAAGCTGCAACATAGCCCGAGTTTAAAAGGGCGAATAAGTCACGATGGTAACCGGGGTCACAAGTGTTGTGGTATGATCCCAGATCTTCATACTCTTTATGTAGGGGCCTGCTCTGGATGACACAGGCTGCACTCTTCTTTACTAAAAAGCTCAATCAATCTTGATCAACTTGGAAGAACATCACTTTATACACCTCTTTTTCTGCCAAAAAAGAATACCTGTGCTTCACCAGAACCCTTTTGATATTTATATAGTAAAGAGTATAAGCTTGACCAAAACTTATTCTATCTCTCAAGTTCTTCAGCTCATCACTTTCAACTTACAACTCAGTCAAAAACATGGCCAATCCTATCTCTTTTGTAGTACTAACAAGTTTGAAATGTGTTGGTTTTTATTGAAATACTTGAAATCAAGAATATCTCATCTTGTTTTTCATGTTGGATTCTAACTATAGACAAGCTAACAAAAAAATGAAAAAATCAAGTTTGATTTCATCTATTGTGGTATCCTGATAAGGGGGAAACCTTGCTGGGTTCTCCTTTATTCTTAGTGCCAATAAATCTTACATGAAGAACAATTGATAGAAAAACAATTGAACAAAATCATATTTGCTGTGTAATCTCCATAACACTCACAATGTTGTGTCTACATGATTCAAATTGTTATGTGAGTTGAAAAACCAAGCAATCTTGGCAAAACTTATGTTTTATCTTTACCTTGTTGTTGACTGCTCTTGTCAATTTTAATCAAAAGAGATATTTTTGATTATAAGGGGTTGTATTCAAGGTGATACTACAATACTCTTGCTATAGCACAGTATAGTTTAGTATAGTTTAGTCAAGTACGTACTATACTATACTATACTATACTGTCTTTTCAAAGTATAGTCAAACTATACCCGGTATAGTGCCACTGCTATACTGGTATAGTGTAGTATAGTGGCAGTGTTGGTAAGGACCTTGAGCTCTTCAGAGTAGATGGCTCTGCAGGTTTTAGTTGATACACATGGCTTTAGTTTTTGTTTGATGGGCTTTGGCTTCAAAGAATCACATGTTGAGGTTGCAGGTGCTGTTTTGGCTGCATCAATCTTTTGCTCCTTTGAATTTGTGTAAGTTTGACAAATGACTTCAGATCATGTGTGGGATTCTGCAAGTTGGATGATTGTGTCAAACTGATCAGGGGTGAGTTATGAGGGTGCAGAATGTTTGAGAGACAGCAGGTTGTTGATCAAACATTTCTCATCAATGATGTTCCCACCATCATCAATCCATTGTTCATATTGTATTGACAACGCTTCTCCTGAATTTTTACACACCTCAATTTATTTGATTTTCTTTTCAGTAGTGTCCTCAAGATGTGCCAGACCAGGACCCTGGAATATCCCTACAGAGGTTACTGCGCAAAAAAACATATTTTAGTGATTTTCCTTGAGGCAAGGTGGTGACAGTGGTGACAGTAACAAAGCTCAACAGTAGCTAACAGTAGTCAAAGCTTTCAAAGTATGTACTGCAGAAGTTCTCTATTTGAAAAGATTTTTGAAGTTGTACAATTTTAGCCTATGGATTGGAGCAGTGGAAAAACATTCCAGGGAGCAAATTACATTGGTACACCCTTTGGGATAGGGCTCAACCACTTGGAAAAGCCCACATTGAACATGCCTTTGTTAAGAAATTTTCTGTTGCAGCTTCAACTTCCATACACCAAGGTACTGTATTTTTGGTTCCTATGTCTGTATTACATTATGTTCCAATAGGTTTTCTGTTGGTCCCCCTCAAGCAATCTTGGCGCTTGTCTTGCTTCAACTTTCTTTGATTGTTTTTCTCACTCATATCTATCCATATTCATCCTCAAAAATGGTTAAAAGAAGTATTGTTCCTATTGATGCCCCAAAGTTTATCAGAGCATTTGAATCCCAGTTAAAAGCACTCAAACACAAGACTTAGAAAACTAATAGAGATAAGTAGTCTTCAAAGAATCTACTTTCTTCTTTCTCAATGATTGTGTTTCTGGTTTTTGTGATACACTATCTATCAATTCCTCTTGATGTTTTTCGGTCAAAGAGCCCTTTCACCAAACCAAAAGAGAGGCCCAGAGGGCCTTTTTGATCCCTCTCCATTGTATCTTCCAAACAATATCATATGCCTGGCAAAGAAATGGGTACAGCAAACAAGCTTGGATTCTGAAATGTTGGTGAAAATTCACCTTGAAAAGATTGGATTTTTGCTAAGTGCCCTCTTTTGGGACATTCTGGGGTCCTTCCAGACCACATTCAAGCTCCTCCACCTTTTACTGTGCAGAGCCAATGTTGGGTGGCCAAAGAGAAGTAGACTCAGTGGAGTTGGCAGCATACAGGATGTTTTCAATTTGAGTCACATGAGTGAGCTTGTCTGGTGTGTAAGAAAGTTTGCTCACACCAAACATTTTGTGGAATTTGAACTGTTTGACCAGAGCTTGTGATTTGTATTATTTCAGGATGCTTTTGAAAATATAGTCTGGGGTTGATTCAGGTTGATGTTAGTAGAGTTCTTGACAAATTCAATAGAAGACCCACATATCGATTACCGGGGTTTCTAAAAAAAGGCTATGGCTTGGGAGCTTAAGGGGAGTATGCACTTAACTCCAGAATTTGGCTGGTGCTCATGTTGTGGACACTCTCTCTTATTGAGGGGCACTGTCACACCTAGGTGCGGACAACTGACTTCTTGATGGGTGTGCACCTAGTGCAAAAAATAGCTAAACAACTTGTCCTCACCATCAGAAACACTCAGCATGGTTCCACAATGCAGCCAGGCATTTGAACTCCTCAAGCTCTTCAATTCTGAAAAATCAACTGATATGAGTTTCAAGATGTTGGTCATTGTGAATTTCAATTTTGCATTTGGGAGCAGGTTGTCTGGCATTTGGCATTTATCTTTTTTTTTATCTGAGCACAAGTGATGGTTTGACTTGCAATATCATCTTTGAGTGAGTTTGAGTTGTTTAAATGTGAGACCTACTCTTGGTCAATTGCTGACATAAATTCTGGGATACAAATTAGAAACCCAGAACTTGTTCAAGTTTTCCAACTTGGACTTGTTGGCTGTACTTGCCTGTTTGCCTGGTTTCCCAGTTTCTCAACTTCAGCCAAAAAGTGTGAGTTGGGAAACTTGGACAAGTACATTCACAATGAGGCAGCATCTCTAGTAGCCTTGATCTTGTGAGTGTACGACTATGCCGTACAAATACACCTATGGTGTACTTTCTTTATCAAGAATAGGCAGCTGTTATAGGACAGCCCTAACCTCTGATATTGCATAAGTGTGACTGTTGGAAATATGTGTATGCCATACAATCAAGTATGGTGTGCGTGGGGTAGGGGGTTTATTCACCGTCACTTCTAACAGCATCCAGAAAGGGAAGGTACATGACTCTCCGCAGGGAACCTGAGGATGCCGGAACATGCCTGTGAAGGTAAGGGGAATAAAACTCTGACACACAAAAACAACAAACAAAACCCCAGGAGAGAACACAAGGGGGAGTGATACACCCTGAGTGTTCAACCTCCTGGAGTGTGTGACACACAAAGAAATATGTAGGGAGGGTGGGAGGACCAAAAAAGACAAGATCAGGAAGCTAGAGAAACAGCAAGGGGGTCGATGAGATTTGATCCTAACCAGAATCAAAGTTGGAAACAAAAAAATTGAGATGGGGGAAAGAGGATCTCAGGGAGCTGTCTCCTATATCTCTGAAGGCATCCAGGCCTCAGCCAAGGATCATCAGCACATGCTCATCCTCCTGGCACTGATGGCTGCTTATCCAATCCTTTGGTTACTTAAGCAGCCAATGTCCATGTGGTGAGATAAGCTGAGGTCTGGGATGTTGATGACACACTACACAAGTGCGGGCATGGACAGGAGTAACCTCCCTTGTGCCTTGTACGGGTACTAGTTATTCTGGGTTATTACTTTGTATCCCATAAATAGACATGGAGGGACTTTTGACCCCCGGCATGAGGTACCAGCTCATGCAGCTGGATGGCACACAAATAGACCCAGTTTGTGGTTTGTATGCTGGTAAGGTATGGTGCATCTGAAGTTTACTTGGCTTTCTGTCCATACATGACTTGCAGTGAGTAGATTGTGCAAGTTGGCAAGCTTGCACAAGATTGTGCATGGCCAACATCAAGAGTCCTGTTCAGCCAAACAAACATGTGTGTATCAGGCAGGAAATTTCCAGAAGTGTTTCCCCAGAACACCAGAAGTTTTTTTTTTTGGGTGTGTTCTGAATTTGTAGTATTCTGAAGCTTAGAATAACCAACACTGTATGTTTTCCAGAAGAGCAGGAGGCTTTGGGTGTTCTGGAAAAAGATGACTGGAAATTTCTAGAACAAAAACTTTGTAGACCCTAATTGATGATGATAGATTGTAGCATTATAGTGACCTGGTGTATCTTAATCTATAGTTCAGACTAGATTTATCTCTAGATTGAGGTAAACTGATGTCTTATAAACGATTATCTCATGTTAGAGCTCTTCTGGAATAGAAACAAATGCCATCTGATTTTTTAATATCAACCAAAGAAGAACTTGAATGATTTTAAATGATGTTGATTGGTTAATTTGGTTTGCTTTCCAATGAAAATTTAACACTCTCCAAATGTCTTCTCATCTCGTCTCAATCAAACACGAGTTTTGAGATTTAAAGATTTATGAATTTGAAGAAGATTGGTCATTTTGGGATAAAAGAATGAGGATCATTTCACATATCAGTCTTTTGGGTCATATCTGATTTTCTCCTTGTTAACAGATCTGAGAGTCACTTCAATTGATCAAGGATCTCATCATTCTGAATACTGCAAACACTTTTGGATGTTAACAATAATCATCCAACATATCATCCTTCAGATTATCAAGCCGAATTATATCTGAATGAACAGAGGCAGCAGGGAAGAGTGATAAGAAGATCCTAATGATGATTGAAATTATGGTGAATCTTCCTTGGGTTTTTGAATGTATGAATGAGGTTTTACTGAAGTGAAGAAGAAGATGAATTGGTGAATAAATCAATTTGAAAGGATCGAAGTGTGTGTTTCTGTTACATACAACCGAAGTTGAACCAGATCTTCTTCCTCCTCCGTTCCTTTATCTCGGTTTCTGCTAGATTTCCTTTTTTTTTCTTTGTCAATCGAATCGAATCGAATGAAAAGTTTTCAAGGGGAATCGAAAGAGTTGGTTACAAGTTGGGTGACTGGTCAACCGATTTCTTTATTTTGACTTATACCATCATCGCTTTTATCACCAATCAACAGACTTTAATGGTTAGAAATCGATCAAAGTTTGATTTCATTTTTGATCATAAAGGATTGATTGATGGAACAACGGTAGGTAGGTTATCACTCTTCAATAAATACCTTTGATTGATCATAGTCTTGGATCGATAACCCACCCATCTCATCTCATCTCATCTCATCTCATCGTATAGAGTCAAATAAATCAAATCATCACTAATCTACCTTTCTACTTACTTAAATAACAACATTCTGCTTAAAAGTTTGGATTCACTACCACTTCACTCGACTAATTTCATCTCAACCAAACCTATAACAAATCAACCACCATCAACTAATCTGATTTAATCAAATCCTGTACCTTTTTTTCTCTTCCCTTTACCCCAATCAATTCTACCTTACAATCATTCGCATTTCAACACACTACATACTCACTCAATTAATCTTCTCATCCTCACTTTTGGATCGCATTGGCTTCTTCATCAAAAAAAGACTTTCATACCAAACAAACACTTTATAACTCATTCACATCCAAATCTATCATCTAAATCTTCATCTTTTCAAACTTAGCACCACTACCAAAGCTTTGATTGGTTTCGGATTTAAATCTTTAATAACTTTTTCAATCTAAGCTTTACTTTGTTGGTCTTACATATATATATCATCCATTCTCCGTGCTGAATTTCTTTGATTCTTTGTAAGTCACCAACCCATTTCTTCTTTAACCAAACATTATGGATTTGGTTTTCTGATCTTAACTTGATGGATTTTCATTGGTTTCTTTTCTTAGCGACTATTTTGAAAGGTTTTTTTAACAAAGGAACCACTCCCAAATTCGAAATGGAATCAATTCACACTTCTTTATACTCTGATCTTATTCACCAAGGTATGTGTAATTTGTTAATTTGTTTTGTTTTGCTTTGATGATCACATAAATGATTTGATGATTTGATGATTTCGATTCGATAGATACACCTAACCAACAGATTGAGAATCCAAACCAATCGATGGAAGCTGATCCAAATCTTCAAGAAGCTTCTCATCATCATTCCAAGATCTTAACATGGAATCTCAATCCAAGCTCATCATCAAGTGTATTATCGATTGAGACGGGTGATCGAAAGCCCAACCCGAAATCGATTTTAGAGATCATCTCACCTAAATCGACGTCTACTCAATTCGATTCTCAACTAGATCCATTCGAATTCTTTGGACAACAACGAAGTCAATTCATTCAACGTGATTTGATTCAATCCAATTCACATCCTAATCTGATTCAAGAAAATCAATCAGTTGATCAAACCCCAAAGCTCATCCATCATGAATATAATGATGTGGATTTATCATCACCTACTTTAGTGGAAGACTCCATCAAATATCAACTAGATGATTTAACTAAATCCTTTCAAACATCTACTCAACTTTTTCATTCTGATTTACACACACCAATCCAATCATTTAAAAAGTTTAAACCATTAAGATTACATTCAAGACTGATGAACCAATCTTCTAAGGATGCTCAGGAGGACGAAGGGATTCCAAGATCATGTTTAAGTACAAACCAAGCTTCAGATGAACAGATGAAAGAGTTCTTATCACCTTCTTATTCGATTGAAGAAGAGAACCAAAAAGTGAAGATTATAATTTCTCAAGAAATCCAACTTTCATCTAATCTTAATCCGCTGTTGAGTTTCAAAGGAGAACCGATTTCGAATTTGATCAAATCTAATTCATTCACAACACCTTTGATGTCTCGTAAACGAAAACAATCTGATATGATGGATGAAGCCGATGATGATGATCATGTTTCAGGTCGAATTAAGATTTCCAATCATTCCAAAAAACATCAACCAGCGTCTTTCAAAGTCAAGTCGAATGTGAAGGCTTTGATTCCTAGTTTGGCTGAACTTAGGGCTACTATGCCTCCTAGTTCTAGAAGATATTATCAACCTCCTATGACACCTACTAAGCAATCATGATCTTCAAATTCCAAGATTTCATCAAGACTGAAATCATCATTAAGCTTTTTGTGTGTGTGTTTTTTGGTTTGGACATTAGATGTACTTTTATGGGTTTGGTTAATAGTATCTTTTCCCTGATCGTTTTCATTCTTGTGTAACCAGTGTGGATCCTCTTTACATATCATTTTCAATCAATCAAATCTACATATATCTTTTTCTTTTCTTTTTTTTCACAAATCTATCAGTTTGTATGAATCCCTTTTTTTGTTTTCTATTGTAGTATCTTTTTTTTCTATAGTAGTGTCTTTTTTCTCTATAGTCACTTTTTCTCTATAGTAGTGTCTTTTTTCTCTATAGTCACTTTTTCTCTATAGTCACTTTTTTTCTATAGTCACTTTTTTTCTCTATAGTAACTTTTTTCTCTATAGTACTTTTTTTCTCTATAGTAACTCTTTTCTCTATAGTAACTCTTTTCTCTATAGTAACTTTTTTCATACATGTACCTTCCAATTTCTCTTTCAAAAGAACAAAACAAAAAATCATAAAACCATTTTGTTTTTCTCTATAAAATACATGATTAAAATTTCACTTGACTTCATTTTTTTTCAATTTGGTCAAGTTTTTTTTTGACTTAAAATCAAACACGTAGACAATTACACAGTTTTTTTCTTTTTTTTGTAAAGTGAAAACGTAAGGAAACTTTTTAAATCCTTTTACATACGTAATGAAAAAAAACACATATGAACTTTGGATTTGGATATACTTTTTGAGAATAGGAAGTTTACTATGATTTGAGAAATGTTGAATTGGATTTGGGAGTCAAGTTTGTACATTGATTTGTAGAGTGGTGTCAAGTAGCTGTATCTCCTATATATTTAAAACTATAACTCTAGATGGCTATAGGAAAAATCTCGTCAGGTCCAATCTACCTACAGCAAGAGCTTGTGTGGTAAGGTGAGGGGTAAAAATATAAAGTAAGGAATGATTTTCTTGCTATGATTTAGTACCCCTGGGCCTGATGAGTCATGACAAGAGTATATAGGCTTGAGGAGGAAAAAGTCCTCAACTCTGGGATGGAGGGCGGGTTTTTAAAAGGATTTTCTAAAATATCAGAAAGAAAGAAGAGAATGAGAGAGCAACTTTGAGGGACGAGACTTGGTAGAAATATCAACAAGGTTAATTGACAAAAAAAAACCGAGTTTATGAAATCGGGAGTCGGACCGATTGAGTCTTAAAACTTTGAGTTGTAAATCGGAGCCGAGTTTTCGAATCGGACCCGAATTGTGTTTAAACCAAACCATCGGTACAGCGATCACTCTATCCCACCCTCCTTTCTCCCTTGTGACTCTGGTAGACGTTAGGACATAGGGGGTCAAGAGGGGGATACAAAATCCCTGAGCTCTGTGAAGCGCGCAATCAACTTTGTGTTTCATGCAATAAAAGGGAAAAAAAGACCTGAATTTGCATTGAATGTCATCCGATTGACATCTCAGTGAAATACAGTACCCCAATTAAAACCTCAATAAATTTCCAATCACTTCAATCTCATCAACCAAAAGAAAAAAAACACAACTTCAGTTTAAAGTAAAATACAATCCAACTTGAATATAAATACCTAAACAAACGAAAAAAAGTTCATCAAGTCATCATGACTAAACCAACATCAGAATTAAATCAAAGAAAATCAGTTAAAGATTCAAATGGGATTGCAAATTATACTAAATTTTGGAAATCAGATTCAAATCAAGATAATCAATCAGATCATCAAAAAAGAATCGATGAATATGAAAACGTAACGAATTCATACTATGATGGTGCAACTGATTTATATGAATATGGTTGGGGTAAAGTAAGTGATCTGAAGACCGATTCTTAAAACCAAAAGGTTTTGATGATTAATAATGTTTTTCTTCTTTGTGTGTGTGTGGTGGTGGGTTTAAAGAATTTTCATTTCGCTAGATATTACCCTGGTGAATCATTTTATCAAGCCATTGCAAGACACGAACACTTTTTAGCATCAAAGATTGGATTAAAACCCGGTATGAAAGTCTTAGATGTAGGTTGTGGAGTCGGAGGACCAGCACGAGAGATACATAGGTTTAGTGAAGTGAAAATCATTGGAATCAATAATAATCAATATCAAATCAATCGAGCTAAAAAGTATAATTCAGATGTAAAGATTTCGGAAGATCAAATCGAGTTTGTTAAAGGTGATTTTATGAAACTGGTTGAACAGTTTGGTGAAAACTCTTTTGATGCTGTTTATGCTATCGAAGCTACTTGTCATGCTCCAACTTGGGAAGGTGTTTATGGTGAGATCTTTAAGGTTTTAAAACCGGGTGGGGTCGTAAGTCTTCATCTTGAATCTAATCCATTTTCCCATCCTTGTTTTATATACTTAAATTAATCTTCTTTTTGATCTTTTTTTGGTTTTTTTTGGTTTAGTTTGGAATGTATGAATGGTGTATGACGGATGAATATGATAAAACGAATCCAGAACACAGAAAGATTAGTCATGGCATCGAATTAGGAGATGGAATAGCCGAAATGAGAACCATCAAAGAAGCAAGATCAGCCTTAAAATCAGTAGGATTCGAAATCCAAGTCGAACAAGATTTAGCTGATGTAGGTGATGAGATCCCTTGGTTTTATCCTTTACGTGGTAATTTAAGTGAATGTCAAACTTTATGGGATTATGTGATGGTCTTTAGAATGACTTGGATGGGTAAAGTCATCACTCAGAGTACTGTAAAGGTTTTAGAATTCTTGGGAATGGCTCATAAAGGTACTTTTGAAGTCGGTGAAGCTTTGAAGGTCGCGGCTGATGCTTTAGTGGCTGGTGGTGAAAGTAAATTGTTTACTCCAATGATGTTGGTAAGTCGATTTTTCTTTCTCAATCTTTTGTTCGTCTTGACTTATACTTTGCTGTTTGATTCCTTGGTTTAGTTTGTTTCTAAGAAACCAGAGAATTAGATTTGAATCACCAAACTTTGAACTTTTTCAGTCTTTTTGGCTTAATCAATCAAATCTCGATATTCAATCTCTTTATGGATTCTCTCTACTCATACCTTCACTTCATTTCATTCATTTATAAATATACTCTACTGATCAATAATGGATTTGTATTGTTCATTCATTGGTTATCAAAGATTGAATGACAAAAGAAGAATGTAAAGACTTGATATTTTTTTTTGGATGATTTTTACTTTATTTTCTTCTTTAACTCTCAATGTTTTCTTTCCTTATTCTTGATCTTGAACATTTCATTGATTAATTCTTGGTATATCATATCAATCATTCAGAATGATTTGATCAAGTTGGAAATTGTTTGGATTTAAATTGTGATCGATCGATTTTATGAATTATTATTCTCATGAATCCTCACCTTCAAATCTCATAGTTCACTCAAAACTAAGCAACTCGAGCATGTTTCTTCAATTTTAAGTATATCCCCACATTTGACTTTCAGTTAAATCACATCGCTTGAAATTGAAAACAAAGTGAAAATAAAAAGAAGACCTTCAAAAATATAAGGTCATATCAGGATGATGAGTCTAAAACCTCGAACAAAAATCAAACTTCTTCTCTGACTACATAGCTAGTTCTCTGCTCATATTCTTCGTTCTTCAAAGCACATCTAAAACATGAAGAAAAAGAAAACCCCATGATTCACATTAATCAACGTCCAGCCATACCAGAAATCCCAGCGGCTTCTCTAATTCTAGCAATATCACTAGCCGATAACCATTCCTTACTAGCAATAAACCAATGTTCCCACATCTGTCTTGCATTCGATTCACCCGGTCCATAAGGACCAAACTGTTGAGTCAAGAAATCCTTCAAGTCTACCCAAAATTCGTTTTTAGTCACCAAGGATCTAAAGGATTCCGAGATACCAGTATGAGGTGAATGAGATGCATTGGTATGAACTGAACCTGATCTAGATCTAGCAATGATCGGAATCTCTCCCATTTGACCTCCATCATTTTCCATGGTGATCTTTGGAATGTTCATCGGTACAGGAGGGTTGGGAGAACGTTGAGAAGTATCAGAAGTGGATGATGATAAGATATTGGCTTTTGGAGTCGTTGGATCTTCTGATTCGGTTGGGTTAGAAGCCGTTAAGGCTGAACTAGGAGTCATACTGCTGGCTTTGATCATCAGATGAATCGTTTCGTTGGGTTTGATGGAATCGTATTCTTTCAAAAGTTTGTTATCTGCCAAAGCTTTTCCTTTGTATAACCAACGTTGAGAATCTAGAGATGGTGCTGTACTGTTGGATTTGATTAATTGTTGTTTTAATTCGGCAATGGTTGAAGTAGGTGAACAAGTCAAATTGAAGACCAGAGCTGGTTTTAATGACTTGATGGTCAAAGGGATAGGTTCTGTGAAGATTAAGAAATGAAGTATTAGTGAAAGAGTTATGAGATATGATCGAAAAAGAACTAACCTGATGAAGAACTATCGGTGGTAGTGGAATTGAAATTAGGTTCAGGAAGTTCAGCCAAGGGAATCTGATGAGAGATGAATAAAAGCAAAAATAGGATAAAAATCAACAGGACGATCGAGATGATGAATTAAGAAAGCAAAACGTCAATAAGTTTCAGATTAGTAAGATTAATAAAGTTATGATGATCTTTCAACGGTTTTTAATCGAATCACCGTGGAATGGAAAGAAAGAATGAAAAAGACAGGTTCCAAAGAAGTCTTACCTGAGGAATATTAACTTTTCTTGGTCTTTGATTAGTTGGTGAACTATAATCATGATTTAATTTTAATGATTGATTTGAGATTGCTTGTAAATGTCGTTTGATCGCATTGATTTCTTCATCTAATTTTTGACCTTGTAGAACTACGTCCATTTTGATTGTTTATTTCAATAGAACACTTGTCTTTTGTGTGTTTGTTTAGTGAAGTGGAGTGAAGTGAAGTGATTTGATTAGTTTGATGGTTTTCTGTTCGATGTCGATGTCGTGGTGGTGGATGTTGCACAGCTTGAAGTGGGTGGATTGGGATTTGAGACCACTTCGGGGCCAAGAGCGGTACCGACACGTTTACAAAGAATAGATCATTGACTGTGACATTGGGGCTCTTTAAAACCACTCTCATATCTTCATACTTTCATCAAAACCTCATATGACTTTCAATCACTTGGAAAAACTAGCTTATCTTCTTTTTTCATAGAAGAAGATGGGAACAAAATATAACAAAATAGATAGTAAAAAGATGGTTTTACAAAGCTATGGATAAATCTTATTCTGTATGTTTCTAATAGAGGTTGAGGAGTTTTATGCATCTTTGAGCCAACTCTTTTGACCATCACCAAGTTTCAACTTCAGCACAAATTAGATATATATCTTTCCAAACTTGACTACCACAAATTGCAATACCCTCAGATATTGTCGTATAAACCATCTGGATGGGCTGAATAAGAGGAATTTATCAAAAGTTCATCTTTTAGGGAGCCTCACATCCAAATTATGGAATTAACAAAATTCCTCATCAAGATCTATCTATGAGGAATCCAACTAGAACCTTTTCAGATCTTAATTGTTCATTTCTTTTTCAAGCAACCGTCAAGGAGTTTTGCAGTTACAATGTTTTCATCCTACAATCACTTTTCATTAACATTAATAGGACATGGCAAAACTGAGCAAGCTACCGTCGAAGACAACGTCAGATGCTCTATCATGTCATTGAGCTACTGAGCTATCATCTTTGATTAAAAAAATGAACTTAAAAACATCAGGAATGGGCGATCAGCTCAAGATCTGTAAGAACAACAAAAAGGGAGATAAACAAACTCAAACTCACAGTCTTTGTATCATGCCTTCTTCTTATCCGGACGACGTTGCTGTTTGGGTGCCCGGCTCATAGGTTTCTTGATAGATCGTTTGAGTGGTTTAGACTTCACAGCTTCAATCTTCTTATCAACTTCTTGTCCAGCAATCTTGAGTTTCAACTTAGCTTGTTTCTTAAGGATTCTTCTTTCTACTCTAGCAGGTGTACTCATCTTGATGGATTTCCTTTCATCTTTAGTTTTCGATTTAAGTGCCTCAGAAAGATCTGGACCTTTATAAATCGCAGGAACGTCTCGTGTAAGATCAAGTTTAACTCGTTTGCTTGGTTTTTCGTGTTTATCGTTTGAAGTGGAAGTTGATGGTGTTTGGATTTGTTGACCTAACTTTTTGAGGGCTGAACATTTACCTGGAACAACATACTTTTGTACTCGGACTTTACGTTTTCCAATCTTGAAAGACTCTAGTGCTAACATCTCTTCGACTGCATCTTTTGACTATATAAATCAATGCATCCAAAATCAGCATTGCACTCAATTTAGGACCAAGTATATTGATCATGATCTTCAAAAGTCGAAAACGTACATACTTTAAGTAACACATACCCAAATCCTTTACCAAGTGAAGTTCCCTTATCTCTCACAAGTCGAACTCGCTCTACCCATGTCCCACCATCAGAAGGAGGGCCTTCCTTTTCAGCCGTCAGTTGGGCTTCAACAGCTTTTCGAACAGTGTCCTCGTGCTCCATGAAATCTAGGCCACCGATATACAGCGTCCGACGCTGCTCTCCAAAATCGATGATTTGCGCGTCGTCTGATCCATCTTGAGAGATACGCCGGGCTCCAGCCAGATCACATCGAAGGACATGTCCCATAAAACTTGTAGCGTCACTCTTTTCGCTGATCAACTTGGCAAGCTCTTGCGCGGTCAGTGAAGAACCATCTTCTTCGGATTGTGAAGATTCGGGTGGTGGTGAGATGACCAAGTAGGCAACACAAGATTTGGCCTCTGGATGTAAATCGCCAGTCACATAGCCTACTTTGCGTTTCTGGTTCGGGGTAAGATACTGCACTTCTGGAAGTGTGGCTGTTCCTGTTTCATCAAAGGCTGTCTTGGCTCCTCTTCGACCTACCCTACCACCTTCAGGATTGTCCAAAGTAGGTTTCCCAGATGGATCAGCGTGTGACGAATTTTGAGTCTCCCGCCATGTTTTGGACCGTTTTTCTGATCGGTTTTCAGGTTGTTGTTCACGGCTGACGATGGGTGTCGCTAGAGGGATTCCACGGAAACGATAAGATTCTATGCGTGAGCGTGGCGCCAGGGGTTCGGACTCTGATTCAGGATTCAAGAGATGATCGATCAAGTCACGCGCAAGAGCCTAGAGTGATTTAAGATCATATTATTATCGATTCAAAAAAACTTTTTAAAACACAAGATGAAATAGGCCTCACTTTATTCTTGACACAGTCTACGTTGACATTTCCGACGAAAACAGTGCGCAAGTTACGCTCTTCTGGAGTTTCGTTTAGAATGCTTGGTCGAGTTTTTCGAGTACGCTGATGTGAGTTAGGAGCAGAATTTTTTCGAGAAAGAAGGGTCTCATGGACAAGGTTGGATACAGATTCGTCGTCATCATCATCATCTAACTCTTGTCCGGTTTCTTCATCAGAAGAAACATTGCCCGAGATAATGGCTCGAGATTTGGTGTTGGTTGAGGTGGTCGATGGGGCTGCTCGTAAAGATTGTGCAAAGCGTTGAGCTTTTTGTAAGGCCGAACGAACCTCTTCAGAAGTTCCGGTATCTGGGCGTTCGTCTGACTCGACGACGGGGTTGGGTTGCTTTGAAGATAAAGTTGAGGTACGAGGGAGATTGGTGTTTGTGGAAGGGTTTTCTGCTTTTTTGGCTGTAGGCTTGGAGGAGGTCGCATTTTGCGTTGTTCGTATATCGGGTACAGAAGCTGGCAGAAAAGCCTGACAGGAGATACAAATGATATAGCATCAAACATGTTAATTTGAGATCGCAAAAAGGTTAAAAGATTATGTTCACTCACCGATGATTTGAAAAGAGTATCGAGTTCACTATCTACAACTTTTTCACTCTCTTTCTTGCCTAAAAGAAAATCTGGAGTCTCGATCTTGGGTACATCTGCCACTTTGGAATCTGATTTCTTCTTCGTCTTCTTCTTTTCAGTATTGAGTTCGTTATCTAACACCTTGACACTCTCTTCCTTACCTGAAGGTAAATCTGATGGCTCGAGGTTGGGTGCGTCTGCCGAGTTTGAGTCTATTTTCTTCTTCTTCTTTTTCTTTTCAGTATTGTTTCCGTTATCTGCTACTTTGGCACTTTCTTCCTTTTGTAAAACAAGATCTGGAGTCTCGATATCGGGTACCTTTTCCACCTTTGAATCTGTTTTTGACTTCTTCTTTTTCTTTTCGACTTTGTTTCCGTTATCTACTACTGTAATACTCTCTTCCTTTCCTAGAGCAAGAACTGAAGTGTCGACATTGGGTGCGTCTTCCACTTTTGAATCTGATTTCTTTTTTTTCTTTTTCTTTTCAACATTATTTTCCTTTTCCACTGCTTCGACATTGTCTTTCTGGTCTAATTTTGAGACCTCGATTTTGGGTACGTCTTCCACTTTTGAAACTGACTTTTTCTTCTTCTTTTTCTTTTCAACGTTGTCTTCGTTTTCTACTGCTTTAACATTCTCTTTCTCTTCAACATTCTCTTTTTTGCCCGAGTCTGAAGTCTCGAGCTTAGACACATCTACCACTACTGAATCCAATTTCTTATTTTTCTTCTTCTTTTCCTGAGAATCGGGTTGATTTTTTGATGTTTCAACTTCTTCTATTTCTAAAGTAATTTGATCTGATGAGTCTTTGCTAGAGTCCTTTGATTTATCAATGTTTGATTTTTTCTTTTTAGGCTGGATTGAAGTTTCTTCAATATGATTTGTAGGATTCTTCATGATAATATCAGTTGATTCGATTAACTCAGATTCTCGCTTTTTTGACTTTTTTGACTTCTTCAATTCTGTGGCCATTGATGGCAAGGTTGATAAAAAAATGTTTGATGAGCTTACCAAAAAAATGAAGTGTTGATTTTTTTTTGCCTTCGAAATCGAGGACGACTTGCGGTACAGTACTGAGCGCATCTACCGTTGACACCGTTGGATTCGGCCGGGTCGGGTCTGGCTGGGTCATCCCTCCTGCGGGGCCTCAAGTGCACAAGGTGAACTTGTAAGCCTCACTCTGGCTCACTCCATCAAAAGCGGCGTTGAGCTGAGCCTGCGAGCAAGGTTGGCTAAGTTCATTCAAGATTCGAAGCGCTGCAAAAGGTATGCAGTTGGAAATTGACCCATCCATCACATTCTAAGAAATCAGCTCATCATCTTTCTTCGCTGTTAAATACCGCTTTTTCTGAACGTACATGCATTCTTGTGAGCCTTTTCACGGCACTTTTAAGTAAGAGTGAAGTCAAAAGATGAAAGTCCCAAAAGAGCAAGCTGAAGATTCAAAATTAGAACAAAAGGGCACATGAGAGAAGACCCGATCTTTGATTGCGACCAAGAGCCACGGCCAGGAGAGCTACTTGTGCGGTAAATTGATTATACACGGCGGCACAGTTGCCGGGATGAACTTGGGGTACAGGCTTCCCCAAGTATAGTTTCCCTATATAGCTTAACATAAGCCCCACCAATCGCAGACATCGCCCGGAGCCGTCCCCCGGAGCCTGCAATGAGGAGGGACATATCTATATAGTCAAGTTGGGAATGGGACATTGAGAAACGAGGGTAGGTATCAAACAATCAGATCCGTCTTTGAACCAAAACGGCTCCATTTTACACACCTTCACACTGAACCATGTGCCACATATATTAGGAAAGGAGAGGACTTTATATTTCAGCTGAATAGAAGCCTACCTTGGCGGGTGACAGTGGGGTGGGTACCTTTTCTATCAATGCAGAATCGAGGAACTTCGACAACCAATGTAAACAAATTCTCCGAGTCCTTCTCCCCCAAGATGTCCTTGGATGTGGGTAGCTTGAATCACCCTGAAGTACTGGGGTAGTTTTTTGTGCACAATATGGAGCTTGTTCGTCACTACATCGGCCTGTCTTGGATCTCCTTAAGACTATTTCACTACACCGGCAACTATTCGCGGCGACATGCCAGCTTCTCGCATAGATCAATGTGAAAAAAATAAAGTTGGACGGTGTGAGCCAAAATCCTGAACTCTCGATCAGGCTCTCAATGTTTTTGGCGCCCTATGAGCACATTTACTTCATACCCTCCCTGAAAAATTGATGTACCCGGCGTCACGTTGAATCTGCATGCAGTCACACATGGCTCGCTTTTAAGATCGACCAGACATCTCGAAAACCACACCAAACACCCATCATTCGAGGCACACTGGCCGAGCGGCTGAGTGCGAGTTGACGGCGTGTCATTCATGATATCCATCGCTTCCGAAGTAGTGGATGAGTGATGTAATTGATTTGGGATGGATGCAGTCATCGATCCCGTTGGATTATCCTTGTGATTGCTGTGGTCCATTGAAGGGAAATTGTTGATGGATCATAGGATGGTTTGTAGCCAGGAGTATTGTTAACTTTCCGATGTATCTCCTTTCTTGTGCTCTAGACTGACCATGCATACTTGCGCTTTTTTTTGACCCAGGTCCCTGACTTCTGGTGCTTCAATCGAGTACATCGCTGATCGCTCGATATCAAGTTTCCGGATCTCCCCGTACGTTCTTCATCCTCGTAAGCGCTGGTCGTATTCCCCGGTAATCACTCAACGAAACTCTCCTATTCATGACATTACCACTGATGTCTTGTATCTCTTTTCACCTCCTTTTTTTTGTCACCCGCTTGGTTTATATTTTCACTGAGTCTCTTTGAACATTATTTTCTAGTATCGTATATCGTATGTGGCATAACTTCATAAACATCAGTCATCGTGAAGAGTCCTTTTCCAGACCCAGATTGCAAGTCAGTGAAAAATAAAAGTCGCATATCAACTTGTCCATAGCTTGAAATCATCTCTGTATCTCGTGCGGTAAGTCCACATGCTTCCTTCACCAGTCGTCGATCGAGTGGAGGGATCTGGTCGATCGGCATCACACTCCTCAGCGCTAAATGATCTTCATCTACTACCTGCTAACGATTGTCTCTATGTGAAGGATTCCGTGACAGTTCTTAGACGTACGAAGATCCAGCGAAGACATTTAAAACTCCTGCAGGCCTGACCCCAAGACTCATACCCCGCTGCTTATTCGAGAACCTCAGCCTCATTGACTATCAAAATACTAACATCTTAGCGCAAGCATCGTTATTTGCGTTCACCGCCTTGAGATAGGCGCTCTTACACGCTATCTCTAACAGCAGTTATTGGAGCCTCCTAACGCCCGTCCAGATACTTTTAATACGACGTCGTCATCTCCGACTCCAACCCTGTCGAACTGTTTATTTGATTGATTCTACTTAGGAAGTTTGCTGTCCTTCGCCATGCATTCGGAACCGGTTGTCACAGACAACAAAATGCAACTGGACGGCATCCCAGCATCACCGTTCTTCATAGGAAGGTCAAGCGTCCGTAAGGCTCGGAGTGGGCACTTACGTGCTGTTGTCAAAGGATTCTTAGCTCTTTCGGCTGTCTTGCTACTGAGCTCCTTATATCTAAATCGTCAAATTCTCAATCAAACTCTTCGGGCGTTAGCCTCTCAGTCGACAACCGGCTCTCTCGGTACTCTTCATGTCGGTGGCAATGACGTCACTTGGTCAAAACCTTCTATGAGTTTATCAAGATTACTTCGACCAATCTCTGGTGGTCGGAAATTGATTCGAAGGGATGCCGAGAAGACCAGAGCGATGAGCGACGACTCTATCGATGAAGTTTATATGCCTGCTAATGGTGCCATCTCTGCCACTTATTTTGTCAATTGGGCCATCTATGGTCGGAACCACTTCCCGTGGGATTTGCCCTTTGAATCCATCACACACGTTTTTTACGCTTTTGCCAATGTCAGACCTGAAACTGGGGAGATCTACCTATCCGATGGTTGGGCAGACGAGCAGGTTTGTTCGGTTTCATGCTCTTGTATCTATCATCGAATCTCATCATTGACCGTATGCTGATTACCGCCTGAATCGATTCTCTTAGATACATTGGGCTGATCGAGGTGACAGCTGGAATGACCAGGGGAATAACTTGTATGGATGTTTCAAGTAAGCGGACTTTTGAGATTAGACGACCTACCTACAGTGCTTCGAGGTGTATCGCTGATGAAAACGTCACCGATCAATGTCCATTCGCAACAACCTTGTTTTTTGATTTCATTCGAACCATGATAGCCAATTCCGAAAGCTGAAACAGCAACACCGTCATTTGAAGCTTTTGCTCTCGATAGGAGGATGGACTTACAGCTCAAACTTTGCCCCCGCGACCTCGACTCACGAAAAACGACAAACGTTTGCCAAATCAGCCATCGATATCCTAGAAAATTACGGTCTCGATGGTTTAGGTGTGTCTTCACTCTATCTCTATACCACGCCCCGAGATCATAAATGGAGACTGACCGACAAACACCTATCTGCTGAATAAAATAGACATCGACTGGGAGTACCCTACAAGTGACGAAGAGGCAGATCAGATGGTAGAATTACTCAAGACTATTCATCATGGCTTGAGGGAGTTGAAAGAAAAGAAGGATGAAATACATCCCTACCTTTTGACTATCGCAGCAGTAAGTCTGGACATTGATAATTCTGTTCCCTCGGAATCGGATCATCTGATGTACATGTCTGATTCTTGCCTTCTCGCTATCACATCTCTTTCAATAGCCTTGTGGTCCATCACATTACAAACAGTTGCACCTCAAAAAAATGCATAGATACTTATCGTTTATTAACCTAATGGCGTAAGGTTTCTTCATACTTTAACTTTTCGAAGTGTGCTCTGATGATATCTGTCATAAATTTTTACAGTTATGACTATGCTGGTTCTTGGGATACGGTCTCTGGACACCAGGCTAACCTCAAGCGTCCGAGCTCAGAGCCTGTAAATCAAGGCAACTTCTCTACCATTGCCGCCATAGACTACTACCTTGCCCATTCAGTTCCAGCGAAGAAATTGGTGATGGGCATGCCCCTTTACGGCCGTTCGTTTTTGAATACAAAAGGTATCGGCGAGTCTTACAGCGGGGTCGGTCAAGGAACTTGGGAGCAAGGTGTTTACGACTACAAGGCACTACCACCCCCAGGTGCCAAAGTTGTACAGGACACGGAGGCGATAGGAGCATATTCGTATGATTCGGACAAACAAGAGTTGATTACCTTTGATTCACCCAAAACCGTCGAGATGAAAGTCAAATATATCAAATCCAGAAGGATGGGTGGTGTGATGTGGTGGGAAAGTTCAGCGGATAAGAATACCACCGGCCACGCCTTGATCCCGTTAGCAGCATCCCAACTTGGGGAACTTGATAGCACTGAAAACCATTTGAGGTAAGTGTAGAGGAATATCTTCATCGAACCGATATATGGATCTCGGCTCATCTTTTTTACCTGCCCCCAAAATATGTAGATACCCTGACAGTAAGTGGGATAACTTGAAAGACTACAAGCCTCCTGCTCGCCCAACTCATCGTCAAAACCATCGATTTGGCCCGGAACATCAAGCTCATGATTCTCACTTTAAGTTCAAATCAGACAATGGTGATCAGGCTGTACAAGGAAGCTACTAAGTAACAAAAGTAATTTGACTCAACGTCCTATATCCTTCAATTCACTAGACATTATTCACCGTATAGCTTGATCCACTTTTCTGTTTATTGTTTTTTTTTCTTCGTACATGTTTATCCCATAAGTGGTCTTCACAGACACCTAAAAGAGATGACACACATTTATCTTGCGTGAACATCAACTTCCTAGTAACTTCGTACAATATATATCAGGTTTCCACACATTTAATGAAAGACAGAGTAGCTCATGATCAATTCCAGACGAGTGGAATTTGTTATCATAGAAAGATGTGATTACTGATCTCAGTTTTTTGTCATGGACTTACCTATGTAGACGTATGAATTTCCTGTTTATAATTTAACCAATGTGATATCTAGATGAACTATTTCTTCATATTATTCCATCTGGCTTTATTTGACACCGTGTTGTGCGGCCAGGTTGGGACTACACCTAACCTTAAGATAGCAATCAACTTCAAAACAAATGCAGCCGATTTTGCCCTAACAAGGCTAAAAGCTCTGGCTTGAGGTGTCATTTCATCACAAAGAGAATTAAAATGGGAGACCAACAGGACCATGAAAGAGGAGAACAGAGGAGATCTGGGTGATTGTCCCAAAATGCTGGCATTCGGCCCGGCGGTAGCCTTTGCGCCCAGTACTCGAGGCCCACAGGGTCGCCCGGGGCCGGTGGCCAGCTCGTCTCATCGAAAGTTTCATGAAAGTCACCTTCGTCTCCTCCCGTTGGCGCCCCTGGTTTCGAGCGTCGAAGTGAGCAAGATGTCTACTGTGAGAGCAACTATGATGACCTCGATCGGAATCGTCTCAGGCAAGTACAACCGCTTCAAGCAAATTCAGTAGTCATAATGGTTCGATTCGGACACAGGTCTTGATTTCACTGACATGATCGTCCTGTGCTTTGGCTTAAAGTTGGATTCCTTCTTGGACAATACTTGCAGCCGGAATCGTCATCACCGCCAATCGTGGTTCCCCCACCATCAGTCCATCTGGAAGAAAATTACGGAGATCGTCCAACCGCTGAGCTTCAAAAACGCTTAGACAAGTGAGAGACCATTTATCCCCGTATTTATGATTTGCCGTAGTGCGTCGATTTGACGCTTTGTGATTATTCTAAAATTGCGCGCTTTTGGAAGCTTGAAAGCTATGCAACGAAAGTTAGATGCGGAGCGTGCAATTGCACTCAACAAGCTAGTGGAAGTTGATCGAAGGCTTGCGATCGCCTCTCAGTCGTCTGTCTGAACTTGGGATAAAGCTGTGGACCCGTCCTAACCTTCAACTTTGAGCATCAAATCGGCTCTAAGATGCGATGGCTAACGGGATCGACACAGGGTACTCCGAGGTGGGCCATCGGAGATGACGCAAACACAACTTTACAGCGTTCATGTCATAAAGAGGGCTCCAATCGTCCCAGAAATTGGACAACCGCCATCCTAGTTCGCATAAATCTAACGGTAAACCTACAGATGCCAATGTGGAAGGCAGGCTCAATTTTCACACCCAAGTTGGAACAGCATCAAAATTAATTTGGAAGACCCGTCAACATGGTTTCCTCAGTGGAAACACACTTCTAGAGACACCTAATTGTCCCGGTCAATATACATCTTTTAGAATGCCAATTGTCACACTCAGAGTCCAAAATTCAATTTCAGAGCATCTATAATGGTTGCTACATCTTGATCATGGAGTGCTACTTGCGAAAAGTGAAGTACAAAATCTGAAAACATAAAAACTTTTTATCTGTGGCCTACTGTAGTTGAACTTGTGCGGGCTGTTTGGAGAGCTTTTTCCTATGGAAAAGTGCCAAATATGCCTGGTAGTACTTAAGAGGATCAGAGCATGCCCCCAAAAGCTCAGTGTTTCTTTCTCCAGATTTTGATTTTTTCTTACCAAAGAAGGTTCAACGCGGGAAATGTTGTGCCAGAAAAATCCCAAAGCATGATATGAGCCACAAGCACACATCAGCGCTATCTGATGAATTTTGAAGCGTTGTTCATACTATTACTCTGCAAGCTCAAAATTTTTGGGGCTCCTAGATTCTAGCCTATCCATCAGCCAAGGTAAACGTGGACGGTTGTTGGGCCAATCCAGGAATGTGATGAGAAGTATGAAGCTCGCATATGGCTGCCGCGACTTTCTTGCAGATATTCATCATTGTATGGGTTTAGTGAGGACTGGGACGTTGAACAGTCGGTTGAACACATACACACTGTCAATATCCATAGCCATAAGTGTGGCTCTGAGAGTATGGGTTATGTGAGGGTTGATTGGATTTGTAGATTTCTTGAGAATCGCTACTTCGGCTCAGCCTATTCACCAAAATAATCCCCAACAGTCTCGGCATTGCAGTTTTCAGTTCATCAAGATGGTAGCGTAAGTGAGGATTGTTCAAATTGTTATCGACGTTCTACTTGTTTTATTGACTTTCCATATTCTCCATCCTAACCAATAGCTGTCAGTACTTCGCACGCGGGATGTGTCGAGTATGCTCATTTACTCTAAAAAATCGACTTATCAACCGAACCTCATCCGCTTTGCTTTCTCTCCCCTGCAGTTTGGTAATGGATGCCGTAATGACCACATCGCGAATGGGGATCCACAAAATAGCAAGGATAACCCAAACATACCCAGTCCTGATACTTTTGGACCGTTAGTCTCTCTGTTCCTATTGCATCGATCATTTCTAGCTTATATGTATCTTGATTTTTGCTTTTAAATTGATTTGTGGTCAAACAGTGGATCCAAGAGCATCACAGATGATCTTGTTACCGAGAAACCTATGTACTACCTCTCTGTGTACGCTGCCAACAAATATGGTCCCAACATCATCGATGGAACGGACGTATCTCCCGAGGAATTACGATTCAATGCCTACCAGGCTCGGTCTAGCAACACTATGCCACAATACGTAAGCCCCGGAAATTTCACAGGAATAGATTTTACTTACTGTGACTCACGGAACCGGCGGGATTGTTTCCAAATCAAAAGATCGCTCAAGAGGCTCAGCAATTCCAACAGATGGATTCTGTGATCTCGTCCATCACCAAGAATACCTATACAGCGTACAAACACTTTTATCAGACTCGCATTCCTCTCAATCATCCTACTTCCACCTTTTCTCAAGGCCCTGCTCCAGCCTTTGGTACTCAAACCACTGCTTTTGGAAAATCAGCCTTCGGTACTCAACAGCCTACAGGTTTTGGAGCCTTTGGAGGCGCCTCATCATCTACCGCTGCGACTAGCTTTGGTTTTGGTCAATCTTCGAGCACTCGGCCAGCTGTCACAGCTTTTGGCCAACCTGCAACTGCGTTCGGCACATCCGCATTTGGAGCGACACCTCCTGCACCATCTGCATCCAGTGCTTTTGGGCAACCATCAGCATTTGGAGCATCTACAGCGGTTTCCGCATTCGGTGCTAAGCCAGCCACGTCAGCGTTTGGCACTCAACCCGCCACATCAGCGTTTGGCGCACAACCTACTACATCAGCGTTTGGTAGTCAACCGGCCACGTCAGCGTTTGGTACTCAGCCTACCACATCAGCGTTTGGTACTCAACCTTCTACATCCGCCTTTGGCACTCAACCTACAACCACAGCGTTTGGTAGTCAACCTGCCACATCCGCCTTTGGCACTCAGCCATCGGCCTTCGGTCAACAAAATGCCACATCTACCTTTGGGAGCTCTAACTTCGGTGCCACTGCATTTGGTGGTGGTGCCACTCAGCCAGTATCTGCATCCGCTGTTCAAGCCCCGTCGGCGTTTGGATCCACATCAACTCCGGCGACCACGAATAACGCAGCAGTCTCTGCCTTTGGTCAATCACAGCCTGCTTCGGCCTTTGGGCAAACAGCGGCCTTTGGACAGCCTTCTGCGTTTGGTCAATCAGCTTTTGGAAAACCGGCTGCATTTGGTGCCACGAACCCATCCGCTCCAACATCCTCATCTGCCTTTGGACAGTCGGCCTTCGGGCAGACTTCGGCGTTTGGGCAATCCGCCTTTGGTGGCAGTACTCAGGCCCAGGCCAATCCTCCTGCCAACTCATCTACGGCAACGTCCAACAGCGCTCTACCGCAGCCAACAAGTGGGTTTGCAGCCTTTGCGAACAATGCACCGGCTGGGGCTAGCTTTGCATCTGCTACGCCACCTGCACAACCGTCAGCTTTTGCCGCAAAACCAGCAGTCTCAGCATTTGGACAGTCTTCAACGTTTGGACAGTCTTCAGCATTTGGAACTGCGAATGCTGAAGCTTCGGGCTTTCGTTCTGCTAGCAATCCAACATCAGTTTCAGCATTCGGAAGTGGAGTAACTCAACCTTCCACGGCGGATCTGAACTTATTGAAATCAAAAGATCCCTGGTGGGAACAAGCGCCAAAGGAATCTGATTTGAGCCCTGAATTCCTGGCTGCATTCAAGGCACAATCTTTCACTTGGGACTGTATCCCATCTGTCCCACCTCCCATCACTTTGAGATAAACACTTCTGTGTGGTTTTTCCTCTTATGTTTTTTAGGAAAAGCATTGTAATATATCATGTGTATGTTTTTTCTTGAGCTTCTGGGATGTATGGGACACTTGTACAATTATTTTGCTTGAACGTCTTATGAACCTTGACTACTATTCTTTGCTTATAAAATATTCTTTTATTGAAACTTGAGCTCGTGACTAGCATGAGGAAAAATACCTCAACCTTTGTTCATATAAATCACTCCTCAAGATAGTAAGAAAGCACTTCAAAATGGCACAAGGCCTTGTGCAATGTGTTCTAGATCAGATGGTATTCAGAATTGATTCAGTTCAACTTTATCTGTATTGTTGCTACTGCATTGTTAAGCTCTGTTGAGACGTTTCTTTTGATTTTCAATGTTCTCATAAGTGAAGATTAAGAAAGACGTGCTGGTTCAAATGATAAAGTGATAGTTGCAGAGCGGAAATAGTAAACATTATGTTTGTCTTTGATTAGCACGATGCGGTTTCCCTTCATTTACCCAGGATATGAATGACTTAGAACGAAGCAGGAGGGGCAAAATTTGTATCTATGGGATTTGTGGTTCCAAACTTCTGGAAAGAATGATGGCTTAAACAATCTGTTGTCTATCTTGTCCACAATCCTCACGTTGATCATCAGACTCAGATGAATGGATGAGTCAAAGATGTGAAAAAGCATAGGAATTGAATTCAGCTAGTCAAAGATCTGCTCAAACACCTTGGACGAATCCTCTAAGACCATTCCAGTGCTCGGGCAACACACGAGCTTTGTCAGCTTTTTCATCGTACATTTTCTCATGTTGATGAGGGAAAAAGCGTCCCATGCTCAAAACGCACATAACACTTGGTACGTCTCCGACTCGCTTGGTGCCCGGAAGATCAAGTCAACTCTAGTTTTTCTCCATTTGGTGATGGATTGGATTCGAATGTTCTTGTGACGTAATCGTGTTGGATGCCGTTTTTCGGCGCCCAATTTGTTCCATTTCATTGAACTTCCTTTCCCAAAGCCTATTCGGTCATTTTCAAAAGGTCAACATAACCCAGTCGAATGGATGTGGGTTGCACTGCTTCTCAGCGATATATATATCAGTACGATATCCTCAACTTTACGCAATTATTTGCAACGATGTCTCAATCTCTTTCAGTCAAATCCCTCAGTGGATCTTCTCTATACACCATTCTAAGCTAGCAACTTTTAAAGATTCCACCTTTTACCTGTGGGAAAGATCATGTTCAATGTACCTTCTAATTCGATTCATCGTCCTAGTTATGATGAAGTGAACTTTTCGGCGCCTTCTTATCCTCCTCAAAACCAAACGATACCCCAGTTGACTAGTCTCAAATCTGCGAGATCGAGCAATGAAGATCTTGCATCTAAAGAACCAACTGACCTTGAAGAAACAGAATCTCTTAGTAAACTTCAAAGATTCCGAAATAAGTTTAGTGATTGATCTTGAGCGCTTCTTTGGTGCAAAAGGGATTGCTTTGGAAATTGATGTTGTACCTTTGCGAGAGGGTTTAAAACAAATACTGATGTTGGAATCTTCTTGTTGTTTTTTTAAATCATAAAAACACAGATTCTTCAGTACTAGTCGAATAAAGTCGTATTTGATTACGATTTCAATCATTGCAATGATTACCCTTATGATTGGTAAATCGATTTTACCTTACATTTTTTTGCCTTATTCCTTTGATCTTTGTTTTCCTCTACAAAAAAAAACTTTCAAGATCACTTATTTCAATTGTCCTTGCTTCTAATTCTTTTCTTTGACAGTTTATCAACGTCAAATTATCATAGCTTTGACACCTTTTTCACAAGATTTACGGGAATTGAAAATAGGAAATTTTAAAATAGGCTGGATTGTACCTATCATAATTTTGATTATAATTTCTTTTCCACCTTTATTTGGACACGAAGTAAGTAACTATCAACATTTTCCAATGTATCGAAGTCTCCTTTGTTAGAAAAGCAAGTTCCTGATAAAGTTTTTCTTTGTTAACTAGATCGTCGTTTTAATATGTGGTTTGGTTTGGGGACTTTGGTGGGGTTTTGCCATAGTTTCAGTTGGAACATATTTGGGAGAATTAGCGAATTTTTTCGTTTTCAGATATGCTTGCAGGGAGCGTGCTGTAAAATACAAAGAAAAGAATTTGAGGTTTGATACTTTGAGTTTAGTCATCAGGGACGGTGGATTTTGGGTCAGTTTTGTTTTTTACAAGGGGAAAACGATCTCTCGAATATTTTGAAGACATCATGTTGATTTTGATTTGTTTGATTCATAGATTGCACTCATAGCTAGACTTTCAGCAATTCCAAGTCATCTTTTAACTCCAGTCTTTGCCACAAGTGGTATGAATGTTTGGATCTTTTCAGCTGCCACAATCCTTTCATCACCAAAACAATTTTCACAAGTTTATTTAGGTACACTTTTTCAAGTTCAAACAGTGAAAAAACCTGACTCAGGAAAATTAGTAGAAGCTTTTATTTTTATTTCATCTGGTTTAGTCACTATTGGAGCTGCTGCTTATATTTATTGGAAAATGAAAAAAATGAAAGTAGTGGTTTTGGAAGATAGAATGAAATCTCAAATGTCTGATGGCACTTTGGCTGATGATCAATCTGGTAGAGTTGACCCATCTGTTGGTAAGTGAACCAAATAATTCCTTCTATTTATCATTTTGATCAATTTGGATACTAATGGATGACCCTGCCCCAATCCTCCCCCTTCTACAGTAATCTACCCAAGACTTGTGTCAAATGGTGTTGAGTTTGGCAGTACGCTGAAGCTTCAGGGAAGTGACAGTGAAAAGATGGAATGGAATCAAAAGGATCAATGAGTATCTGGCTACCTAGATGTGTACCTCAAACAGCCAAGATCCTTTTTTTGATATTGTTATAACCCTATACTGGAACTTATAGCGAGTTTTGTCTCTAGCTCTAGATAGGTGCACCTACCACTCGTTGTATCCTCACATTGCAATCTTAGTTTTATTATAGAAGCACCTCTGATCTATAATCACCTGAAGCCCACAACAAACACCTACAAATGTACAGATTTTGTTTCTATTCGACTTTCAAATGTTTAAATACCATATAATACACTCTTTGTCATTTTCATCTTAAATCTCATTCATATACAGCCGTTTCAACAAAGATTGATCTTTTTGAAAATCTCATCACGGTGCAAAACCTGGGTTTTGTCTCTCAATTGGTTTTTGTCTCTGCTAATCTGGAGAATACAGAACAAATAAACCCTATAAACAAGACTTTTGTCTGGTTTTGTTCGCTACGGTAACAACCTTCTTGAAAAAAAGTGAAGGAAGAAATAGTAAATAGGGTGAATAAATTAAAAATGAAGCATTGTATCATTTCTTACTGACAGTAACATTGCCTGTTTGATGGCACATTGAAGGCCGCACATGCAATGATTTTCCATTTTGTTTGGCTTTGGAACTGCCTGCGGGTTGTGGCATACAGAAAAAAGCAAAAGTCTGCTAGACCCCACAGTCAGATACTTTTTCCTTGAAAGGTTGGGTGTCTGGTGAGGGAGTAGCAACTCCAAGGGGAGAATGAGTGTGCAACAAGTCATTCATTGAACAGCCAAAAACAGGGCAGCAGTATTGAAGTTGGTCATATCTTCAGCCAAGAAGTCCCTCTCTGGGATACAAATATCAACTTTTGATTGGTATTGACTTAATAGTCAAGATCATAGTAACCAAATCCAAAGTGACTACTCGAATCAATTTTTCAAAATCAAAGAATCTTATTCATTTTTACTCCTCAGTTCACTTTACATTTGATCAATCAACTTTTCATTCCCTCATCATAACGGGCAATGAATACAAAACACAGAAATCCTCAAACCAAACAAAAAAAGAAGAAACAACAGATCTGTTAATTTTTTTTTCGATATCATAAAACGCTTCAGAGGAGTTAGCCACTACTTCATCTTAAACCCTTCACTCTTTATAGCAAGTCTCTACAGGGATCTTAATAATTACACATGACACACCATCTACTCAATCCGATTTAATTTAAACGCAACTACATTTAACCACTAAGGAGACCTACTATGAAAAGCAAATCATGGATGTAGTCAGTTTGGATGAGATAGAATTGCTATAACATCTCAAAACTCAATATTGAAGACAAGTATTCAAACAATAACTTACGATACATAACAAACCTCGCAAAACCATCCTTATCCAGATTCCTCATTTTTGATGATCGGCGGCAGTGATTCATTACCAAACAAATGTGCTTTTTCAACTTCAGCCGCAGCTGCCGCAATCAAAGCCATCTCAGCATCTGCAATTCTAGCTCTTTCAACCCCAAGGATTTCTTCTTCTGCAATTCTGATCCGTTCTTGTTCCATTGCAGCAACTCGATCAGGATTTCCAGTTGAACCATTGACACCCGAACTCGATTCACCTTGATCAAATTGCATTCGATCATCATCTGCTGGATTATGTGCCTTACACGCTTCCTGAAGTGCAGCGTGAAGGGCACTTTCAACGAGGTCATCTGCAATTAGACCATTGTTAGAAGTCTCGCCGTGTGTAGAAGTACTGATACTCGGTCGATGCTGTTGAAGGTCAGACCAGACGTTTGGTAGTGCATAGTTTTGATCGATGGTAGGGTCGTATTGTGGGGCTAGTTGGGTTGATGGAGTTGATGCTCCTGGCATCTGAAAGAGTGGATGTAGATGCAGATTGTGATTGGTCTGAATCGAAGGGGTTTGTTGAGGTTGTTGAAACTGGTGTTGAAAAGTGTTGGTAAGTTCCATGATAGAGAAGGCCGCTGAATGATCCGCGGCGTTCAACTCAGTCGAACGCAAGTTGGATGGCTCAGGTCGAGGTTGGAGTTGAGACCGAGGACGGGCCTGGGTTGCGGTTCGAGGTGGGGGTATGACTTGTTGGGGGGTTAACGGCTCAAGCCTAGCCTCTCCGCGTTCGTCTTCTCGGCGTCGACGCATGTATTCTCGCAACTTCAATCTGCGAGCTTTTTCTTTTTCTGGCATGTCTCGTTCTCGTTCTGCAATCCTACCGGCATGTAGAGCTCGCAATTTGAGCGATTTGAGTTGATTTTTGGTCGCATTTGGATGATCTCGTTCGATTTGCGCTTCTATGGAGCTCTGTTCAGGAGTTTTAACTCGTGAATAATATTTCCGACGTGGTTCAGATCCAGTGGGATTGTCAAGAGAGGCTCTCTTGCGTTTGCTGGAGTCAGCTTGACTAGTCGTGGGAGCTGAAGCGGGAGGACCCATGTGCAGCACCAGATTTCGCTGCGGGGTGCTAAGCGCAGGATCCTGCCACTCAGGGATAGGCACAGCAGCCGGTTTGGATGGTCCTACCGACGAACGCGTTTCTGTGCCTATCGGTCGAGAAAACCTCGTTAGAAAGCTCGCATACAACTTCACATAATTGAAAACTGACCAGTTGGACGAGATGTGGCGGGCACAGCGAATAATTTAGGGTCACGGCTTTGCGCAACGAGATTAGCATCGACAGGAAAGTTGGCCGGCTTGTCTTTGGTCTCAGTTTTGGGCCCGTCACCGCTCGTGAGGGTCGGGGCCTTTGCTTTTTCTGCCCGTTCTTCTTCACGCTTGTGCCTCACATACTCTCTCAATCTTAGCCGCCTAGTCTTCTCTTCCTCTGACATCCCAAGCTCGCGTTCAGCTATGCGGCCAGCATGTAAGGCGCGTAATTTCAGTGACCTCAATTGATTTTTCGTCGCATTGGGATTTTGTTGCTCAATTAATGCTTCGGCAGCCAATTGTTCTGGTGGTTTGATGCGTACTGATGGCTTTCTCGGAGTAATACGCTCAGATGAGCCGCGTTTTCGTCTGTTACTTGATGGCTCCTTATTCGAGGGGGTGGCGCTAGAAGTGCGAGCCCGAATCCCATTGGTGACCATACGTGCTTCGCTGATTGGAGTCATAGAACCTTCAGAGGGAGCGCTGGCTTGAGCAAAAAGACTAGAAAGTGATTGCCCTGGTTGATTTTGTGATGCGGCGTCAGCAAAACGAGGATCGACGTCTGAAGAGCCTTCGTCCTCTTCGTGCGGAGCGTCTTCGTCCGGGTTAGAATTGGCTTTCAGTTGCGAAGGGACCGGAATGTCCGAGGCCATCGCATGAGGAGTGCCACCATCCGACTTGGGTGCGATTGCAACTGTAAAGCGATTGATAGCCGCTAGAAAAGCATTACTGGCAGAGGAAAGAAAGTTCGGAGTAGTCGTATCAGAGTCAGATGGATTTGGAGCTGGCATAGCAAAATCTAAAGCTGGGTCGAGGATACTCGAGTCAATAGGAAATGAATTCTGATTGACATCGACATTGGTTTCAGGGTTAGCATTGGTGGAGAGAAGATGATCGGTAGCTGTTTGGCGATCTTCAGTCGACATGTCCATGTCCATGTGAATGAGTTGGTTGTGTTAAAACAACAAGGCTGACTGTGTAAACTGATGCTGTGTAGGGTGACATTGAGAAGAAGAAAATAAGGTTTAAGATCAAGTTGGGAATCAAGTTAGCACGCCACATTCGATGACATCAGATATAACAGTCAAAAGAAGACTGATGGATTAAATGTAAGGGAAGTTAAAGTCATCAAGTTAAATGGTCAAGATCCAAGAAGAAGTTCAACAAAACGGATCTGGTCACCAAAGTTAAAAAGTGGTAAACAGTGATGGATGATATCATAATTCCGAAAAGTGGTGATGATGAAGCCAGTTTGGTTGAGTCTGTGGTAGGATGAAAAAGGTAATGAGGACCGACCTTGAAGAGTTGTGTATGATCGATTACAGTCCTCAATGAGACTATGTCTGTTTGTCTGACTGTAGTTGACTGTTGTTGTTGTATACAAATCTGTAGAGCTACAGGATGCTGAAAAGTGGATGTGGAGTTGAAATCGTAAGTAGAAAAGAGACAGGATGAAAGGAGAGTGTTGTGTGTAGTAAATAGTAAATAGACAAGTGTAACGATCAAGTTAGCTTTTCATCGATTCGTCAATTCTTTCGAAATAAACCACTTCAACTTTCAGATCACTCACCTGAACCTATTCTTTAAAGGAAGTCCTTGCTTTGAATGATATTTCGATACGAACGACTGATGACTTTAATTCTGTTTGCTTTCCTTTCTTCAGCTCCACCGCCGGATTTTTGGATAGAGCTGAGGAAGGCTTAAGCCTTGGGGTGTTAAGGATAAAACTCGGTATAAGCATCAAGCTATTACGTGTCTCACACTAGTGACTACATACACTTTCCTCTCCACGTGATGTGAATTTGATCGTAGATCCGTATCCGCCCGAGGTTTGCGATCGGGCCAATCTGGGCCCTTCTAATTCCACCCGCATTCTTTGCCTGCAGGCATCCTGATTCCTTGAGCAACGACGAGTGTTCAACCTCTCAACTTGATCATTACTGTGAAGGTGGACTACATATTGGACTGTGCAAGGTATTTCTTTGCGTCTCATACTTTTTCAAATCAACCTATTGGAAAAGAAAACATTCCAAGATCAAATTGTTTGTACATCAATGTTAAGAGGCTGATAATTTCCAAAAATTTATCCACAATGACTTCAACAAACTACTTAGTACAAGCAAACTAATAAGATATAGATAAACAAATCGCAAAAAAGAACCCAAATCAGTATTGTTGAAGAGTTTGACATGACTTCTCCGAGTCATTTGCAATAAATTCAGACCTTGATACCATTCAAGGGAAAAAATGTTAATCGTACTTCTGGGTATAAAAATGTACAGTAAAAGATGAAGATTTTACAAGCCATGAAGATAAAGATAAGATGAGTACCTCAATTACATAAATTTACGTTCTTTATTTATAACACGCTGGAATTTGAACCCATCACATCAATTTATACCGCTCAGGCATTCGATGTTCGACTGCTTCTCCTTAGTCGACCAGACCTAGTGAGAACTGGGGAATCTTCGTGGTTTACTGGCTCTTCAACCACTCCTCGGAAACTTGTTTCGCCATCTGATTCGTCATCAGCTTCTGTCAAATCCTCTCCACTGTCATCACCTTCATCATTTTCCTGAGAGGACCGATGTTCCTCATCATCACTCCCAATATTAATGTCCATATCCATAGCTTCATCATGCGCTTTTTCAGCCTCCGTAAGATCATTGGGGTTCTCAGCCTCTTCCCCTCCTACCAAGCCTTCACGCTCTTCCATAGATCTTAGACGACTGGAGCGCGTGGTGCGCAAGATGGGGCGGTTAACTGGCTGCTGCGTAGATGTTGATGGCTGCTTGTCTTCTCCATCCACCTGTGTCATTGGTTCAACCTCCGCCTCCCCGTCTTCAGATATCTCGATATTCGATTTAGCAAATTCAAATGCAGCCACTATCTCATCACGTTTGACTTTGTTCAGAACGAACGCATCGGAACATAGCAGTCTATCAAGTTCCTCGCACTCTCCCAAGTATCGGGCATATTGTCTCTGCACCCATTGCCTAGATCACATGAAGAGAGCCGCATACATCAGAACAAAGGAATATAGATCTACTATGACAATAGCAAAGATAGATGACGAGAAGCTACATACCAACTGCGTGTAGTTTCAAAGAACATGACGAGGATTGAATTGTCACTCTTCGGATGTTTTGTCAACCTGTCCAATACTTTTTGTGGTATCTGTGTGTCGGTTGACAAACCCACCTCACCCGGGAACCAATTATGACCGGGAACCTTTGCCTATTGACAAGCCCACAAGAATTAGACTACCTTGCAAGAATCACATGGAAAAGGCATACTTACCCAAACAAGAGTACCATCCGGAACCGGGCCTTCCTTGAGACGAGTTATTCGACTGAGTCGTGAGAATGCTCTACCAGCTAGATGATGAATACCATTCTTGTTAGCGTTATGAGAAGCTCTTGGATAGATGTAAAATCCGCGTTCATCCACTGGAAGATCTTTTTCTTCTCCCTTATAACGTTTATTGTTCTGAGAACTTTTGTTCGACGTTGTTCGTTTGGAAGGTTTGTTGATTGGTTGACTGGATGCGCGAGTAATTTGAGACCGCGTTGTAGCAGTTGTAGGATCGAGAGACAGTATGGGATCGCTCAGGTCGATCGCGTCTGGAACAGTCGACGGTACTACAACTTGGCTGGCCTCAGCACTGGAATTGACAATGGGTTGAGTAGAATCTGGTGATGGGGCTTCAGAAAGGTCACTACTTCCTTCCTCAGTGACTAGAGAATCGGCGAGGGAATTGATCCCTTGTTCTCCGAGCCGACCGGCCTGCAACTGTGTGCCCAAAATCAACGGACCGTTAGGGGCTCGAGTTTCATCGAGTGAGTGGGAAGTACGATGTTTGGTATTTTCTAGGCCAAATTCGCGCGGCCTATGGGTCAAAGCGGGGCGTTGCTGTCTTGCGGAAGGCGAATCGGGCCGTACGCCTGGGTCCGATATTCTGCCTTTGCGGCGCTTGCTATGTCTTAAAGCCGGTGAGCCGGGCGGCTCTACGGTGGCTAATTAACACAGAGAACAAAATTGTCAGCATGCTTACGTTTGGATAGTAAACTCAACTGAACACTTACAGCGACGGGATGAAGGACCAGCATCGTGTACAGATGAATCGTAGTGGGTAGTGGAGGGTGTAGCGCCGTGTCGTCGAGTCCCCTCAGGCAGGATATATCCCGTGTTGAATAATCTGAACGAATCTCTCTCATCCGGCAGATCAGTGACGAATTCGGGCTGACCGAACAGTCCCGCTATACTTTTCGTAGACTTAGATTTCTGCTTTTCTTGTTCCGACCGACTGGGTCGCATCGCCGTATGGTGTGCTGGTGCGCTGGCATTTCCCTCAGGGAGATCACTGCGTTCCTGAGGGTCTCGATCCTTCAAACTTCGATCAAGTCTCAACCTCAACTTCTGAATCGTAGGCTGGGTGCCACCATTTGGGCATGTTTGGGGTGGGTCAGAATGAGGAGGTTGTAAAGTGGTAGATGATTCGACAGTTTGCTTCTTGGGCGCCAGCTGTTTCACTCGGATCCTGCTTTTCTTCTTGACACGACGCGAATCCCTTGTCTGCAAGGCCAAATCGGATAGCTCAGCCTCTGCCCGCTGAGGGTCTTCCACCGGCATTGAGGATGCAGATTGCGCGGCTATTTCTGGGTTTATGAGTGGTAGATCTGTTGACGTTGAATCCACAGGAACATTCTCTGCGTCGATTGTTGATACATTCATTGGCGATTCGAAAGGATCTTTTATCTCGAGTGTCGATGGATCTTGTTCGCTTTGAGCGATGACAGGACCTTCTTCAGGTTCCACAGGAGACAGTGCATCAAGTGCTTCAGGGGTCTCTTCAACTGTGTCATCCACCAAATTGGCTTCCTCTACGTTGACAACTCGTGGCTCCTCGGCCATCGGCGGTTGGACTGCGCCCTTTTGCATATCGGCAACTGCGACCAGCTCTAAAGTCTCTTCGACGTGACTGACGATGGTTGGCTCGTCTTCACCAGTCTCAGCATCCATTGGAGGCTTTTCGAGCCCACTCGCGGGTCGAGTTTCTTCATCTTCGACTGAGATTCGAGCCCGTTCAGCCTCTGCAGCCATCTGTGTCTCCTTAGCCTCGTTAGCAGTCCGAGGGTGCTCGGCTTCAGCTCCTTGTACAGCTTTCCCAATTTTAGCTATTGGGATCGTCTCATCAATTTGAGCTACTGGGATGGCCTCGTCACGCGAAGGTACTGGGATCGCGTCCTCAACTTGAGATGGTGGGTTCGCCTCGTCAAGAGCTCCTTGTATAGCCTCGTCAAGAGAAGCTCCTTGGATCGCGTCCTCAACTTGAACTACTGGAATCGCCTCGTCAATTTGACCTACTGGACTCGCCTCGTCAAGAACTCCTTGTATAGCCTCCTCGAGTGAAGATCGTGGGATTGCGTCCTCGACTTGAGCTACTGGATTCGCCTCGTCAAGAGGTACTTGGATAGCCTCCTCAAGGGAAGCTTCCGGCATGGCGTCCTCAACTTCCGCTGCTGGGTTCGGCTCGTCAATTTGAGTTGCCGGGACCGCCTCGTCAAGAGCTACATGTATAGCATCCTCAAGTGAAGATCGCGGGATTGCGTCCTCAACTTGAGATACTGGGTTCGTCTCCCCAAGAGCTACTTGTATAGCCTTCTCAAGTGAAGCTCGCGGGATCGCCTCTTCAACTTCAGCTGTTGAGATGGTCTCCTCGTGGGCTACTTGTATAGCCTCTTCAGTTTGAGCTCCTTGAATAGCCTCCTCAGCTTCAGCAATTCTAGCGTTTTCAGACTCCCTGACCGCGCGAGCTATATCTTCTTCTTTCTGTGTAGTCTCACTCATCATTAACATCCGGTCGTCTTCAGTTTCTTCGACGATCATACCCTCAGGCCTTACATCTTCAGTAACCCGTTGTTGTAAATCTGATTCCATCCAACGACGATAATAAGTTTGTGCCCAGATTTCGAGTTGTTGCAGTTGTTCTGCCTCAGTCGGTTCAGCTTCAGGATGCAATGCAGAATTTGAGGAGCCGGTCTGACCCATGTCAAATTGGGTACTATCGAAGGTTCGGTAAGGTGTGAGATGCATCGGTTGGGTAAAATCTATGGGATCAAGTGGTGTGGTATATTTCCATGGCGCATCCGTCCAAGTGTTTTCTACCATCGAGGGATGTAAAGCCTCCATTCCGTATTGGTCTTGCGGGTATAGTGAGAGATCAGTTTGGACTGCAGGAGCTGCTCGAGCTTGTTCTTCTTCTCGTTGGGCTTGTTCAGCTTCTAGAAATATTCGTTCACTGATTTCCAGGTCAGCTTGGTCAGTTGCAACGATGGCGGCCACTTGTTCATCATCCCAGCCAGCGAGTTCTTCATCGATAGCCGGTGTCGTTTCGCTCTCCTTCACCCCTTCATTCACATTTGAAGAGACCTCGGATCTCCGCAAGGCTCTAACGCCAGTCGGTAGACAGCCTCCAATATCTTCGTCAGCTATGCCAATCAAAAATGGTGGCTCGCCTTGCTCAGCCCGTGTGGATTCACGCTTATCCCGAATGTACTGGCGTAATTTGTGCCGTCGAGTTTTTTCTGCTTCACTCATGTCCTTTTCCCGGTCCGCTATCCTAACTGCGTGCAAAGCACGAAGTTTCAATGATCTTCGCTGACCCGGGGTAGCATTAGGATAATGCGCATCTATCGCAGCCTCTTCTTCCAATTGCTCAGGAGGCTTGACTCGGTTGTACTGCTTCTTGACAGCAGGAGCTGCTGTGTCAGCTGATGATCGCCGACGTCTCTTGGCCGCGGGCTTTGAGTTGCTACTGGGAGTCGTCGGTGTACGATTAGGTGTTTCACACACGACTGAGGTTCGGCGAGATGCGCCTGCCGCTCCCGATGAAGCTTTAGAGTTCTTACGCGAGCGTGGAGTTGGTCTCCCCTTTGCCGCTTTCGCGGTGTCGATTATCGATACTGAAGGTGTAGTCGTGTTAGTCATTGAGGATGATCCGACCGTAGCTATCGTATTGCCAGTAACCAACTGGTCAGCAGAAGAGGTGACAAGATTGAGTCTCGCTGGCTTCTTTGGCGCGCATCGAGGAGGAGGTGCTGCGATAATAGCGGCTTGCTTTATGAGAGCAGCCTTTTCACGCTTCTCCCGCTTAGCATTTCTACCTTCGAGTAGTTCCTCGTAAGTTCTCTTGGGAGAAGGCGCGCATTGGACCTCTTGTACCGAGCCAAATAACGATTGTATTGTCTCAGGTGTGAAGAGTAGAGGGAACTGGAGAAAATGCAGTGACTGTAGGGGGTCTGGAAACCGGCTACTGCTTGAAGTCGGAATGGGAGACAGATGTTGGGATGCCGATAGTTCGGCTATGATGGGCTGCAGCACCCGTTCAACTCTAAGAGCGGCTTTGTGATAAGTCGTGGTAGGCTTATTATAGATCTTGGAGTTGATGATAGGAAGCTGGAGATCCGCCTGTTGGAGAATTGGAGTCAGTCAATCTTAGCTTTGATGTTGAGAGCCAAGGAAGCTGAAGTGATCGATTTAAGGTCACAGTGGCACTAACAATAAAATCAGGAATAGAAGCATATTGGTATTGATCAAGTCGATTTCTGATGGTAGTCCAATCCATCGGTTTCTTTATGATATCGTGATAATCGGGTACATCAGTCGGTGCGACGGGATTCAAAAAGTATTTTTGCTTGTCGGCACTGGGGAGCGCCAACATTAAGATTATGAAGCATAAGTCCACGTGAGGCTGATGAGGAGATAGCGATAAACCCACTCAATAGCTGCGCTCAGTGCCCTGTGCAAGCTCGGATATTGGGGATAGATAATCTTCTCTAGAACCTCCTTTTGCAACTCGGTCCTCATCACCTTCACCTTCTCGCGTTTACATACTACACTGACGAGATTCTTGACGTGTTGTAAATCTTGCCGAATGCGCACGAGTAAGTCGTATTTCCGCCGCCGGTCTACTTCATCCTGTGGGCTAGTCGGATTCGCTGCTGTCCATGGCTAAAAGACGACGACGCGGCACAAAGGTTACAATAAATGAGTAATCTTGAAACATATCCCGATTTCCCTGACTATAGCATAGTGAGATTTATGATTACCTCGACATGAAGTCTTTTCAAAAGCGGAGCTCCTCTCCTAGCTTCTCGTTTCAAGCTCCAGTACCTGCATACCAAGGTGATGATCGCCTTCTTGTACTGGCATCTTAGCTTATTGCAATACTCAACCACTCTTTGAAAAATGTACTCTGGTACAAGTGGTGGGCCGCTGGAATACGTTTTCCTATACGCTCGTGCAGACTTGTATGATTGTGATCCAGTTGCCAATTGCTTCAGCGCGCGTAAATCGTCGACTGAGGTGAATTTCTTCGGGGTCAAGGTCAAGAGATAATCCATGGAAGGCCCATCTTCCGCGTTTTCTTCTTTGGACTGGTTATTAACCTCATTTTTCAAGGCTGCGGATCTGGCCTGCGCGGCGCCTTGAAGAGCTTCGATGTGACCTTTCTGTTCCAGTGAAATCCGCCAAACTACGTGAGCTTAGTGACGCGACAATGCTGATCTTTGAGGTGGAAGCAAGAATATAGAGATAGATCAATAAAGCTGACGGGAGTATGTTTGTCACAAAAACTGCGAGTGTGACCAGAACCTTCACCCGCTGCTGGAGCTCCAGCGGTCTGACCCGAGTTCGGCGGCGAGTCGGCGAGTGCGTTGGAAGTTGTAGTTGTTGGGACTGGCCCAGAAGGCTTCATCTTTAGATATAAACCGGATTCTTGAGCACAGGTTACATGGTAGGCCACAAAACAATTGCGGCTTGAGCATTGAATGCACGCTCCTGTAGTCTGTTTGCAGATATAACATTTCTGTTGCACGGATGATGAGATGATGCGTCAAAAGGTGTCAAATTTAGATTCGGACACTTCGAGTGAATCCCAAGTGAGGTTATCCCAATCTTAAACCTCGCTGAAAGAGTATGTGTTGTGTAGGATTTGAGATCAAAACTTACGAGCTTCCATCGTTGCTTCGGAATGTTGTGCACTCCATCGATAGGTTCCATGTACATCGCGTTTCCTACACCAGTTTCAGGAATATGAATTGCACAGATAAGATGTGCCCACTCATTTTCAGCCGTTAGCTTGAACGCGCCATATGAATTCGGGCATAGCGTGCATGTCTAAGACGAAGACGATTGACTTGGTGTTAGTGGAGACTGAAGAAGACGAAGTAAGTTATCTGCAAGAGATATACGAACAACAGGTCGATCAGGTGATACGGTACATTTCCTACACAGCCATTGTCCTTCCGGAATGTAAGGAATCCCATAGCAGTCTTGATGTACAGCCAAGTTACAGCCATCGCAGAAGACGATGGCATTGCTGTTTTCAGTATCACCATCTTCACAGATCGCACAACGACTATCTTCAGTTGGAATTGAATTCGCGTCCGGTTTAATCAACTTGCGATTCTGGGTGTAAGATTGGGAGATGAGTGGATATGAGTGGCTCTAATCATCAGGTTAGGAGAGACAAAGCGATCGAACGAGTTGAAACCATTCTTTCTCCAGCCGGTCCATGACTATCTCGAAAAACTCGAAAGGGATCTGATCAAAACCAACGCGTTTTCGGTCGGCATTGAGGCCGGTTAGCCATTCGTGATCTGGAGAGAAACTGATAAGTCTGAGACAAACATAGAAACGATGCTCGAATCGTATGTAGAAACTATACCTTGTTCATCCATATCATACTCGCATCGGCTCTCAAGTTCAGCTTCAGCCGGCTGAACCCATCGAATGTAAGACCCAGGAGGCTATATACCAAAGTGAAATCAAATAGACGGAAAGTCGGTATAGTCGTCAGATCTGAGAATTGCTTGAGAAGACAAACGAACCACCCAAAAAGAGGATGAGTTGTAGCCGTAAGATTGAAGATTCTTCTTGAGATTGTCGGAAGTCGTGTTGCCTGACTGCGAAGAGGTAGACTGATGAGGTACATTGATGATCTTGAAGGCGACTTTCGGGACTTCAAACTTTGGAAGTTCGAGCGGTAGAACAGAATGACCTGAAACGAAACATGCCGTGAGTGAAGGTTTCGATTGAGGAAAGTAAGTGAGTTAAGCTTACCTCCCATTCTAATTCGAGTTGAGATGATAGGGAGAGTGAGTGCTGATGATAAATCGAATGAAGTTCAATGAAAGCTGTTGTGGTGCATACATCTTGTATTGGAACCTGACTTAACCAATAACTGATACAAACCACCATAACTTCAGTCGACTCCCCAACGCATATAGTGGGCAAACCCGAGACCGTGTAACAAGTCGCCCCGCAAAGGTCTGGTGGTCCGAAATTTTTGAGATTTTCGGGTTTTTTTAGCCTGATTTTTTTATTGATTTCACTCCACGTGGCACCACTCTGCAAACATCCACCCCCGGTTATATATATACAACAATTCATCTTAATATCAAAATGGTTGTCTCAGCTGTAAAGAGGGCTCAAAGAGAACGTCGCCAACGTGAGGCAAATCAACGTAATCTGGAAACTTTGGCCGTCAAGAACACCCAGCAAGAGCAACAAGCCCAAAAGACGAATGAAATTCATCAGAAGACTCAGCTTTCCAGCTCTGAACCAATTGAAATCAGTGACTCTGACTCACACGAAGGTCCTTTCGATAATGCTAATGAAGCTGGAGCTTTTGTTGATCCCAACAAATCCACAACACTGCAGACATTATTCGGGTTCCCCAAGTGGGCAGGGAAAAATGATTGGGAGTATGATTTGTCATAAAATGGTCTATCACTCCACACCTGAGCCATAACACCCACACTACATATGTGTAGCAGGCTCAGTGAATATGTGGTTATCATGTACATAGAGTTCTGCTCAGTTATCTGCTCATCAGGACAAGTTATTCATATGTAATACATGCTGTAACTTCTTTCAGATTGAAAAAAGCTTCCAAAAGATTGACTACATACACTGACTCAATGTTTTGGTGTGATCTCATCAACTCAACTGCATGTAACACACTTTCTGTTACTAAGACATAGCTTCAACAATATTGCCTGAGCAGCTACAGAATTATATGTAGTGAATTTTTGGGAAAAAAATTTCAAAGTCGAAAAAGTTACATGTGGTATAACATGTGATTTA
>NW_006768766.1:1627373-1651152 GCF_000204055.1 Melampsora larici-populina 98AG31 | reverse complement strand
TTCAGACGGCTTTGATTACTCAAAGAACAATACATTTTTTTATTTACAAAACACAAACAGAGCAGCATGCAGAACAGTTGGGGTTAAAATATGTGGTGGAAGATTGAGATGAGACTGTCACAAAGAATAAGATTGAAAAGAAGAAAAGCACAATAACGATTGATCAAAGCAGATCACGAAAGAAGAAAATGAAAAAAAACAATTGATCAAAGCAGATCATCAAAATAAAAAATGATGTGCTATCAAAGCAGATCATGATAAGGAACAGAAGAGAGAAGATACAGAGAAAACAATCACAGATTGCAATACAGAGTGAAAAAACGAGAAAAGAAATCAATCAAAGCTGTTGCGCATCAAGTCCAGCAAGCTTTGCAAGTAAAAATCCCTCATACCGAACTGAACTTCCAAGGAGATGGTTTGCATCACCTCGAGCTATGCCAATCGCTTGTAATTCTTTACTGTTCATATCATCACTTGGCTTGAGATCACTCCAACGAGTGTAATGAGCCTCGCTTAACTTTGTCCTCAAAGTATGATCGCTTTCAGGAAACTCAGCATAATTGAGAAAGGCTTCCATGTCTCCAGAGTATTTGCGTTGATAGATACGGTCATCGTGTAGTTGAGCTGGGGTAGCTGATGGGATTGGTTGTTGTGTCAGAGGTGCAGGAGCAGCAGCCATGAATCCTGCCGGTGGAGGATCATCTGGAAACTCGAGATAACCTGGAGGAAGCTGTCCATTGAGGAAGGTCTTGAAAGCTGGTAACTTAGGAGGAGTCCATAAATCAACATTGTTGCGACCTTCTTGACGAGCTAGTATCTGAGAATTTTGGAGTCTCATCAGCACAACTGTGACCAAAGCGATCTTAACAAGATATAACTTACAATCGCATCAACCCATATTTTGATCTTGCGAGGAGTCATATGACACCATTTCTTAGACTCTTGAGGATCTCTGAATCGGCATTGTTCAGATCCATTATTGGTGAGAATATTTTTTAACTTGATAGTGACATTCAACGGTAAATTTTCAGATGCAGTCAATTCAGCAGTTGCTGAACCACTAGGCTGATTATTGACAACAGCTTGTTGAGTATTCCATGAGCTGATGTAACTACCAACTTCCTCTTTCCTACGTTCAGCAGCAACATCGAGATCAGGATTTGCCATCTGAACAAGAAGGCCAGCGGAGCTTGGTTGAGTGTTATGATCGGATAAGTTTTTGAATTGATTCCATTCAATGAGTTCGCGGAGATGGTACTTCGGACCGCGGAAGAAGGACTTCGGTGTAAGACTGACACCAAGCCAAGAAACTGACTGGGGATGAGATACGTTGCTGAGATAGGTACCAAGATTGGTTTGTACTTTGTTGAGAGATTCCACCATTAAATCTATGACCGCTTGAGGAGATGAATGATTCAAGTCGAACTTTATGTAGTGCTTGGGTCCAGTATCGTTCTTTTCAGTTTTATCACAGTTCCATACAGGCTTTTCGATGGCTCTTCTAGATGAAGATCTTTGAGCCAATGTACGATTCCTATCTTTTGGACCCCAAAAATACGCCTCATGAAACACTCGAAGAGTCACCATCTTGACTTGTGACTCGGTGGAAGGTTGATTGGGCATGAATCGAGGCTCCAGAGGTGGTGAAGGGGCAGTGAGACGCCCTGATCCGGCTTGAAGGAGGCCGCATGTAGGATGGTAGGTCGCACTAGCTCCGCATTGTTGAGGGTCGGCCAGAGCACTGCTGAAGCTTCCAGAGCTGCAAACAGGTTCCTCGCGAGGGTAGAACATGGGATCACGATGATCTGTACATGAAACACAATGAGTGAGCGCTCATTCAACAAACAGACACGCTTTGAAAGAAAGATCAGCTCACCATTCCAAAAGTTATCACGGCCCTGTGCTGCTGCCTGTACAAAGCTCTCATGGCGGATTTGACGCGCCTCATAGATCGAGTGAGCTGCATCTGGATGAATGAACAAAAAGTTATCATTGTCAGTTGGAACAAACAAAATCTGAATATGACCAGCGTGAAGAAGATATGAACATACTTCTTGCTCGACCTGATGCCAAATGGGTTGCTGTTGGATTGAGACGTTGATTCAAATTGCGATGGGATGGATCGATATGGATTGGTTCACAAAGGTTCAAGTGTTGATTTATCAAGCAAGATTGGCTAGGATTCACCACCTCAATCTCGTTATTGTTTTCTGTATTGGCTTTGTTTGCTGAGCTGCTTTGGTTGGAAAGAGGTTGTCGGCTTGGGGTGGTCGAAGTAGCTGACAATTGGCTAGTTTGGGAATGAACTGGTATGCAACCAAAGGCATCTGATTGCTGATTTGGAGTCCAGGCTTCTTGACCCATCTTGAAGAACAGTAAGGCCCCGAGAAAGTGAAGAGAAGCTGAGGATCGAGAGAAAAAAGGAAGCAAACCGAGTGGTGGAGTGGGATAGAGCTGAGATGACGTATCAGATCAAACAGACCCTGCTATACGCTAGGACTGTGATCCAGACACAAACCCACCTGGCCCACTCTGCCCAGCGCTATTGGGGATGCTGATGGTATGTGTACTGTGGTATTTGAACCTCAGTTGATGAGACTCACAAGAGTACTGCGGGCGTGCTGGGCAGCCGGTCTGGCCTGGGCGCCAACCGGTTTTGCCCCCAAAAATGCCTTCACACTAATCTCCTACGCTGATCACAGCTTGCAGATAATCAGCTGACGATCATTATCCTTGCACACCCCTAAAAATCAAACAATAATCCCATAGTTGTCCCCTGTCTAAGTGATTTTTGTCCCTGAAAATGAGCCTGGCCCTGCCTGGCCTGCCATAGTGGGCCCTGAGCAATTTTCAGAGGTCATCAAGCTTACTCAAGGCCAAATGTGGCCCCGGGACAGCCCTGAACTCACAGGGTTAGCACACAGCCCTTGCTTACACACTATTCTTGTAAAATTTGGGGCTGGCCCCCAATATACTTGGCAATGAGGACCATCACTGCAGCACAAATCTTCAGCCCTACTGCTATATTTGGTGATACCGTCAGTTTGGTGCTTGCTGCTGTGGATCTCTTACACACTATCATAGATTTTTGGTGTGAGATCTGGGAAGGCTTTTGCCAAAAATCTCTCAACACAGGACCCTGGCTGGCCCTCTGGGAACCCAGTTATGAATTCAGAATGAAATGAGGCCAAAATTTGCCAAAACATACCTACATATGCAAAAAGAATAAAATCTAAATTTTGGCTGACATAACCAAGCAACATACATATGAAATAAGAATGAGCTGCAGTGGGACAGTGCTTCTTGGAAAGACAAAATCATTGCCACACCCAAAATACTTTTTCTAGAGCCATTTCTGCATGTATCAACCACCACATCACTTGAATCAATGTGTTCAAGCCCCCAACTGGGTTTTTTTCCATGATTGACCAGCAATGTGTGCACCAAACCTATCAGAAAATGCCATCTTCTTCTTTTTGCTCAAATGGCTCCAAATGTGAAGAAACAAATTTTTCATACATACATACATACATATGTGTCAAGAAGGATATGATCAAAATTCAAAACCCAGCTTTCACCCCTGTGTGAACATAGGTATCTTTAGAGGATAAAAACCTGATTGTGAGAGTTTTGGGTTTTTATTCTTGGAATATAAACTGAAAAATGTGTGTTTTTGATATCCAGGTTTCATAAGGGGTAGCTGGGGTCCTCTCAACACCCCTGCCTCAAAATCATGTCAATCAAGATAATCTGACATGATAATGAAAAAGATGTGCAATGGTCTCATCCTCATTTTTTCCACTTCCCATGTCTTAATGGAGCAAGTGGTTCTCACAATATGGCAAAAAGAGCTCCTTGGGCTAAACCTGGGGCCACAGCTGTTTGCATTGTGTTCAAATGCTGTGTGTCAGAATTGTTAGGGAAAAAACAAAATATACCACAGGCCAAACAGCAGCACTTCCCACATACTTGCTTTGAAGAATAACACCCCAGGAGGCCTTGGTTGACATCTGTGAGGAAAAGGGCACCCAAGGGATACCTCCAAGGCAAATTTTGGTCCTTGCCTTTGCCTTCACCGCCAACATAGATGCCTTGGATTTTTCAATCCGAGGCATCATTGGATGGAAACCCTCGGACAGGTCTTGTCTGAGGATTTGATCCGAGGTATTTTTTGACGCAAAATAATACCTCAGATCAAAACCTCGGAAAGATGTTGTCCGAGGATTTGAGTCCGATGATACCTCGGATTTTTCAATCCGAGGCATCTCTGTTGGCTGTGCTTGGGTTGGATCCTTGGAGGGAGCTTGCCTTTGAGTCAAAATCTGAGGACTCTTTGCATTCATTTTTGCCCCAAACCAAATATGCTGGCGGAGCAGTTTGGACTTGGCTAGTCAAGCAGTGATAATGTATTCCTCATGGAATGGAGTGTCCTTCATACCTACTGTGGAAACATTCAATCAGTGGCAAAGATAGATTTGTTTCAAACCCTCCATGCAATATTTTTCTTCATTTCTCACATATATAATCTGATACCAATCCAATTGCAATTCCTGACTGACTTATCCAATATGAATCCGATCACAATTCACAACTGACTTCACAAGTTAATGTCTCTATAATCCAAGTTCTGCTCAAGAAGACATCTACATATGAGAACAAAGACAAATAAAACACATATAGGTTATAAGAAATTATCCAAAAGAACCCTAGAAGACAAAGACCAATTACAATCAACAATCCTCAAAAAAAATTTGTACAAAATCTCTATCTCCTTTCACTAAATAAACACTACAATCTCCTAAAATGCCTCCAACTGATATATCTTACAAAGAATTTTTCTTCATGTTTTATTTTTTGTTAGAAAGAAATTCTTTAATACCTTTGTTGATGCTGAGTAAAAGGCTTCAGGCAACTTCAAAAAATTGTCACAAGCCAAAGAGCATTGTAGTTTTCCCCAGATTTTCACTTGAGAGTTTTGGACTAAAACTGAGCTCTTGATTTCAGAAACAATTTTCTGTCAATCATTCTTCACCATGGAGAAATATGCACATCATCCTTGTAGTGAGAGCCAAGCAAAGTTAACTGAGCAAGGGACTTGTTAAGTTTGAGAGCCAAGATGAGTTGAATTTAAAAGATTGACAAGTGTGATGAGTTTGTGTGTGAGTACCTGACCAAACCCATGAATTGTTTTTGTAGTAAATCATAAGATCCATGAATTCCACCGCCTGATTTGAATCTTCATCGATTACTCACTCACAAAGCACCACTTCAACTTCACTTCAGCTTAATACTTCATTTCAAATCAATCTCATCCTCAACTTATCAACTCAATCATTCAACAATCTGACATCGAGCAATCAACGAGATCGGTCTGAGTTTCCATCGATAATCTCATTCCAAGTCTTCAAACTCAGCCCAGTTTCAAATCATCATCATGCCCATCACTTCATCAGCATCATCTCTAATCGGTTTACCTCTAACCACCCTCAAGACAAAAGCATTCGTTCATCCAGACCCAAAGCTACCTATACTTCAATGGGTCAGACTCGCTAATGAGGTTTACCAGGCTGCTGTAGAAGCAGATGAGCAACAGTCCACAGAGTTGGCATATGTAGAGTATTTTAAAGCTGCTGGGTCAGTCTAGAGGATTTCTGCCAGTCTTGTTTGAACCAATCATACCAGGCTTCTTATGCGTGTAATGGAACTTTGACTTGGCCTTACCGGATCAATCATGCTCATGTTTCTTGCATGTTTCTTTCCCAGGATTTTACAGGTCATACTCAATCATCCGGGCTTCAAGACATTGAAAAATCATCCAGCAAGCTATCGAATCTATCAGGGTGAGTACGTTATTTTCAGCCCCTATTGGTATTGGGTTCCGTCAAGCTGGCTTACGGTCGATTTTCTGTCTTTGCCTACAACCTTTCGGACACTTTGATGTTCTTAGAAGTGGCTCCTAAAGTACTTGCTTCCACAACAAGGGCCAGGCAACTTGCTGAAGTCATCGAGCGTCAGCAACCCTCTAATTTGAAGACTCGTCCAATCTCTGGTGGGATCTCATCACGCATCAAGAGTCTAGAAGCCGCTGGGTTGGCTGGTGCTGCCAGTCCTCAATCTCCCACCAGTCCACCGCCAAAGGAAGATCATAATCTTTCACCCTCATACTCTTCGTCAAGTGGTCGAAGGCCTCTGCCAGTTCCTCCCGGACAGAACGGTATCACCACCAGAACTAATTTCATCAACACAGTACTTGAATCTCAATCTACAATACGTTCCGGATCAGCCCCTCCTGAGCTTATTGCCGATGCTCAATCATCCAGTGATCTACATTCACCCTCAGACGGACTCTCCGAGGACATGGCCGTAGATCTTGACTCACTTGAAAAAACTTTGCGGTCACTACGCTCGCCCTCAGAATTCGATCAAGCTTTTCCTAAATTAGAGAATTTACAAATTGATGATTCAAGGAAAAACGGACTATCATCCTTTCCGGAGATGCCGAGTGTACCAAGTGGCATGCCTAGATCTTTTAACACCACCTTACCACCGCCACCTGAGCCATTCTCTCTTCCCAATTATGAATCACCCAAGCAATCGAATCTCTCTAGTGACAAGTTGGTTAATGACACATCTCTTGGTGCTAGCCTTACGCGCAATACGGATCTCGACCCTCAGTCTGGTACGAGTCCACCTCCACCTTATCCAAATTTTGATACAGATCAGATCAATCAACCCCAGACACCTCAAATACTTCAACGATCACATGCCATCAAGAATGGCTTACATCGTTCTGGACCCGGCAACTTTTCAAATCACAACTCCCCTCATTCCTCACCCAAAAAACATACTAGAACGTTTGTCACTCCAAACCAAGAACCCCCACCCTCTCTTCCCTCTGGGAGCAATGAGCTTCTCCCGGCTGTGTTGGTCGATTATTTCCGAAAGATGAGTGCTGCTGGGTTAGAGACTAGCGTACTGTTCTTAGATATTCGGAATCGTGAGGACTTTGAAGCTTGTCGGATCAAATCACAGGATGTTGTATGTATCGAACCGATTGTCTTGACGAAGAATAGCGGGATCGGTGTTAGCTCCGCAGACATTGAAGAATCCTTGGTGATCTCACCTCCAAGGGAGCAAATGCTTTTCGAACGACGTCAAGAGTTTGAGTATGTGATCCTATACGACAAACGATCGGTTCAACTTCCTTCAGATCCGAATTTGATGTATTCCAAAAACCCAACGGATGTTGCTGCCAAACTTCTCTTGATCCTATATCTGGCTATCCATAAGCAAGCATATATGAAGCGTCTCAAGAACCCGCCCATGTTACTCAGTGGGGGACTCGAGGGTTGGGCAAAGATAGCTGGTCAGAGTGGAGTGGTTGGCAAGGGTTCTTCACCGGCTAATGTGCCTCGGACGAGTTTGACACATTCATCTATCAACGGCACACCGATTGTCTTCAGGCAGACTCATTCTCCCGATGAAAGTGGTAACATAGATGGCACTTCTGATGTTAAACGAGCGCGACGGCGGATTGCCCTTCTGCAAGGCGATAGTCCAACAAACCAACCCGACATCGTACGCTCCGTGGCTGACCTCACCCGACCAGGTCTAGGTAGCTCAACTTCAACTACATCCCTTCACTCTATCAATGGAAGTGGTCCTTCGAATTATTTCCATCCAAGGCATCCAAATGGTCCATATCTATCAAATGGCTACCAGAGTCCTATCGGTGTCAATTCACCAATCACACTACCTGAACAAACTTTACAGCGCAAGACATCACAACCCACCTACGACACTCCCCTTTCCTCTATCCCTCCTGACTCTGCTTCCACGCCTTATTCAACGAACACCCCAATGCACATACCTTCTGCTGGTTATCACATTCCGTCCGTACCTCCACAGCCAGCTCTTTATGGCTCACATACGCCTGCATATCATGGCTATCGCCCCACAGAACCTAATTACAATGGTTATATTCCTGATACACTTCGACCTACAATACAATACCCACATTTCAATCATCCACGTTCTGGAACTGATCCTAATTTGATTATGGGACGTCCACCTCAACCTCCACCACCTGCACTTGCACCTGGTGGAGGCGTCCCAAATTATTATAACTTACCGGCTTATTCATCTAATTTAGGACTCGATAAAGGATTAAAAGTTCGAGAAACACCACCGGTGACACCTTATTCTCCTAATACACATGGATCAACTGAAGTTTATTTTAATTCAAGTTTTGAAGATGGTCAAGTTGGAATGACAGGTCTTAAGAATCTTGGAAATACATGTTATATGAATTCAACTTTACAGTGTATCAGTGCTACGATTCCATTGGCCAGGTTTTTTAAAGGTTTGTAGAGTCTTTTCTTTTTCTCGCTTATCATTACCAAATCCTTTTTTTACCTACGTGCTTGGTTTATATTGAGATTGGTTTATACTTTCCTTTTAGATGGATCTTATAAAAGGTGTATTAATCGAGTCAACCCATTAGGTACGAAAGGTGCTCTGGCTGAAACTGTTGCAGAATTGGTAAGAATGATGTGGAGCGCTCAGTATACGTTTGTCTCACCTACCATATTCAGGGTTAGTGATTTCCCAACAAAATCGTTGTCGCTTCCCCTATAGAAGGATAATTACCAAATTGATGAAGAAGGCTAATTCAAATACGATCTTTGATTGGTAGGAAGCGATTTGTAGATTTGCACCTCAATTTAGAGGTTCAGATCAACATGATGCACAAGAGTTTTTAGGATTTCTTTTAGATGGATTACATGAAGATTTAAATTTAGTCACACATAAACCCGCCCCGATCGAAATGAGTTCAGCAAGAGAAGCTGAATTAGAAGCTTTACCTACTCAACTTGCATCAGCTAGAGAATGGGAAATCTATAAAAGAAGAGATAATAGTGTGATTGTGGAATTGTTTCAGGGTCAATATAGGAGTCGATTACAGTGTTTAACTTGTGGAACGGTTCGTTTTGATGATTTCTTTTGGATTGGTTTTCTTTGGAATGTCTTTTATGTTTGAGACTGATTTGACTCATTTGTTTTTTTTTAGACATCAACGACTTATAATACTTTCATGTATCTTTCTTTACCTATTCCCACGGGAAGAGGAATGAGTAAAGTGAGTTTAACTCAATGTTTGGATGCGTTTCTAAAAGAAGAGATTATGGAAAAAGATGATGCATGGTAAGTCAAATCTGATTCTCAATAAAAAAAACCCAAATCCTAAACCTAAAGATTGACTTTGCATGTTTTTTTTTTGATGACAAAAAAATAGGAATTGTCCTAAATGTAAAACCAGAAGAAAAGCCACCAAAAGATTATCGATTGCAAGATTACCACCGATTTTATTAATTCATTTAAAACGATTCTCATTTAAAGGACCGTTTTCAGATAAACTTGAAGCCTTTGTACAATATCCATTATATGGATTAGATTTAACTAATTATATTCCAGCTCCATTAGAATCTTTAAACAATCATCATCCAAGTAAAAAATCTTCTTCTAAGAATGGTGGTGGGGGTGGGGGTGGGGGTCCTAGTACAGTTTATGATCTGTATGCTGTTTGTAATCATTTTGGTAGTTTAAGTAGTGGTCATTGTAAGTGATTCCTTTTTTTGCTTTTCTTTTTGGTGAATGTGGGTTGATCTTTGATGAGGGATTTTTTTGTAGATACGGCTTTTGTTAGGTCTCAGAAAGATTGGTTTAATATTGGAGATAGTAGGGTTAGTAAAACAGATGAAAACGCAGTGAAGGTATGTCATGATCTTTCCTTATGAATCAATCAGCTGGTACTTATTGTTTTTTTCCTTTGAATCGTCTTTTTAGGCTAGAAGTGCATACCTTTTGTGTTTTCGTGAGTGGATTTCTTTAGATTGAAAAAAAGAGGATATCTGTGAGTAAAATCGAAGTTGATGTTTAATTGTTTGTTAAAATAGGAAGACGAGATTAGAGATGAGAAGAGAATGAATGTAAAGAATTTGAATGATCTTTGTTTTTTTTTGATAATTTATTGATATCTTTTAACGAAAATCGTTCTTTGTGTTTTTCTTTTGTGTATTAGAATTTGGTTTGATTTGATTTTTTCGATAGAAGATACTTGCATTCAAATTTTTTTTGTAGATTTGATTGATTGAATGGAACTTTTTTTTTATACATATTGTTTTTTTTTTCATTCTTGTTTTTGGTTTAAAACACACACACACCGATTTTATTTATATATATATATTTATGGCATTGTTTTTTTGTTTCAAAGAGAGAGAGGGAGAGAGAGGGGGGTTTTTATAATAACCATTATTATTATTTATCTAATGTTGTATAATCTATTCCTTTTTCTTTCCATAATCAATATCTGATGATTTCTTCTTTTTCTTTTTTTTCGATAACTTATGTTTGTATTTTTAAGAAAGAAAGATGAATTAATTTTTTTTTTGAGGTGGAGGGTGTAAAGAGAGGAGAAATTTGTTGAGTTGATTGGATGTATGTAGTAGGGAATTCGATTTGTTTTGTCGATATCTGTGGGAAAAGAAATTGCAAGGAAAAGAAATGAAATATGTCCTCATACATATGTAGTCCGAGTCGAGGTTCATGAGTTGAAGTGTTTCGACCATGAGTTTTGTCTTTGGCTCAGCAACATACATAACACCTTAAAGAAGTTCATCACCACAACTCAACCAATCCAAGACTCAACTCAACTCAAGAAAGTACTCAAGCAGAATATGAAAACAATATCCAAGAAATCAACTCAAGAGTATTGAAACAAAGCACCCAAGCCAAAGGAATGAAGAAATGACATCTCAATCTAGTTCATCAAACTCAAATCCAACTAAAATCAAAATCATTCATCATCCAACTAACTCAAACGGTCCACATCAAATCAGTTGTTTACATTCAGATGCAACTCAATCCACTTGGCCAGCTATAGGTCCTTGTCCAACTTCCATCAAAACTTCAACTTCTTGGGATTCAATCGATTTAAATTCAAAAATTTCTAACAAATGGTTATCTATCTTAGGTAAAGGTTTAGCTGATTCATTAGGATTAATCAAATGTAAGTTAATCTATCTATCCTCTTCTTTTTCTTTTCTCTTGAAACTGATTATCTTTCTTTGGAACTTTTGATAGGTACTCAAAAAGAGGATTGGAAGTTAACTAACTTTCCTGAAAATTATCAACTTTTTAATTATATTAAGGGATCACTTCAAGATCAGTATCTTTTTGGTTGGTTTCTTTCCTACTTTGATCAAAGGTCACTTTTCAGATTGATAAGCTAATCCAAACTCACTGGGTTTTATTTAGGATCCAGTCACGTACGCAAATTTCGAACAGCCAATGAGTTTCTGCCACATCTTCAATGGCTTGCTACCTCCAATTCTACTATCACTTGTCAATGTAAATATTGTGCAGGAACCAAAAGTCAAACAGAAACCAATTCAAATTACACCAATCATTCACAACCCACCATCCAAAGATCAAAACCTACGAATTCGAAACGTAAAGCCATCAAAGCATTGAATCGAACTCATGAATTAACTTCACCTGAAGATTCATCACAAGAGATTGTGAAGAAACGACCTAGTAAGAAATTCAAAGTGACTGGAACCAGATCATCATCTGAAGTACCTGCGATTCTGGCTTCAAATGATTCAAGATCTGAACTTAATTCGATAGATTCAAGACAAGTAAATTATCATGGACCATATTTATCAAAAGATTTAAAACGAGATTTAATGACTGATCGATCGAATTTTAGAGAATATGAATTGGTTTGGTGTAATATTGAAGATGAATTTATTGGAAATAAAGATTCGAATTCTAAAAATCAAGATCGATTTGATTTAGATACAAAGTATTGGCCTGGATTATGTGAAGAGATGGTCTTAGAAACTCAAGCTTGTATTACAATAGATGATGATGAAGATGGTGAAGGAGAAGACACTGAAAAAAGTAAGAAAAGATTAGATAAACATTCGAATCGAAAATCAAATGAAACATTAATCAATTCGATCAATCAAAAAGCATTGGTAGTTAAAAGACCCAAAAATAAACGACTTAAAGTAGATTTGTCTAAAGGTACATCAACTTCTTCTTCATTTACCAAAATGAAATCAGAACAAAAATTTTATTGGAAGATCAGATTATTAGGATTAGAAGAAATCATTAAAAGAGAAGAATCTTCAATATTACCTTGGTTATTTCAACCGTTTAAAGATATTAAGGAAAAATTCAATTTAAAGAATTCCACTCAACAAAACTTATCTAATTATTTAATTGAAAGACAACAAGAATGCAAAAGACCCATGTTAGATAATTTTACGTGTATTGAGAATGCTAAATTGAGTTTTTTATTAGCTTTACAAATCGGAGCTAATCTAGAAGAATCTTGGTCTACTTCTGATCCTTATGATTTACAAACTGATGAAGGAGAAGACGAATCTGAAGAATTGATTAGAAGACCTACTATGATTCATAAAGCTCAAGTGAATGAAGTAAACGGATTGATGATGAAGAAAATACCTGAGAATTGGTATCAAAGTGTTTGGTGGGGTGCTGAAAAGATTTGGATCTTTGATACAGTTAGATTGAATAAAGTGGAATCTGATTTACCAATGGAATTATTTAAAAATCAATTGAATTCGAAGTTAAATTTAAATCATATTGATTCAAATGATAAAGCCTATTTTTTAAAAATTGATGGAATTTATCGTGATGAGATTGAAGAAACGATCATTTTGATTGGAAAAGTTTATGATTTAGTTTCGGTTTCTTCTTTTACTCCAAAGAAATCTTTACCGAATCATAAACCGAACGCGAAACCGAAACCTTCGATTGTGGTAGTGATTGATGATGATGATGATGATGAAGAAGAAGAAGAAGACAAAACCAAAAGTCGATCAACTCCTAAAATCACCAAACTTACTAATGTACCGATCCTACCCACCATCCCAGAAGATTCAAGTGATACAAGTTTTAAATATTTACCTATCCCACCTAAAGGTTATAAGTTTAGACAACTTACTCCCTTTGGTGAATCTCATCATGTTCATTTGAATTGTATTGCTGGACGTTATTATTCTCCTGCGATCAAAAACCGATCAGATAAACTTTCGAATTATAGTAAAAGGTTTTTATCTAAAATCTCATCTAATGCTCATTCCAATTCGAATTCCAATTCAACTTCTGATTCGAAGTCTGGAATACTAGGAGGTGATCATTGGGAATCCGGTTTGAATGGGAATGGAAACCTTTCTACTACAATGCGAAAACCGAAAGATCTTCAAAGACAGAATTCTAGTTTGTTTGGACTTACGGCTGGTCGATGGAATTTTATGAAGTTTGTTTATTTTTTTCTTTTATGTGATGTTTTTTGTTTCGAAAGATGTTTCTTGTTTTGATTGATTGATTCTTGTGGGTTTGGACTTTTTTTTCTTAGGTGTACTAAATGGAAAGTTAATAGAATGAAAAGTATTATGGAATCTGAACGTTTAGCTGAAGAAGAGGTACGTTTTTGTTAGTTGGTTTTTTGACATGATTGATTTTCATTTTTTCTTTATGGATTTCTTTCTGGAAATTGATCTTGATTTACTTTTCTTTTTTTTTGGTTTTTTTTTGGCTTTTTTGCGTATGATTGAATTTTATGTTTAGATGATTAAAGCTTCTTCAATGATTAATGGTTCGTCTGAAAATGAATTGAAACCGATTTGATGATTTTTGAATTTATGAATTTAAAATTCAAAAATTCACAAATTCACAAATTCAAACAAAAATTCAAATGGAAAGGACATCTTAAAGGTATCATTCCTTTATTGATTGGATTTCCTTTCATTTTCTATTTCTATTTCTCATCCCGACTCTTGATTTATTTGTTTGTTTGTGTGTTTTTTGGTTCGTTTTTTGGTTTTGAAATTTTATTTTATTTTGAAATGTATGTGTTACTGTTTATAAGAAAAAATTATGATTGATTTAAAATTATTTATAAACATTGATGTGAAAAGTGAGTATATTATATTTGAGAGAGAAAAGAATTGAAGGAATTGGATTTGTTTTACATGTTTATTTTTGGTATGTACAGCCCTTTGCAGAATTGATGACTTTGGAGAAAAAAAAACCTCGAGTTTTCAAAAAAGAAACCTCGAGTTTTGTCAAAAAGTGACCGAGTTTTTTCAAAAACTGGGCAAGAAGTTGGTTCAATTGATCGATTCAACACTCACGAACAAGAGCTCGCTCAGTTTTTGAAAAACTCGATGAGTTTTTGAAAAAAACTCGCAGGTTCTTTTTGAAAACTCAAGTGTTTTTTCTTTTTCCAAAGTCATCAATTCTGCAAAGGGCTGTAGATTTGTATTAAGAATTAATATCATATCAAATTTATTTTGTTGAAAGGAAATTACATGTGTATTTTAACCAAGGGAAACAGTATGGTGACTGGTAGATGGAGCTTGGGGTTATGTTAATTGAAAAGCTCGTAGTTGTTATTAATATCTTCATATCAGCGTTGACGAATTTATGTATATCTTGTTGAAATTGCGGGCAATTAAATTTATATTGACTCTCATTTATCCAATACGCCAAGAAAGAGGAGAGGTTTGAAATTTTTGAAGCTCCTGACATCTCGGATTTCCTGGCTTTGAAAATGAGTGTGATTTTTTGGAGAAAAGAAAGCCAAGGATAGAGGTTGAACTTGTATTACAGCCCTTCATGAATTTATCGGTTTTTTTTTTTTTTTGTGTCGTGTCTGTCAAAAGTCCAAAAGTACCAAACCTGGGTTAAAGCCGGTTTTGTACCAAAAAACCACCAAGAAAGTGCCAATATACCTATGACAGGTCCGTGTCGGACCTGTCAAAGGGTCTCTCACCTTCCCTCTCTGACTCGATTAGTTTCCAATCGAGTTCATTCAACCTCCATCGACTCTTTCGACCTCCATCGACCGATTCGACCTCTTTCGACCTCTTTCCGGACAGTGACCCGGTAGGTAGGACGAACTGAACAACGTCCACCATGGTCTCACCATGGTTCCATCCGATCTCTCTCTTTCCGGAGCGTTACCCAATACCTTTGGTTTCGCCTTCGATGTTGTCTGGCCTTTCCAACGGATCCGTTCTCATCCTGTTCACTACGGCCACCGAACATCAAATTCCACTCCATGGAATTCACCACATCAAAATCGAACGAGGCTTTTCCCACAAACCGATCCTTTCCTATTGGCGTTTAAATTGTTTGGGTAGGTCTAGGTCCAATATAATCTTTCTATGGTCTCAATATCGAATCACCAGAATCACCAACCAATGAACTGATTCATTGACTTTACTTTCCTCTGGTAGCAAAAACTCCGATCAGGACTCGTCGCTTTTTTTGGATGAAACCGGAACCGATCTTATCTCTCATGTTTTCTTGGTAGGAAAACTTTCAATGGCGGATTTGAGCTCGATTTGGAACCGATCTTACCATTCAAGTGGTAAATGGTACCAAAAAAAACGTCCATCTCATGTGATGAGGGTGCATTTTAACTTTGACGCAATGGGGGTCCCTTCCAAGTGTCAGGACTATCAACTCAGCGATAAAAGGAGCCTTCGTCTTTCAACCAACTTCATCACTTCATCGATTCAGGTTACCAATCCATCTTCAACAAACTCATTAAACCAAAACCATCTTAGAACTTTCAGACCTTCTTATAAAGTCCAGATCACTGTGTGTTATTTTCTTTTCTTTCGCCTTTTCATATTATTATTTCTTTCTGATTTCTTTCTTTCTGATTGTTTTCTTTAGGAAAAGTCTTCCATCAACATCGTACCTACCCCTATGACCTCTGTCCCAGCCGAGCAATCCACTGGGTTGACCACTGTTAATGATGGCATTGCGCACTTCGATGCGGTTGTGAGACCTGAAAGTGAGTGTCTCTCTTCATCGTCTCACATACCATCCCCACCCTGCTGACATATTTTCTTTCCTCCTAATGATCTTTTCGTTTTTGATTTCACCTAGTCCTAGAGCCTCCTAACGACCACTTGACTGGCGATGACGAACCCGCTCGACATGCCCAACACGATCCGTTGTACCGAGTTGGCACCTCTCAACGCGCGCAGTTTGATCGCGCTCATGAGGCAACTGTGGTAGTTCTTTTCAAAATTTATACCAACGAGGAAGCCCCTGTTGACATGCCCCCAGCTAAACCGACTCGGTCTAACAAAGCGACAAACGCCAAATCCAAATCCACCGTGGCGACTGTCAACTGTATTGACTCGAAGGTTTTCAACAATGAAAACACGTTTGAAATGATAACTTGCCTTTATGGCAAGTCTCTCAAGGTTTTCAAGGAAATGTGCGGTAATGTATGTGACCAGTACTGGGCTGGAATGAAGAACATGGTGTTATTCTCGGAGATGGCCCCAAACTTGACTAAAGTTTGTTCTAACCGACCACCACAAGTATTTCGAGTTTGTGGCCGCCATAGCGAAATCGAACAAGCGGAAGGGAACCATCTTGATTCACAGTGAGTCTGCTAAGGTTTTGGCCAAAAAGGCGGCCCAGGTGAGTTTACTTTATTTTTTATATTTGTATATACTTCTTTATACTGATTCTTTTCATTATTAGGCTAAGGCTGCTAAGCAGCTTATTGCTTCTTCCAATGGTCCCTCTACTGTTGACGCCGAGTTGGCCAAAATGACCAATCGTTTGGGGGTAAGTTCACTTGTTTTCCACACGGTCATATTCGATCAATGCTTAGCTTACTAATGATTGGATTATTTTCAGGACGCCGAGAAGCTAATCAAGCTTCACGAGTTGACTGCCGAGTTATTTCATCTTTACGCTGAAGCAGGAAGCGCGGGTGGCGATGGAGCTGTCCTCACCGCGCCTTGGGACCCTAACTTCCACTATAGATTCACCTTCCGATGTGCCTTCATGTGGGCCAAAGACATCGTAAGTTTTTTTTAGTTTAGTCAAGTAAGTAGAGATGGTACTGACTTACTCTACTTACTTGGCTAATCGATCTCATTGTAGGTCCGTGGTGTAGCCACGAAGAGTATGGCCCCCAGCACTTATGCTTATCGAGCCGAAATTGCGAAGTCTCGTGTTATACATAAGGGAACAAAGGTTCAAGATCGAGTCCAACTTCGATATCCAAGTGGCAGTACCAGCAAAGCTGTCTTTGCTGGAGGTAGTGGCACCTCCTCGAAAACCCCTGACGTCAAACCTTGCCCTTCTCCTGAAAAGAAGCGAGCGAGTCCTTCCGAGGACGATGAAGATGACACCCCCTTAGCCTTCTACAATCGGGAATTGAAGAAGGTTAAGGTGGCCAAAGTCGGTAAGTTTTTTGCATTTCATCTTTTTTCTTTCATAGACTGATCTCGCTGTGTACATCAGAAACCGATCCCAACTTTTGGGTACCCGATCCATCCGAAGATGACATCGTGCTCTCTTCTGAGCTTGAGATGTTGGAAAAGCACGAATACGAGCTTGACAAGTTCCTCATGGAATGTGGCTTGTCTACCCGCCCCATCCGTAAAATCATGAAAAAGGCCAAAATCCAAACGTGGTCTGATCTGGTTCCCTGCTCCCAAATGACTGAATCTACCTTGACCACCCTTGGTATCAAGCAAGATGATGCGGCCATCATCTTGGCTAAAGCTCAAGAATGGAACGAAGAAGCCCTCAGTAAGTCTTGTATTTGAACCTTAGAAACTAACACATGACTGACTTTCATCGTGTTGGTTTCTCATTAGATTCAATTGATTATACGTCCACTTCACTAAGCCAATTATCTCAAATACTCGATGTGAAGGTTTAGTTATCGTTTTTTTCCAAAGTATTGATGTTATGTGAAAGTTTGTGTGCGCCATGGTTTGATTTGATCTCAGTCGTATTTTAGTCAGACCAGATTTATCAATCTGAAATACTCGAAGTATTTTTTTTCTTCCTGTCTCTTCATGCTCTTGATCCTTTGTGTGCGCAATCGTTTGTACTCAGTCCTCGTTTACCCAAGTCAATGCAAGTCTCTTATTTTTGAATGGTGACTTCTGACTGTGAGATGAAGCCTTTCCGTACGATCCGATCCAATTGACTCACATGAAATGTCATCATTTCCAAAAGTGTCCCAAATGTCAATGATGACATTTGGTTTTTCATTTACCAATTATCATCGGAAACTTGATGCCTTCCAAGTTTTCCCATCAATTTGGCTAATTCATGACTTTGAGTGAGTGTTCGAAAACCAATGTTTTGATTGGGCTCTTTGTCAGTCCAATTTTTTTTTACACAAGTTTTTCAGTTCAAAAAGTTGTTAAATTTTCCAACTTTTTAAAGATCATATTTGGCTCTTTCTTGAGAGATTTGTTGTGGTGTACCAAACTCTCATCTGTAAGACCATATGCTCATCATATCGCATCTTATCTATCTCATATTCTGATATGAAGATATTTTGATTAATGATAACAAATTGAAACTTTGCAATTGTATAAGGCAAACAAGAAGAAAAAAAAATCCAGACACAAAATATTGAGGCCAAAAAATTTTTTTTCAAAAAAACAAGAAGAAAAAAAAAAGAAACACGCGCACAAAGGTGAAATATCTGTCATACTCATAAATGACGCCAAAAAAAAATTGAAATCAAACCCACACAACACTGATCAAATGTAATGAGGAGCATTGCAATACTATTTTTTTACTACCAAAAAACATACTGGCCATGAGTCAATTATAGCTGCATCCTCTGAAAAGAGCTTGACACAGATCAGATGTAAAGACTTCCATACAAGCCATAAATATCATGGCGGTCTCTTCTGCAAGGCCTGCAGCCCTTTGAAGGACTTGCGAGCGTCGCAATCTAGCCTTCAACACCGAGAATCCCTTCTCGATGGGATTGAAATCCGGGCTATAAGCAGGTAGGTAAAGAAGGCGGACTCCACGTGCCTCGCAGAGCTCAGCCACTCTGCCCCCGTGATGGATCGGGGCATTGTCCATGACCAGGACGCTGTTGCGTGCTGGCCATGGATTCATTGCAGGTAACTGAAGGGACAGTCAGTCAGTCATCCCTCTGTCATAAGTGAACATTTAAAAAAGGAGCTTACGACTTCATGTTCCAAAAATTCCTCGAAATCGATCCTCGCATACCCCCCTGGTTGAATTTTGAGTGCTAAAATACCGTCCATTGAGATGGCCGGTAAAACCGACCATCGAAAAGATTGAGTTGGTCGCTGCACCCGGCTGGTACGTTCTCCAAGTGGTGCTCGGCCGTATTCACGATAAAGGTGACGTTTAGTGATGGCCGATTCATCTTCAAATATAGAATAATGTCAGATATGTCCAAGCCAAGATATATACATAATAAAAAAAACCTACCAGTAAAAACCAAGCATCGTGGATCGATGCCATGGACCGCCTCAATGTACGCTCCTTGTGCGGCAAAAGATTGATTAGGATTCACTGTTCTAGTCTTTTTGCGAGTCCACTGAAGACGATGGCAAAGCTCGACCGAAAGGGTTTGTAAAGACATTTGGATACCGTGAGTTTTGAGAATTTTCCTTTGAAGTTCGTCAAGATAAAGGGTCGGATCAAGTCGGAGAGAATCAAGAACAAAGTCGCGTTCAGGTTGTGCTAAAGTGGTGGGAGGTCCGCGGGCCATATGCTCCAGAGGGTTGGTAATGACTGCCCGAGTAGTTTGGTAAAGGTCATACCACCGACGAACTGAGGTGAGCGAGACATCTACACCAAGAGTCCTAACGATTTCCGGAAACAAAACACCTCGCAAGACCAGGCGAACAACGATTAGCTTGATGTCGGGTGTGTAGATATTCACAGGCATCTTGCTACAAGAGGTGGATGAAAGATGAAAGACAGGAGTCAGTTCGATAAGAAAAAAGAAAGAGGTCGAAGTGGAACGAGGAAGAAAAAAATACTGACTTCGAAATTTAGAAAAAAAGAAGAAAACACAGGAAGATGGATCAAATCGGGTGTGGGCGAAGGGAAAGTGAGAAGGGGGAAGGAATGAAAAGACCAAACGAACCGAACCGGGGATATCCTTTGCTTGGTGAGACTGATGTTTGGTGATTAGATGCGTGTGATAGTATGGCATCGAGGAAGGAGATGGGTCGTGATTGGACAAGTAGGTGGGGACAACATTCAAAATGTTGACATCTTCCCACCCGATCTGTCACTCAGACAAAACTGCCTGGTCGAGTTTTGTCTTGGTTTTGGACATACAGGTTAAAACTCACTGTAACACACATGACATGAAAAAATACCGATAAATTCATGAAGGGCTGTACATGATGACCTTGGAATTGGAGGTACTTTTCAGATTTAACAGGAAGAAGATAAGGAAGAGTTTCATAGAAAAATTCTTAACTAAGCCTTTCTTTCGACGCGGCCACGTCTGCTCTCGAAGAGCATAGGTGCGAAGAGGAACTCTTGACCAAAGCCCGGGTTTGGCCTGAGCACAGCCGGATTTTCAAGGTCTTTGGCTTGAAACCATCGTTTAACCTCACCAAAAACCGAGCAGGGCTTCTCATAAGCCTTGAGGCTAGTGCACAAGCTCGCTTCATTTTTAGCACCACTTTCTTTGAGCCAAGTGACACAGTCGAGCTTTTATTAACGTGGCCGCGTCTGAAGAAAGCCTGAGTTGAGCTTCACATATATAATATAGCACATCTCAAAAGGATGACATTCAATTGTGCTGCCTAAGCTGGACACTACACCTCAGTCAGTTCATGACCATTATCAATCCTTCTCAATGTTTATGGTCAAAGAAACTTGTTGTTACAACATGAAGAACTGTCTCAGGGGGGCTTTGGGACCCCTCTGCTCTCTACAAGCCATTTGCCCCCCAATGCCTGATCCCCGCCAAAATACAAGGTACTGCAAGGGTACTGACGAAAAGAGTTGGATTCCGATTTTTTTTTAGAAATCTTACCACAAAAAGGTCGCATTTTTGATAAGATACCCTCTGTAGGGGTATTCAATTTTCAGGGTCCTGGTGGAGGGTCCTGGTGGATGCTATTCTCACAGAAAATACGGACGTCCGGTGCTCCCGTCACTTTCCGGTCTGAGAAGTCTCAGGCTGTCTCAGGGGAAATAATTTGAATCCGTGATCTACCCCGACGTCGTGTGGGCTGTGTGGGTTTCTTCGGCGTGAGAGGCTCAAGTTCGATTGTAACTTATTCGACAAGTATAGCTCCTCGAGCCGAAGATTATGCAACTTGACGTGATTATGAACATGTCAATCTCCCAAGGGAAAGATGTGAATCCTTATAAATCAGCGACATTTCTTCGATCACTTTGGCCTTCTCCCCTCAAATAATCACATCGCAATCGATAACTTACTATCTCTCTAAGAACATCTGAATCGTCCACCCAATTTCACATCTAAACAATATGCGCATCAGTGTTGTCCTTGCCTTTCTCATTGGGAGTGCAGGTGAGTAATCTCATCTTCACCAGATCATTGTCTATTCGCACTGTTTTTCTCAATTTGTCTTTTCATATCAATCGCAGCTTCCGGAATAGCGATTCCCCATTCGAGGTAAGATCATCTCGCGGTATTCACTCTTCCTAGAATATGAGTTGCATTGCTTACTTAACTCTGATTTGGAAATCAGTGGTGGCCAGCCCAGCGATATGAATGCAGTAGAAGCTCGTAGCTTACCCGAAGAAGCCAGGTAATACCACCGTCCACATCCGCATCCTGAAGAGCCGCTAAACCTTGCTCTCCACAATATTAATCAATGTTTTGGACTATTAATTTGACGTAGCTCCCATCACCATCAAACCCGTGACGTCATTGTGAATGATGGAGCCTCAACATTGTTTGTCAATCGTCCAATTTGTGTTCGCAGTTTGAATGGTGGCTAATGGTATCTTCTTTCCTCAGGCAAAAACGATATTTTGATGGTCCCGGTATTTCCTTCCGGGTTGTGAAAGGAAAGAAGCCCTGAGTTTACTTGCAAAGTGCTGTGAATGCCTGAGATGTGTCTAAGTTGATTTGAGCAAATATGCTGGTTCATTAGAACATCAAGTATTGGTTACTAAAAGTCTACACCTCTCTTGATTTTTGACTTGTGTTTGATTTAAAGATTCGCTATTTGTGTTCATTTGGACTTTGTATAATATTATGTTCCTTTGGCCGCTGTGACTGTCTTTTCGAAATCCGTTGTTTCTTCAAAGTTTGTTAGATTCATTCATTATCTTGCTCGAAGTCAATACATCAATTCAAAGTTTCCAAAGTGTTGAATGAGGTTGGATGCTGTTGGATCAGACTTTATTAGCTTTTATCACTTGAATCATCGTGAAATTTGAATGTCTGATACTTTGAGATGAGTCCCGGGACATTGACCCAAGCCCCCGGATCAGCAAATGAAGCAAGAAGTCGCGTGCTAAAAACAGAACCTGTGGTTGCAATCCCAGTCGCACTGTCACCTGAAAGATGGTTCAGCAAAAGATGACAAAACAAAGATCAATAGGTATGTAGCTATAGGTAGGTATATATGTGCTTGGCAAAATCATGACACGTGTATACATAATCATAAACATCAAGATTGCATCAAAAAAACCTAATTAAACCAGAAGGAAAGAACAAGGGAACTCGTCCCTCCCAAGTTTCAAGGTATTATACATGTTTCTTTTATTTGAAGGCTGAGTATCTTGACTGTCTGAAGACATCTGAATACAACAAGGCTTGTAGATGATTTGACCTGGGAGGAGGAGAGAACGGTAAATCATTAAAGGAATGGTCTGAGTCTGATTGCTTTGAATTCCAAGTTTTCATCTGCTTCAAACATACATTGCACTAGAACATAGGCGGGCTTGCCCGCCTTTAAATTCAATCTTGCTGGAAGATATAGCACTTAATCATGTAAACTGTTAAGTGCTGAGTATCTGTGCATAGCCAAGGTGTATGAAACAGGCGTAGAGGAATGAGAACTTCAAGTTGCAAAATTTGTGCAATGGCAAATTCAAATTCAGAATGATGACTTGCAGCCTGACAGACTCTGACCAAAGGCAAGGCACAGGGTTACACACAATAGGAAATGTATGAAGGAATTTAAAATGAATATGTACAATGTAGTAACAAGAGAATGTTGACCTATAGACTCACCAAATTAATGTGATCCAGGACTCAAGGTCAAGAGAGTTGATCAAGAGGCCTAGGGTATATGAGATGTATCATGATTCATAAATTGACATGATAGGTCATGTACAGTAGAGTCTATATGTTGATGGATTTAAGCTGGTATACAAAAGTTCATAGTTTGGTTGAGACCAAGTAAACAGATTTGACCTCCAATTCACGCTCACACCCGAAGCCACGAAGCCACGTGGCGCCATGCTCTCGGGCAGGGCGAGGGCCAGGGCGCAGGCCATGCCCTCGCCATGTCCTGAAGGCGCCGCATGGCCACTTCAGGGCCTGTAAACTTTGCGCCGATTGGGAGAAAGCAATCGGCTCTCATGATCATGATTCGCGTCTGTCGATTGCTCGATCATAATCATCAGTCCACCAATCAGAAAAGGATTAGAAAGCTGCTTATCAGCATCAAAATCTGTAAGAAACTTAGAAAAAGCACACCACAGTCAATAGTTATCAAGCAGGAAGTTGAGCAATCAAGTTAGATTGCTGAAAGTCCTTGTTTGCTCATACCAGCATCTTCTATCTTCTTGAGCAAGTGAGTCACAATATGAGGTATCTGGATTGATCTTGAAAGTGAACAATCTTGGTGAAGACTTACGCTCTCAATTGCACAAGGAGACTGAAGCAAAAACTTCGAGTAGGTGTATG
>NW_006768766.1:1438900-1626889 GCF_000204055.1 Melampsora larici-populina 98AG31 | reverse complement strand
TCTGAGGGTCAGACTCAACAGTTTTGTCAATCAAGTCCGAATCGGAGCTTGGATGTAATTCTTGAGTTTCGAAATCTTCAAGTGCTTCAGAGATTCCTAGATGAGTACACGCCGTGTGTATGTGATCTTCTAGAGTCTCGCGCGATAAGATGTTGGGACAGATCCCTTCGAGTTTGTTCCTGGGATCAAGTACAGCAGCGATGAGGTATGTGTGCTTTGTGATTGCTTGGTTCCTGTAATCACAAAGCTTATCATACATTGGGTTCATAGCAGCTCGGAGGCCAGGTATCGTGGATGAAGCTTCCATAGCCTGTCATGTGAGTTAGTGATATCAGCACAAAACTTGCATTAGATTCACAAGGTGATATGTCCTTACCGTCTCGAGACGTTTCATCATTTTTCCGTATGCTAGAGCTGCCAGACAGAATGTAGGGTAGTTCAATGCTGAGAGTTCGGATGTGATCCTTTCAAAAGGCTGGAGGAACCGAACAAGATTCTCAAGTAATATCCATTCTGACTCGTTGATGCGGATGTTGATGTATTGTGGATCATTATCAAGCTTGAAGTTGATCACATTCTTCAACCGGACAGCTCGGGCACAGACATGAGAGAGCGAATTCCAGCGAGTCAGACATTCAGTACGAAGACCTAACGGTTTGCCAATTCCGGGGGTTGTAGATGCCAATTCTTGGATGTGATTTGCAAACTGAGGGCTGTTCTTGTACTTGTTTGAGAGGTCAAGAGAGTTGATCAAGAGGCCTAGGGTATATGAGATGTATCATGATTCATAAAGTGGAGGCTCTGTCTATCAAGGGCTAGAGCAGGGCATGCCATACCGGGTGCAGGCCATGGCCTCCGCCATGGTCATAGTTTGGTTGAGACCAAGTAAACAGATTTGACCTCCAATCTTTTTGTGTAAGCAAAGAGCTCAAAGACGAAAGATTGTGGCCACCTATGGAGTCTTGTATACAATCATCATTGGTAGCTTAATTGCCTTGATCATAAGTTTTTCTTTCTTGAAAGCTTCTTGGTTAACATGACCTAATGATTGACTTTCTTTTCCCACTCGGTCATATTTTTATTTAGGTCTTACCTGTTGTTTTTAGATCATCTTTAGATGAAGCAGACTGTTTGATTTGTAGAAGCATTTAATTTTTTTCCATATTTTTTTTACATGTCCATCTTTTGACTTCTTTTTCAATATACATCTCAACATGTTATCTATCTTTTTTCCCATCTCTATCTCTTCAAGACATCTTCTTTTTAACAACATCTTTGAACATTTTCCTTATATGTGTTCAAGTAAAGAGACAACAACATACATAAAGAAGACATTGGACATGGTTGATGCTCAGTAAATGCTCATAATACATTGAGGTGATGATCACATTCCAAATCTGAGATACCAAGACCTTGGGCTTATACCTTGCTTGCATCTTGGAGGTAGCAAGAAATTTTGCGTAGATTTGTTTGGGCAAACGCGTAAAAAAATCTGACCAAGGTGTCCAGATCAAAATTCCCAACAAAAAAGACGTCAACTCATTTGTAGGCAGTAAATTCCCAGTATACGCTGATATATATGAAGTACCCAGATTCAATTGAAAATGACAATCATGTGACCAAATGAACGTTTTTTTAGATATGTCTTGAAGAACGCTTGACGCCACTCGATTTTATCAAATTCCATGTACCTCTGAGCAGGGGATGTCAATCAGGCGAGTCTGAAAGAATCAAGAGCAGTTAGCTGAGAGCAATCAGGCGAGGAGGTCAAGAAATATGACATACTCAATCATTGAGTACAATCTTGGCAATTCCTTCAGGGTCTCAAAACAGTGAATTGATGTCATTGTATCCAATGATGTCCATATGATCTTGTTCTCTTCGCATGAAGATGCCATCAATCAATTCATATCCTTGATCCCTGAAAAATCGATCAAGCGGCCTGATCACAGCCCGTAAGTAAAGACCTTGCGGAACAGGTTCGACCCGATTTTGACATTCTGGAGAACAATACTAATCATCTGCACATTTGAAGATGAAACAGAGACATTCAGGCATGAACCGAACTTGGGCAGCTTCACCCCAAACAAGAAGATAGAGTGCTATCTGACGCATGCGATCGTAAGAGGACATGTTGGGCATAGCCTGTTGCCAGCGCGTTTGAGCAGATTCCAATGACTCGGCAGAGGCTGATTTCAATTTTTTTGCCGGTTTGGTCAACCCGAGGATAGCATGAGATGTCTGGCCGATTGCATCATCGAGATCGAGTTGAGCGGCAAAGTACCATTTACAATAGTTGGCATGTTCACCACCAATGTAATCGGCGTGTAAGGTCACAATAAGGCTTGTGAGCGAGACATGAACAAAGCCCTTGACTGATCAGACAAATCAGATGAGGAAGAGATTTAATCAGCGTCGAGAATCAAGAGAGAAGAAACTCACATCAAGTTGAATCATCAGATGATCGCAAACGTTCCTCATCGAGTCTCTCTGAAATCCAAATTTGTTGGCCAAGTCAATGAACACATCTTCGTCTTAAAAAGTGAGAATGAGTTTCTTGGTGGTATGTAACATACAAGACTTGACTTTGATGGAGTTGGACTCATATGAATATGAAAAAGGAATTATTTGATATTGTGTTGAATTGGTGATTTGGAAAAGCAAGGTTGAAGTAATGATCAGAAGGATCACGGTGGTGGGTGGAGACGTTTGAAGCGAATAAGCGCTGATAAGAATTGCTGTTTAAAAGCGATCAAAAAGCAGACATAAGAGTGTCAAAAGCATATATGTAAGATGTGAAAGTGGACACGCTTAACAACAATCACATGGCTAAGTTGTAAGTGCTTTTGGAATGCATATGGATTCAATAGAATTCACAAATGGCAGCTTTCAGAAAACAATCACGATCGTGTTGGGTTATAAGAGCTGTTGAGGGATGAAAAGCTATGTGACTACTTTCAAAAAGCAATTGATGAGGTGTTCGCTTTGAGAATACTTGAAGCTTTCAAAGCCGCGGTAAAAATAGCTATATGTAGGCCCTTTTGAGGCTAACTTAACAAAGTCCGTCCTCCGCGCGAGACCGACGGAGGAGGGACTTACGACTTATACACACTTCTTCGCGTGATTAGATTTCAAAATCTCACTTTTTCGGCCATTTTTGACTACTTCCACTGTACATCTTCTATGATCAACCCCTCCAAAATTCTGAGTTGGCCAAAACATTTTCGTGCTTCTTGTACATAGTCGATTAAGAACCATCACATCAGTTGGTTATAAAATTTTGAGGCCAGCTGAATTGGAAACTATGTAACGTTTCGGATGCTCATTCAGACCACTGCGGCGAATGTTACATCTTGTTGTCTTGTCCAATACGTTTTGGACAAGCAAGAGAGAGAGAGAGCGACAACAGAGATACTGAAGAGAGAATGGGAGCAACAGAGAGACTGGGTAGATAGACACAAGGAACAACTCTCAAATAAAAAAAAACCTTCAACTCAAAAGGCCCAGCGCGGATTTCACTATTAAGAAGTTGATAGATTTTTTGATTATCTGTTGGTCATGGCGTCTACAGTCATCTCCTCGACACGAAACCTTCGAAGTTCGGATAAGGATCAAGAAACACCTAAAAAGAATCGAAGAGCGATTGAGAACCTTGCACGCGCGCCTGCGAGTTCAGTGCCGAAGCAAACAAGATTAAAAGTTGTGATTCCTGAGGAGATATTGGCTCTTACAGATGATATGTTATCTGATTTGATCAAGGAGAATCATATGAAGAAATATAAAACCGAAGCGAAACCTTTACAAGTCAAAGCCGTCATTGCATTGGTCAGAGGACGCGACACCTTCTTGTTGGCTGGAACGGGTTATGGAAAAACAAGGATTGCGGAGATGGTTCTAGCTCTATTTCCTAAACATTCGAAAGCTTTAGAAATTGTCATAAATCCGCTAGACGCCTTGGGTGATAATCAGGTATGTGGACAGAGTCTTTTAATCGGTTCAAAATTGAATGTTGCCTCTGGTTGTATTTGTAGGTTGCCGAGAAGAAGAATTGGCAAATTAACTCTGTAAACTTGACCAAGGACAAATTCATGGAAGAAGTAGTCTTGGACATTATTGCTGGGGCATACAGTGTAATCTATGTGGTGAGAATTACTCTTTAAGGGTGAAAAGTAACAAGATATCGGGTCCCTGATATACAAATCTGTCTTTTCCGCTCAAAGAGCCCGGAGATCTTTTTGAATAATAAACTGTTTGAAAAGATGTATTTTAGTGAGTGGTTTCAGGATCGCTTGGTTCTCAAAGTAATCGATGAAGCACATATGATTTACTGGTGGGGGATGGTACAAGGAGGACAAGCGAAGCATTCTAATGCCTTCATGCGCCAACAAGATGGAGGTCAATTTCAACCATCGTACGGTGATCTCTTCATTCGTCTGCTAGCTACGAACAAGATTCCACTGCTATTAATGTCAGCAACCTGTGCACCTCGACCTTTTTCCGCCATCCTGAACAACTTAAGCATCCAGGAAAGCGATCTCACGATTCTGAGAGGGGAACTCAGTCGGTCAAACATCAGAATCATTCGCATTCCGATAAAGTACGGGGTTGCACCTGCCTCAGCTCTTGCAACAATCTATGCTAAAAAGGATGTACTCCCTGATGATCAACTCCTCAAGACCCTCATTTATTCTAGTTCAAGAAATGGAGCATACACCATCTTAGAAGCCGTTAACAAATTCCGAGGAACAGCCGGAGAGGAAGACAACCCCGATAGTTCTTTAATCCGAAGATATCATTCTTGCACTGGACAGAAGCAGAAGCTCCGAGATATTGAAGCATACACCCAAGACAAATTTCCAATCATATCTTGTACTAATGCTCTTGGACTAGGTCAGGATTGGCCATCAGTGATGGAAGTGGTGGTCATAGGACGTACAGAAATTGCAGAACTAGCGCAACTGTTTGGAAGATGTGGCCAAGGGAAACATCCAGGTCTTGCTCTTCATTTTGTTGAAAGTAATTGGGTGAAAGGTGCCAATAGTGTTGACGATGTGAACAATAAACGTGAAATGTCAGATGATGTTTTAATGGACTCGTTTGCTTTTACACATATCTGTTTGCGAGTTGCTCTCTCCTTGGGAAATACGTGAGTACGTTGTTTATCATGTCATAAGAGTGACTGAAACTTACATGTGTATCATGATACGGAAACCCAGTATTGGTGTGATTCCCGGCAGCAAGGAGGATCCTCGTGTCTTAACTGAACAGATGCGAGAGTTGAAAGAAGGTTTTCCCTCGTGCAAATGTTCAAACTGCGACTCGGAAGCCGCTGATTATCTTGTCCATAATTTACCAAGATTGTGCAAAGGGAATTATAAGCAAGCGATGGAAGATTTGTTTAATGTTGAAGGTTTCACATATCCGAAAGAAAAAGAAGGCACGAAGGTTTCAGCAGACGATGGCAAAGGAAGTGGTAGTAAGAGTGTAAAAAAAAAGCGAGGAGCACTCTTGGACCCTGCTCTGGAGGAGCTTGCAGATGAGTTGGTTTACATCTTTGATCTTCATTACCAAGATATATTCGGGGAGGACGATTACTGCGAAAGTACAGACTACTTTGGTCTTGATGAAGCCAAAGGAATAGTACAGTCACTTGATAATATTACATGTGCGTCTGATGTTAAAAAATTGATGGGAGGAGATTTACTTGTTGGAGGTGTAGATACAGTGTTTAACTACATATCTGATTGGAAGACTCGAGATATTGGGATGGAATACAAACATCGGAGGAAGCAGATCACATTGGAAATGATAGCAGAAGAAGAAAAACAGTCATCAAAGGAATTAAATAAGACTTCAAACCAGCCAGACCGTGTAATTGTGCCTACACCTGGTATATCAAGACAGAAGAAAACAAGGAGAACATCAGCTCAGGTTCTAGCAGATAACAAGGCAGCAACACTCAAAAAAGAATACAACAAACGTTGCTTGAAGTGGTTGAAAGATAAAGTACCAGAAAACCGACTGGATGAAATGGAATTGGCTTACCAAAAGTGAGTTTTAACCTTCGCTTACCCATTTCACAAACTCTTCATCAAGATCTCCAAAACCATCACGGACTTCATCATCCTGATCTTCATCATTCTCCATTTCGCGACTGTAGTTCGATACAAGAGGCCAGTGGAAGCGTTCAAGGCGACCACGAGAAAAGTCTTCTCGAAGCTTCTTGATACCAAGGCGATGGATGTCTGTGATTGGGCTTTGTTTCTTTGGGCTTAATTTGGGCTTAGTGATTTGCTCGCTTTTCGCCATATTCAAAAAGCGCATCATTGATGATGCAGTTGATTTATTTTTATGTGACTGTCGTGTCAGATTGACACCAGCTCTACCTTTCATTTTATCGACCGATTCTGAAAGCTGTTTATATAGTATAAATTAGTATGATGACGATGTATTTCTCAGTTTAAAATTTACTTACCACTCCAACTGTGAGGGAATACTGTTCTTTGAGACGCTGAATGTCTGTTCCAGGGCCCTGAATAATTTTTGCCAATGCCCGAGTGAGCTGAACATGTGTAAAATGGAACTCGCATCATCAATTATGAACAGATACATACCGCGTGGTTGTAGAAGAACTTCAGCCACCAATTTTTGACCTCCAGATAAAAATCTTTGGCCACAAAGTGACCTGGTCGTCCAGTTGGTGAGATCAGAAGGGAGTGGAGGATAACCTTGGCCAGCGGTTTTGGGAGTACAATCGTGAGTAGCCGAATGAGGCGAGGGAGATATTGTGAATAATGACATAGGCCTTTGATCCCCTGAGTCATGACACTCCACTGCTTCCATACCAGAAGTAATCGTCCAATGTCACCATCTGACATAGCCCGATTGGCCTCCACAATTGTTGCGAAGTCTCGAATCCTAAGTAAAAGACGTTCTCGGTTACCATCCAGTTCTTGGCGTGCTTTGCGGAGGGCTCAGCCAGAAAAGTAGGTGACAAAGACCTTGTCGACCGCATTCTGAAATTCCTCAACGGAGAGATCGATAGGATTTTCAACGGTCTCTGTAGGAAGTCCCAGTATTTCACTAACAATTAATAGATTTGTTGGGCCAAACAAAAATGATCAGAAATCAAATACATATTTCAAAATTGTATTGACCAGACTGGTACATACAAGATACAGTAAGTGATTGTAGCCTCGTGTATTTGTTCAATCAATCGTATCATTGATGTGAAATCTTTTTTTGCTGTAGGTCTATCCTTCTTTGCACCGAGTTCAACTGCTGTCCTCCAAGCTCCCAAATCGGTCTTATCATCTGGATTCCCCCAGTGATGTAATAAAAGCGCTTGAGAAATGTTCCATAGTGTATGACCAGCACCTGGAATCATGACCAGATGCGCAAGACTCTCGTCGGAAAAAGCCGAAGGTTTCCGTTGTCTCTGCAAGCCATGGAAGTTCAGACAAGTTCCCAAATCGCCTTCAATGATCTGAGGGTGTTCTGAGAAATCCTCGGGTGAAAGGCCAGTCTGTTTAATTAGGTCATCGTATAATGAGGCTATTCCATCTGAGCCATTGTCGGAAGAGTCCATCAACTTGAGCATATCGATATCGGGCTTTTCTGGCTTGATTTGGTCAATAACAGCAAGATTCAAGATTTTCATGTCCTTGTACTTCTTGGGCTTGATCATATATCGCAGAAGCACCACAGCCACTTGGTTTTTCAAAGTGGCTACCCAACACTCTTGCTCACCTTTACTACGAAGTAATTCACCCGAATCAACTGGTCGTTCACAGTCATCCTTGAGAATTTTCTGAAGCACAGGAAGAGTACAGAGGCTTGGATCAAGCCCGGTCAGGAGCTCGGGGTTCACAAAGTGAACGTAACCCCAAGTACCATGATATGTCTTGCTAGTAGCATCAATTCTACGACTATGAACACGTTCCATCATGTCAAGATTATCAATACACAGAAAAACCCCGAAAGCCCCAGCAGCTTTAATTTTTTTCTTGATCGTGACCGATTTTGCCTTTGCTAGTGTTAAAATTCCACGAAGCGCTGATTTTTGACATGCACTAAGGCCTATCTGATGTAGATATTGATTGACTCGCTCAGAGACCCCGCACGCTAGTAGCGCAAGTGAATTTTCAACTTGAAGTGCGTTACAACGTCGATTACAACCATAAGCAATCATTTGAATCACTGTCAGCGCAATCTATGATCAAATGACTCGACTTGAAGCATCAGTCAAATGTTAATTACAGGGTGTGTTTTGAAATGAAGACCCTCACCGTCTTGAATCGGTTCTTGATATTTTCAACTCTGTCCTTTGATTTATGATAAACATAATCTCCTACTGTTTGCTGTCTACTCGCAATGGCATGAGATTCATGAGCACCACTATTGCAAGACGTGTCAAAATCACTATCTACATCCGATTCTGAGTCCGATTCAGGGTTTGAGCCTTCATAAATCACGGTTTGGCGTCCGGATCGGTTACGGCTTGCTCTGGAAGAGTTATATTCATGTTCCAACTTGTGCGTGATTAAGCTGTGCAGGAAGCCCATGCCTGCAACCACTGCTGTCTCTCGTTTTATATCTGAATCGTGATCAAAGAGACCAGTGTCGATCTTGTTCGTGTTGATAAACAGACTTTGTGGTGGCGTAGACTGTGATGCTACAATGACTTTGGCCTGAAATCAAGTATGTATCTGATCAGTGATTCATATAGCCGCTCATAGCAAGGTGCGCTTGATTCACACCTTTTTAAGAACCCAGTCATTCCACTTTTGTCGGCATTCTGGCTTTTGATTAACCAGCTCGTCAACTGCGTCTAGAACTTCCTCAGTAGTCTGCCACCCTCTTTTCACAGATCCCCACTGTTTTTTACGTCGGACAATGCTTTCATTGGTAGATCGCAGGTATGCAATAAGGAATTTTTTTGTGTTGGTCTGGTGCTTTGTCATAAATTGACAGATCATTTCAATTGGATCGATTGTATCTACTGACTTCGGTATTTCCGGAACATTAAGCAAAGGATCCAAGACAAAATCGTCCTCTGATTCATCAGAACTGCCCATTGTGTTTGGTTCTTTATGGCGATAGATGAATCTCACAAGAGGGAATTCAATGAAGAAATAAAGCAAATACGATGAGCAGAACGATAATTGGCTGAGGAGCTCCTGCTCCAATCACCGCATGGGTTCGCACAGAGAAAGTCTTTAATAGATTTATCCTTTAAGTCATTCATATGTAAAATTTACTGTAGTCGCAGCAGATGTGAGGTTTGAAATTTCAATTTACAAATTAAGAAGTCCTTTTGAATCTCAAGTTCAGGAGCAGCTCAGAAGTATCTGAGTAGGGCAAAAGATTTGTAGGAAGCTGATCTTTCATTTCGTCTTTTTTCTTCAAAGATTTGTAATGTGTAAGGTGGTGGAAAGGGAGAACGGAGATATTCCCTGCCAACTTCAAATCTAATCACGCGGGTATTTGCGTATAAGCCGCAAGCCCCCCTGCGCAGGCTCCGGGGGACGCAGGCAGTGGGGGGCTTGTGTTAAGCTAGCTTTTGAGGGGTTGTGGAGTGGATTGAGCGCCTACTTTTAGACAGCATCAATGATGATGTTCAAATGCAAAAGCTCGCAAGCTTAACAACAATCACATGGCTGGGGTTTCAGTCCTGTTGGAAAGCATAGGGATTTGGTGCAATGTACGGAATAAGATACGTTAAAATGCTATTTAAAATCATAAGGATCATGGTTGCGGACATTCAAGGCATCTAAAGCAGTAAGATTAGCTTTATTGCTTTTGAAAAGCAAGTGTGAATTGCTATTGAAACACATATAGGTGTCGCTTGGGGACATTTGGATTGGTTGAGCTGAGAAGGAGTGCTTTTCAGAGCGTTTGATAAGCATGCTTTTCAAAGCGTTTGATAAGCAAGCGTTGCCGATTCAATGCCTAGATGTAAAAAATGGCAGCGCAGAAAAAAGTATAAATAGAGAGCCAACGAGTCAGCCAAATTGAGATCACACACCGCATTCCTCGGGTCCCTGTGGTCAAATGACCCTTGGATACCCAGAAGGGGGATGCGTTATCTTAAATCCCTGTAGCAACTCTACCTTAAAGCAAAAATTCTCAGCATAAATGCTGGCAGAATTTTTTTAAGGGGGGTGGCTTAGGGTTTTAAGTTGATTTAATTTAGATTGAATCACTTAACATAATTATGTGCGTATCAGCAAGGAAAGGGTTTGGATTTGCTTAACTGAAGAAAAGAGTTCTCGTTTTTGTTTTTTTCTTTGGCCAAAGTAAATAAATTTTATGAACGATATTGCTACGTTCTTTGGCCCAATGCTTTGGCATCTGATGATCTTCTCCAATTCTTGAGTGCGTGCTTCTCCGTCTTTTGAATGCGATTGACTTCTCATGGTGATGGGGGACCCACCGTAGCTCGTATTTATAGAGGAAGTACATCAGCGGTGATAGAAGAGATCTTTGCGGCCTGTGGAAGTTGAAACGAGGTTGTATCGCAGCAATTGTGCAAGAGAATGGTCTTCCGCAAATTCCAGGAAGCAGGATTTTACAGCCACTGATCATCGCCAAAACCTTGCGCCTGCTCCCCTTGTCCATCGATCCTGGACACGAAATTAAAGGAGGGCAGTTTTCTACCCATGTTTCACCTCAGGCGCTCGGTACGTTTTGTTTTGTGTTTTGATGGTGTAATATCTACCTGTTTTTACAAGAACGCTCAGCATGGCTGTAATATGCGCAACTCTCCGGAGCTTTTGTCATCCCTTGCACTGTAAATAGGAAAGTAAGATCGGCGATCCCAAGACGGCAGTAGCTTTCGGAGCATTTTACGACGTCTTTCTATGGTGATGAGCCTATCACACCATCAGCCTTCTGTATCAGATAGGGGGACCATCGTTCTGGAATCAAAACACATTGGGTGCCTTTGTGAATACCTTTAAGAAAGTCTCGCTGGTGTACTAGATCCTGCCACCTGACCTTCAAGTGGTCTTTTCTGTAGTGCCCGTCGACCTTGATTTACTTGTGTTTGCGGGCCATCGTCAGCTTGAAGACTTCAGGCTCATACCTCTCAGTCCAACCTGTGCAGTGGCACAGTGACCAGGAAGACATCAACATGCTTTCACGCGCGATGCGAGGTTCCGAAGGGCGCTCTAATGGACATCGGGATCAAGATCAAGTTGTGATGAACGAGATACAAAATGCACCGCCTTCATGTGATTCCAAACCTTCCAACGAGCCATCGTCCTTTTGTTTTGAATTTGAGAATCGATCGCCGGCCGAATCACAATCAAGTTCAGTGTTTTCTCATGACCCATGTCTGCAACTCGCACTCCTCTCCCAACCTGCTTCAAAGATGCCGTCCCCACCATTCTCAGATTTATTTGCTCTGCTCTACGACCGCGTCATCTGATTTAAGTGGCCTCCATTCACGGGGTCTTTGAAACCTGTTCCTTTGCACAGATTCAGCCTCAAGCTTAGGAGAAGGGACTCCATCTTTGAGTCACGGTAAACAGGGAGTAAAACCTAGTCCCATGCAGTGGTTTATTCCAATATTCTTTGGATGGGGTAAGTGTTCAATAACACACCTAGTACGACTCCTCACTTTTGTTGGTCTTAGTACCGAAGAGAGATTTCAACTTAAGATATCTTCCTCGGCACACGTAAATCAGAAAACGAATGGACCGAGAAACGATGGATCGAATTTACTGGTAAAAAGAATACCCCTCAGCCCGACAATTCGCACACGAATGAAGAAAAACCCACCGGATATTTGATACCTATACCTTTTGATCGGTATTCTGGTATGGAAAAGGCTATAAAAGAAGAAAGTTACAAAAGGTTCATCATCGAGAGTTGTTATAAGAGTGCAAGCCGATCCAGTACACACGGGCTCAAGTACTGACGCTCAACACATCCAGAAGAGTCTTGACTTTGAAGTAGGTAAGTGGTTACAAACGATTTTATTCTTCTTCTTTGTTAATTCACCTTGACTGAAGTTCTTTTGACTTTCTTACTGCACACCGAAGTTATCGACCAATGTCTTATATGTTTGTTTTTCCTTTGCTAAACTGTGCTAGATTGTTTCAAGATTGATGTTTAATCTTCTCTTTGTGCCAGAAATTAGAATCCCTTAATGTACTTTCAATCAAATTCATGTTTCTTCCAATATTGATGGTGCCGCAATTGAATTGTAGAGCGACTATTACAGACTCAAGTCAGGCTGGGGGCGCGTCTGAAAGAACACGCCAGATGACGCGGAGCGCGCCCAGAAAACTCAGAAAGTATGCAGGCGTGCCCAAAAGTACCATACTGGGTTTGGCTGTTCCCTGGTCAGGGAAAATGCTTGGTTGCATTGAGTCTAAGTAAAATTGTGTCATTGTTTGATTGGTAATGCCAAGATCAAGCATCCAATCAAGTTCAAAGCTGGCAGGAGTCACATCAAGAAGTTATAGGATGAATTGCATCTCCAAATTCCCCAAATTCCCTCAATCCTTGTGGGAAAAAGTTGTTCTGTAACAAAAAAGCGCACCTGACACGCCCAGTGATGCCTAGGGTGGTTGTGGAGCAGAATGCGCGCTGGTGCACCTTTTGAGAAAAGGACACACCCTCAGCCTGAGGCGCAAGATGCCAATGCCAACATCAGACTTCAAGTTGCACATAACATCAAAGGTGGTATAGAATCAAACTTCATTGGAAATACTTTTACACACATAATTACAAATCTGAATAACAAAACAAAGTTATGTTCCCCCCTCTTCTTCATGAGTCAGGTCCAACTCCCATTAATGGGACCTACATACTGCTGATTCCAACGGCATCCATTTCTCAGGTATTCAAGATGTGCTTTGCTCAAATCCAATCCATTTGTCATGCTTTAATTTCCTCCGAACTGTCAGGCCTGCTCCTTGTGCTTTTCAGGTTGTACTTTTGTCAACTCTTTTTGTTGTCATGCCTTTTTGTCAAGCATCAAGGTCAGCATGTCAAGTCTTTTGGCTGCAAAGTTTATGATATTTTGATTGAGAATGTTCTTCTGATGGCATTGGCATTCTTAGGTTCATGTGGTTATCAGGGTGGATGGAAAACAAACATCTGAAAGACCAATCAAGACAACAACAAACACACAAAAGACGTGAAAATTCCTGTTGATGCACGCACATCCTTGGTTAAATTGCCATGTGCATATATCACTGTTATCATGACTCTTTGAAAAGCAATTAACACAGCTGTGCATTCTGTTGCATGCTATTAAATCTGTTTCCTGCGGCTATAGAACAGGTTCACATTACCCCTATTATGAAAATCAATCCTCATCTGAACCTACCAAATTGATTGAATAGCTCCCCTCCTTCTGACATTGACTTCATTTCAACTAAAAATCTCCAATCAAGCTTCTCTTCATCTTTTCAACTAACTATAGCAACACTGTGCATTGCCTGCTCCATTTTTTCTTGTATCTTTTATTCTCCCCCCATTCCCTATCTTTACCAAGTTCTATTGCCCTAGGAAGTTGTTACACGGGTTGGATCTATGCTGCCATAATATTCTTACTTTTGAATTGATTTCCTTTTCTTATATTACCAACTTAATCCAAATGCAGTTTGTTATTCTCTAACTGTCACATCATAATCTGCTCCTCAGGCCAGAGAAATATCTGTCTTCAAGGTCACATATTACATACCTCCAGTCCACAACCTCCTCACAATTCAACTCTTTTTTGAGTCAATCAAGAAGTAGTTGTTAATGGACATTGTAGATTATTATGCAGAAAATGATGGTTTCATTTGCAATGTAAGAGATGAAAAAATTAAGATCAAAGTGCACACATTGCACAGTGCCCGTGAAGGGCGCCCCCAATGTTGTATTACATATGTCCTACACAAAGTTGATTCTGGAACTTTTCCACAAATTTTCCAGAACTGCCCCAGAACACAGATTTGACTGTGTTCTGGACTCCTGGACTTGTGAAAAACAGTACATGTTTGAATGCCCTTTTGCCCAGGGTGCAGAAGCATTCTGGCTTTCTGAAGAATATTCTGGAAATTTTGTGGAAAAGTTCCAGAATCAACTTTGTGTAGTATAATAGAGGGCATAAAAGGTTTTTTGAGGAATGATTGCATTGTGGTAGGAGTCTGTCAATCTTATTTTTGGTTTGTTTACTGTCAGAACTTACACATCTGGCACATGCTTCTACAGCCTTGTTGTTAGTACAGTCTTTTGTGTTTTGAGAGTCACCACATTTTGAGCAATGGGGGTTATTATTGCATGATGTATGAGTATGGTGTAATTCTAGACAGTGAAACACATATTCAGGACTTGTACAAGTGGGCACAGAAAAGATACAACACCCTCAGGGCCAAAAGATCACTACAACACATGTAGTGCAAGAGAGTCTGGCACTGGGTGGGGGGTGACATGTACTTTCTGTGTCTGCTTGTACATATTGTATACTTTTGATACATTTGCATTTATCATACAACCCTCCTGTTTCAATCTTTCTTGCTAAGTCTTTGTCAAACAGGTTAACTATGATAGTGCTGTACATGTTTCTTCTTGGTGTCTTTGGAGTTTTTGAGCCATCAAATAGAGTGAATTGTTTTGTGTGGGATGTTGTTTTGTTCACAGAGTCTGTCTGGAAATTGTTTGCTGGACTTTGATTCCAGAGGCAATGAAATTGAAAAGAACATGGTAGTGTGTTTGAGAAGTTTTGAAGTCCTTCTGGGCTAGTTTGGTCCACCTGTGTTTGTTTTTGAGTAGTTGGTTTTTGATAAGTCTGTTGTCCATACTCATAAGGACATTGCCAAATTTAAGGATGATGTGCTGCAGATTTTTTCACTGGTTGGTCTTTGACACCTGCATTCAAAGAGAGGAGGGCTCTGTTGATGTGACAAACCTTTTCTGTATCAGACATTCCTTTGAATGGCTCTTTTTCAGGTTCTCTGTGGATTATGAGTGCCTTTGAACTGGTTGATTTTGGCATTTTTGGGTGGGGGTTTAGGGGCAGCCCGAGTTGGTGGTTGTTGGTGTAGTCTTGTGTTTGGGGTGGTCCAGGCTTGAGGTTTTGCTGGTAATGTGTGGTTGGTTTTCTGGAGAATTGAGTTTGATTCTCTGATTCTTTCTGCATGGAGATTTAGGGTATACAGATATGGTTCTGGAAATTTTCAGAAGGGTTTTCCCAGAACACCAGAATTTTTTTGGGTATTTTCTGACCTTATGGTGTTCAGAAGCTTCAAATAACCAACACTGTGTGTTTTCCCAAACACCAGTAGGCTCCTGTTGTTCTGGAAGAAGTTGTCTGGAAATTTCCAGAGTGATATTTGTATACTCTATTTCTTGATTTCTTCTTGTAATTCTTTAATTGTTTCTATAACATGGATATCATTGTGATGATGTTTTGAAGTAGTGCCTCATTCAAAATTGTTCCATTCGTAGCGAGTGCGGACAAGATGTCTACCATTGATTCCGGGACTGTTGGTCCTTGCTTTGGCTTAGGATCTTTCGGCGGGGGCGATCCTCGTCATTGCCCTGAGGGCGTTTTGACGGCATGAGGGGATGGTTTTGGGGCTGTCTCCAATGAAAGAATGTAGTCAACAAAAAAAGCTTATTATAAGCTTATTTGATGACCATCTGCCAGCATTGGCCTCTACACGATCCGCAGTTGCGTGTATGTATGCAATCAACGGGTTCAAGCTTCAAAGATGTCTGATCGGTTTGAGCGGAAGATGTACCGACCCTGTATCAGACCCAAATCTCGATTTTTGTTTCTTCCCCCTTTGAGTGTGACTTTGGCCAGGATCGATTCAAGTCACAAAGCTGGTAACCCTAATCTGAGACGATTCATCAAGACTCAAGCTCATCTCTCAATCCTATCAACGATCACTCACCTACCTCATCATCGTACCTCAAAAAACTTTTCATCACAATCCTCCTTGAACCTATCTCGACCTCGATTTCGATTTTCCTCTCACCTGCTTTTCTTCTTCTCATTTAGCTTTCGTCGTTTTTCGAACTATTCTCATGGCTGAATTGGACCTATACGGTGACCTGTATGGCGATGTCGATGATCCTGGTTCTCCTGTTGAACTTTCACCGCAACCTCCACCACCCATAGACGATCAACTCCCAGCCAGCGATATCAAACCCGTGGTGTCATCTGCCTCCATCAAAGGTGAATCGAATGGACCTCAACCGACTACGTTCTCAATTTCCACCTATGAAGATAATTATGCAAACAAGAAATCCGATCACTCTCGAGAAACTGGAACTGAATCCGGCTGGCAGGCACCATCCTCTCGATTACCTCTCTCCCCTGCACTTCAAAGCCCATCGGCGGGAAGCGGCGGCCGGCCCGCTCTATGGGGCGTCAAACCCTCTGATATGCCTGACGAAGGGTCAGTACTTTTCGCTCTCTCCCGCCCTTCGGCGTCTTTTTTTTAGACGAAGGCCCCTCCCTCTCTCCTTTATCAGCTTCCTGATCGTATGGCCATGAAATGGCTCTGTGGAAGCACTCGCGAGGTCACGTCGATGTCAGACAAAGATCGCTTTCGATCTTATCTTAGCTACCGTATCCTAGATTGCCTTAGCTGCTTGATATCTGTCTCGTAGAACGATTAATCTGCTCTAGGCTTGAGATAAATACCTTATACGCGCTTGAATCGTTGATTAATTTGTCAAATTTGCATCTGACGATTTATATTCACTGTATCTACCTGAGCGCCTATCATCTACTGATACTTCCTCCTTGATATACTTCACATAACATTAACACAATACGAAATAATCAATTACGTCTTACTTCACTAAATCGTACAATTACTTAGAAAAATGTTCGTCGGCGGCTTGAATTGGGAGACTTCTGAGGGTTCGTAACTTACAATACAATTATTATTATCATCATGTTTATATATAATAGTCTATATCTGATAACTGACTTAGGAAGAATACTTAATCGTACTTTCGTATATCCTTGATGTCTTTATATATCACTATTACTAATATATTATGATAATTTAAATCGTTTCCTCACACTTTCTGCTTATATAGATGCCTTGAAACAATACTTCACACAATTTGGCGCCGTTGTACACTGTACCATCATGAGAGATCCAACTAATGGTCGCTCTCGAGGATTTGCATTCTTGACTTTCGCCGATCCTGCGGTAGTGAATAAAGTCATGGTCAAAGAACATTTTCTAGATGGAAAACTTGTACGCGAGTCCTTCAATTTTCAAATCTCTTGAGAATATGTCAGGAAGATGGGGCTTCTGAGAAAGATGAGGTATTGCAGATCGATCCCAAGCGTGCTATACCCCGCGGCAGCGGCCCTTTACCAGCCGGACTCCTTACCTCATCGGTAGTGGATAAACGACACTCGGGATCGGAAAGCGCAGCTTCTTTGAGCAACAAATTGTTTTGCAGGGGCATGCCTGAAGATGCAACCCCGCAGAGTAAGTCATGTGTATCCTTTTGGCACTTGATATAATTGTATTCGCTGGGCTACAGTCTGCTCACTACCCTCGTTGGCTTGATTCGCTTGACGGCTTTTAGGCTTCCGTGCCTATTGGGCTCAGTATGGTAATCAGGTCAACATTGAAGAAGCTGTCTTGATGATGGATCGCGATACTAACCGACATCGTGGATTCGGCTTTATCAATCTTGTGACCGGGGACGATGCTGACCAATTGTTGAAGTGTGGTCCTTTTGTCATGGATGGACTTCCCGTAAGTCACAGGCTTTGACTTGGTCGTGACCTCGATCGGTATCAGCTTATCTGAAATTCAATCTCTATCGTCAGCTCGAAGTGAAAAAGAAAGCACCCAGCCGTGCGCGCTATGAGGGACGGGATGACATGCACAAAATGGCCCCGCCCCATGATCGATATGGTGGGTATTCCGGATCCGGTCATCATGATTCACCCTCCTACGGCCAAAGCTCCATGCCAGGCTTCTACAAGAGTTCGATGAGTAATCCAAGCTGGAAACCATGGAATCCTTCCATGATACAGCCTATGGGTGGAGGAATGGGACACAGTCGTGGATCTTACATGGGAGGAATGGGGATGCATGATGATCGAGGAGGACGTGGGATGGCGTATGACGGTCCAGGAGGTATGGGAGGTGGTTATTCGGGTGGCGGAGGCTATCATCGTTCTAATAGCTCAGCGTATGCTCCTGATTGGAGGTCGGGTCCCTCAAGCATGCGATCTGGTCCATCAAGTTCTTATGCTAACTCTTACCATCAACATACTGCTCCACCACCGCCTTCTCTGGGACCAAGTCGCAGTCAAAGATCGTCTCGCAACTATGCGCCTTACTAAGAAAAAGCGATCACTTGATGTAACGGATGAAGCACTTCAGGATAAGCTTAAGCTTTAAATTTGATTCCAATGCTTTTTGTTCCAGTCTCTATCTACGTGTCACTTCATTAAATAGGTAAAACCAAAGGGCAAGTGTGATGGGTTTTTTGATGGTTTAACAATGTATAAAGAATACCCTGACTGTTCCCCCCTTTTTTTGTTATATGCTTTAAATTTCATCTCTTCACGACGTTTGCATTTTTTTCTTATGAATTGAAAATGTTTGTCATGATGATGGTCTAAAAAGTGATTCCGTTGTTATCTGATCAGTGAAGTAAGTTGTAGACAGAAAAAAAAAACAAGAAAATTACTTCCAGGGTGTTTTTTTTCTCATCAAAGAGTTTTAAATCTCCAAGATTATTCCATCGTGATGTGTATAACAATTAGCACATTGAAGTAGTCAGATTGAATATTTCAGTTTCCATTTTTTTGGGATTTCCTTTTACTCAAATCTTCTATATCAAGCCTCAGTCTAAAAATGCTTGCTGCTACCCTTCATCTGTTTGTTGAAATATATGTATGGGATTTGTGGAGAGAAAGATGGGCATATATCGCAATCAACACTTAATCCATTTCATGTTTTGAAAGGAGGTTATCATGATTAAGGATATGATGAGAGAAAGACTCACTGTGAGTGATCTCCACCAGTGTTTCATGAATACTCTGATGTCTTGATATTCTGAGGATCAGACTGGTAAAACTTGATGAGCTTGTTGACCATTTGGTAAAAGACGTCATCGAGGAATATTATCATGTAAACGAATTTATCAATCATCATCCATCTTACCTATCTCTTCAGCTTCAGAGATGTTGGTAACACTTTCATTTGACTCTACCCCTCTATGCAAATGGTTATAGTGGTTCTGCGAAAAATTCATTTGTTAATAGAATGCGTACAAAAACGCTTGTCGAATATCGGTGTTCCTGGATCATTATCGTCCCGTGACTGAGGGCACCTTGAGTGGTATGCATAGGCCCAGACATAGTCTACTGCTATGACCCTTCCATGAACAAATCCTTGTAAAGTTTTGATGATCACGCTGGTAAAAGTCGATAAGCTTGTTGACCACTTGGTAAATCCCGAAGACGTCATCGGCGTCCAGGATTATCCTCGTGATACTCAAAGCTGTTTACCATAAATCGAATCCATCCACCATCATCTCAATCTGGGCGAACTTACTCTTCAAAGCTAAAGACATCGATATCGGCCTACTTTTCCTTGGGATCATCTAAAATTATCTCTCGATGTGATGTTTGTTTATAAACAAATTATACAAAGGAACCAGGTCAGATACATATTCCAGAGTGACCTCAATCATTTATAATCGAATGTGAATAGACTAGCATCTTGAGCCATTTACAACGGTATGTTTTCTGAATACTTTGTCTCACATTCAAAGCTGCGCATTACCAAACTTTTTGCTTCCTCACTTGTAGCGCGATCCGGATACCCTTCACTCGACCATTTCATAGGGAACTGTTCTTAACAATTGATTGTTAAGGAAAGGCTCAACAAAACTACAACAAACCGAGCCTCATCTCCCCGGGGCAGTGTATACCAAGGTCCTGCGAGCTGGGCTTGTGTAATCGGCATAACTTCTTGTGAAGTCCTTCTTTTCTTGATTGAAGCGTTGACCATGCTTAGAAATCAATCAAGGTTGCCTAATTTTTTTAACGTGAGTTGATTCTTCCGACCTGCAGAACTTTTCAAGTCTACTCACAAAACCTCAATCACCCAACAAAACAATCATGACTACTACCTTTCAATTACCTTCATCCAAATTTGTGAGTGATGAACTCCCTTAGTGATTTTCCTCATCACCACTCTAACCTATAAGGATTCGATTGCAATATGTATAGGATATCAACCAAGATGGCGATTTCACGCCATATGATGGAAGATCATTGGCATTTACACCTCGTCATACAGGTCGGATCCCGACTTCTACAACCAGTCAACATCATATTCACCCGTACAGACTGCTAGAACAAGAGCCACCTCGGATGCTCTTGATAGGATCATGTCGACTCAAGCCACTCAATTTTCCGCTTTGTGCAACGTTTGGCGGTCGAAATTATCTTCGGGCCCTCTTGTTCCTTCAATTCCGAAGGAAAATGTACCTGTCATCCGAACTAGAGCCACCTCCATCAAATCCATCAAACTCGTCCAACGCCAACGTGACAAAGGATGGGATAATTAGGCAAAACCATCAAATAAAGCCCAGACTCATTTGATTGCACTTTCAAAAATATCGAGTCTTTGGACTTTTGAGTTTTGATTTCACTTGGTTACTGCAGCTACGTATTTTTATTTTCATGATAGTTCTTCCTTGGTATCTTGTTTTAGGAGATCATTGAATTTTTCTTTCATATTTTTATTTCGGTTGTTTATGTTGTTTCAAGTATGAACATTTGTCAATCCTTTATAAAGATCTTTTTTGCAAGTATGAGCCTTTTTGTAACTCGAATAGTCTTCCTTGTTGTACCATTTTGGCTCGTCTTTTGCATTTTATATCAAAAGATCATTACTTTTGATGATCCTGTGTTATGCCAGTTCATAATGTTTCGCCGATCAGTTTTGCCATTGGGGCACAAACTATCAGATACAAATACTCTCTTTAATCTTTCAAGAAAGGGAAGGGTTTTGTGAAGGAAGATATAATAGGAATCAAAACCGATGCACAATCTATTTGACAATTCGGAACACGGTCTTCATGATTGAGAATAGAACAGTTTTAAAACACACTGAGATAAGTGACTCGCATGATGCATGTGCTTGATGAGCTTTTTGACCAATTGGTAAAAAAACATCATCGAAGATTATTCTTGTGATACTCAATGCTGTTTACCACATATCAAACCAATTTTTTTCATCATCATCATCATTGAAACCGGTATTGGCTATCTCTCCAGGGTCATAGATATCGACGTTGACAATACTTTTACTTGGCTATATCCGACCATGCAATGTTCTTGTTCTTATGTACAGAACACATCGAAAAGATTCAGGTCAAATTTCAAGAATGACTACAGTTCTGTGTAGTCAAAAGGCGATGGATGAGCTACTACGTAAATGTTTAGCTGATGGAAAACGGTCAAAAAAGCGCCAATAAACTTCCGTGTTTGTAAATCCATATTCCCGGGACGGTGTATATCAAAATCCAGGCAGCTAAGCCCGTGTGTCAGTCGGCATAACTTCTTGTAAAGTCATTCGTCCGCGTCCTTGCAAAGGGACAAGGGACAAGGGACGAAGTGCTGAGACGTCAATCAATCTTGTCGAGAAAAATCAACACATATTTTCCTATCTAAACTTCCTCATCATCACAATTCCCACCAATTCTTCACTTTCCTAACAAATCATTTCAACTCTCTAAAAAATTATTCCCAGCTATCCTCAAAACTTTTATAACGTGAGTTAATTTCATCAATGTTTAATTTCATGATAAGGCTGAGCTTATACTTGTAACTTTTGATCAGCAGTCAGCACACTTTTAACCCAATCAAAACAGTTCTACGCTTCCAAAACACAATCATGACATTTGAATTACCTTCATCCAAACTTGTGAGTGATGAACTCCCTTAGTGATTTTCCTCATCACCACTCTAACCTATAAGGATTCGATTGCAATATGCATAGGATATCAACCAAGATGGCGATTTCACGCCATATGATGGAAGATCATTGGCCGAAACATCAATCTATACCTCGTCATACAGGTCGGATCCCGACTTCTACAAGTCAACATTATATTCACCCGTACAGACTGCTAGAACAAGAGCCACCTCGGATGCTCTTGACAGGATCATGTCGACTCAGGCCACTCAACTTTCCGCTTTGTGCAACGTTTGGCGGTCGAGATTCTCTTTGAGCCCTCTTGTTCCTTCGATTCCGAAGGAAAATGTACCTGTCATCCGAACTAGAGCCACCTCTGATGCTCTAGAACGGATTTTGGCGTGTCAATCTCATCAATTGACATTGTTGGGAGCAGTATGGCGGGAGAGATTTCCAACAAATCCACTAAATTCCTCCAACGAAAACGCAATAAATGACAAGATAACTAAGTCAAACCATCAAGATGACATCAAATTTGGAGAGATGATTAAAGATGGATCCAATCAAAGGGATCACGAATTGGAACAGAGGGTTTTTGAATGGATGGATAATTTCCCAGATTATTTTGATTATACAGTCGAAGACATCGAGTATTTGGACTTCTAAGTTTGTTTTTTGATTTCACTTGTTGTAGTTTTTGTTGGTTTCATTTTCTTGTTTGTTCTTCCTTGATTTCTTGTTTTGGCAGTTTTTCCCTTAATTCCAATCTTCTTCTATGTAGCATGCTTCTCTTGTATATTTATAAAGAGGTTTCATTCTCCAGAATTTCTAATATCTAAGTTTATGTGAAAGCTTTTTTTGTAACTCGGATACTTTCCATCTTCATTGGAATTTATTTGTACTGTTTTGGTTCACCTTTTTCATTTTCATATCAAAATAACAACTTTTTTGTGATACGGATATCTACTTCCTGTTTCATCCATTATCCATATCGTGTCGTTTCGATTGTGTTAGATCACAAACTGAGTTGATCTAGGATGTACCACAAGGCTTCCGGTATGGGCTTTTCCAAATGATGATAAACTTCTTGATGTTGTTTGGTATTGATCTTTGACATCATCATAAATGCTCAAGGTGATTTACTTGTATATGAACTTGGTTTTAATCACCCCATTTACCTTTCAAGTATATTTGTGCACGGCTTTCAATAGCAGGCATGTATAGGATCAGAGATTATACTGCATCATTCCCTCAAATCTACAATCATGATTATTATCCAGAGTGGACCTCCTTCACCTGAAAGGGTGACTTGATATGTGTGTCTGCAGTATATGAAACACCGTCAGGGATGTGGTATAAGAACTCCAAACATACAAAGTGTGGATGTTCATTTTGATGGGCTTGTTACATAACACATACATTGACACATACTGCCAAAAGACTATGGGTTAACGTATTAGCCCAAGCTATGGGATTTCTGCCCGTCTGTGAGGCCAAGACGGACCCAGGAATGCCCCAATATAGCATGACAGGAAAGGTGGGGTTTTGGGAAAGTTTTGGTCACATTGCAACAAAATGTGGGTGAACTGAGAGGGGAGTTTTGAGGTGCCAGGATTCAATGTGGGTGATGTGGAAGGCAATTTTTTGGCTCACTAGCGTTAGGTTTTCACCTTTCCAAAATTTGGTTTCTCAAAGATTTTCAGGCTTTATGCTTGATCATGTGTTCTCTCCTGAGTGCTACTGATGTAGTATATTTGTTTGACAGTTCAACTTTCAAGGACATTGGTAATGGTTGCTATATGATCACAAAAGCCATACACTCCCTTACACACCATGCATGGCTCTTTTCATCATGAAAAGTTAATTGGCCACTACTCTGATAAATTTGCAAAATTTAAATTGCAGCCCAGAAATTAGTCATAACATAAATGGTCAGATTGATTACTGACTGATTGAATCCTTCATGCGCCAAGGAGCTGTAAACTCTACTACCAATTCATCATGTCAAAAGACACATTCCTGACAAAGTGAAATAACATGCTACAGATGCATATTTGGCACCTATGCATGCACCAACAGCCCTTTTTTTGTTTTCTTGGTTTTTTCCAAGGTGGGTGAGTAAAATGGGGATTTATCCAGCCAAAAATTCCAAAACCGGGTTATGTGACAGTGGGTGACTATTCAGGGTATTATTTAGGTTTTTTTTTGAAATATGACACCAAAAAGGGGATTGTCTTTGTCACTCACACATATAGGGGCACTCCTGGGTCCTCAAACATGATTACTTATATGTGGGACAAAGTAAACCTTGTAATTTGTTCTGCTTTGGAACATATACAGATCCTTGGTAGGGAATGATGCAGAAGGGAATGAAAAAGGATCCCTGAAGTACACTCTATCCTCAGCCTATATGTAGAACACACAAGTTTGAGGCAAGCTAAACCTTGCAAGGCAAGTGTGGGACTTTGTGAATTAACTTTAGCTTTTCTCATCATTTATCAACACAATCTCTTGCAGATCCTTCTCATCTGTCTTTGTCATATACATGGGTCTTGTTGTTTGTAGAGACAAAGATGGGGATTGCTATATGTATGTATGTGTTAAAGCAATCAAAACTGATACAAAATGATACAAAGTTGGATGTTTCCAAAGGAAGTTTTTGTGATGTAGGATATATTAAATGTCAAATGTGCTTACTGTGAGTAATATAATACAAGTATGCCTTGCAGCCAATTTGGTGAACAATTTGACTGCCACATACAATTTTGAGGTGATACTTGAACCTTGATGACCTTGGTGGACTCTTAGTGAGTAACATCTTCAAGTATCATTGTCAAGTACAGTCCCCTCCAAGTGGTTTATGTAATCATTCAAGTTCTGCAGTGGCAGGGCCGGGGCCTGTTGCAAACCCGATGATTACGGATCCTAGGCGTGGGGACGTGTACAGTCAACTTACAAAAGCTTGACCAATCACAAGCTTTTATTAATTGGCTGTACCAGAACTGTGATAGGTACATACGCAAAACTGTTTACTGCAGAATGGAAAACCTAATCTGTTTGTCATCATGTCAACATGGACCAACTATAGATCTTCAATGTCAGAGACACCAAGCGCACACGTTTTGTGTTGCTCATTCTTCATAAATCTCAACTTCTTCATGCAACTTGCTCAAATTATCCAAGTGAACACTCTAGAAATAATTCAGTTATCTCTAGTTAAATATAATAGATGAGCTACTATATAAAGACAATTATGGCTATTTTCTTCCTTTGTTATGGGGAGGTGACCCTAAAGCTTCAATGGGCATCTGGGCTCTTTGGTCAATAATTTCTCAGGAGGTGTATTTCAAAATCCAGGAGCCTCAGCTGTCTGATCAAGTGGCCTATCTTTCTGTGAACTCATTCTGTGCTTGATTGGTGCTTTGACTTTTGAGAAGGATAAACATGATTTGGATTAAATTTGACCAGAAAATCAATATCCTTGCATATTCAAACTTCTTCATCTTCTCAATCCCTTTGACAAGTTCATCAATTCCTTCGCATATCTTTTTGACTTGCTAAAGAATCCTTCCTAGCTATAAACACAGGTTACATAATGTGAGTTAAATGCATAGAATGTTTGATTTCATGACAATTTGATCTTAGATTTAAACCATGCCAATAGATCATTGTTCATCACATAAAAATTGTGATATTATTAAAAACCCAATGATGAACGTTTGATTACCTTTGCACAAATTTGTGAGTTTTCAGCACCTCTTGAAGATATCTCTAATCATCCATCACACTTATACAGATTTGATAAATTATTTATGTAAGTAGTGCATCCACCAGGATATCAATTCTACACCATACAATGAAAGATCTTTGGCTGATACAACATGCAAGCATAACAAAACACAACAAAATTGTCCACAATTTGTGTTCCCTGATGACCTCAAGGCATTTTGTTGTGTTCTTGCGTTTGGCTGCAACATAACACAACAAAATAAAAACAGAACTCATTGTACTAATTGCACCTAAGAATGATGTAATTTATTTGATTTCAACTCACTAGATTGTGTGGTGATGCCTACAATAACCAATTGAAACCATTCCCAAAAGGGTAAATAGACAGGAAACATAAAAGATGCAACAGTACGCTTTGTTGCATAAAACCTCAGTACCAATAAGTTGCACTGTGACTGGGGAAAAATGCTTGGTTGATCTTTTTCATTTCGTTGTGGAGCATCTGCAATGTCAATTTGAGGGTTGTGATTTTGTTTGGCTGCAAAAAACTCCCAACACAATGTAATTTCTTGCATTGTGCCTTACACGTTGGCTGATATGTCTGAATCCTCAGCTCAATCACTTCATTGGACCTCTAACTTCAGATCAATAACCAAAAATCTATCAAATAATTCATCTCCAAAAATTGTCATCAGGAACAGAGCAACCTCAAACAACCTGCAAAAACTCTTATCACATCAAGATCAACAACTGTCAGCTATAGGCAGAATCTGGTGGTCTAAATTTGCATCAAGTCCCTATATAACATCAAACCCAAAAGAAAAATTACATACAATCAGGAATACAGCTACTCCTGAAGCTCTCACAAGAATTATGGCTAAGCAAGGTCAACATTTATAGGATTTGAAGGAGGTCTGGCATGGAAAATTGTTGACAAGTCCTTCAAAATTGACAAGTCAACCAGCTCAAATTCTGGAGAATACTTTGTCAGACAATGAGTTGCTTGAATATGATCTTGGATTTGAAAATGAAGAGACCAATAGTAAATTTCATCTGAGCATTCTCAAGTGGTTGGATAATCTACCAGTGTTGTTTGCTGATATGGGATTACCAGAAGTGGATTTTGAAGATTTTTTTGAAGACAAAGAGGAGTAAACCATTCATGAATTGCAGGTGAAGGTTTCCAGATGGCTGGGTAATCCTCCAGTGTTTTTTGATGGAAAATCCAGGTGGAGAATTGTCAAAATATCTAGTTTCATTTTGTTTTTGTTTTTGTTTTTATTTTATTTTTATTTTATTTTTATCTATGTAGCACCACATACTTTGAGTACCCTGATAATTGTTTATTCTTATTTTTTTTGGTTTCTTGTGTCAATATTTATCATATTTTGGATTTCTTTCTTCTCTTATAAGTTCTATTCTTCTTGAGTACACTTTTAGGATCAAACACTCAGCCACTACCACAAACTTCCTTCAATCTGACATATATGCTTCCTCTTACATATATGCTTCATCTTAAGTCTGTCCAACTGTTTGTAAGTATGATTTATATTAGTAGATTACCCAAAGCCTGCAGAGGTATCTCTGTGGTGCATTATGAGAGGAAAGAGGAGAGGGTGGTGGTAAAAGCCATGTGGCTTCACAAGGTTTCCATACCACACATGGCTCTAGAGAGGCCTGGGGTGATTGAGCATAAGATTTCACCCAGATTTTCACCCCCATTCTCCTGCTCTCCCCTGCCCGCAGAACCTCTCCTGGCACTCTCCAATCAGTCATGCCCCTTTTCTCTCCCCTTAATTTTTTCTCTAACTTCATATTCAGTTTCAAAACACCCACTTGCCATCCTGGTTCCAGAAACCCTTATCATTTACAGCTTGTTCTCACCTTGTAGGGGGTATCAGGGTAAGGAGCCTGCAGGCTACCTTACAGAATACCCCTCTGAAGTCCCCCCCACACCACATAAAAGGTCTTATTAGGTTTAACATTGTATTTAGATCTTTTATCCACTTATACTGGTATAATGAAAAGTAAGGCATAAGGGTTCCTAGCACAAGACAAACACGTGCAAGGAACAGATCACAAAAGGTGACCTAGCCTCAGTCAGATTTGGGGCACGATGGGCTCGAGTGTACCACCATACAAGTTTATGATCGAGATATCACTATACATATTAGGGGTACACAAACATGAAAACCCGACCTAAAAACCCATGGACAAAACCCATGACAGCCCGATTGTTTTTTGGGTTTTGTCCAACAGGAAAGCGGAAAACCCATGGACAAAACCCAAAAAACAATCAGGTTGTCAAGGGTTTTGTCCATGGGTTTTTAGGTCGGGTGTTCAAGTTTGTGGGAGCACCAAAGAATCGGGGGGAAATTTCTGAGACTCTGGGAATGAGAATTTTCTGAGAGTCTGAGAATACAGCCCCCCGCTATACGCATCATGTAAGCATATTACATGTCCCCGGGCATAAACTCCTTAAAGGGGAATACATAAGGTTATATTCTTGGGATTACCATAGCATGAGACCTTTCACAGCATCTCACTTGAGCTCAGCATCCATCACAAACACCATCCATCCCAATTGGGATGGATAAACCCCGCGTTTCAAAGACTTTGATTACCTGGACGTCGTTCAAATATTATCACCGAGATGATACAAAAAACTCTGCCGCCGAAGGCACCCACGATAACCTCAGCCGAGACTCAAGCTCACCTCACACACCGAAAACATGGTCGTTCCGACCCTCATATCAGCTCACTATCGCATGGTCACCGCCAATGCGCCCTTGCCGACCCCCAGCAATGGAGGCCCGGTAGGCCTCCATTGCCCTGTGTGCACGACGCCCATGAAGTACATGAGGTCGAACGAGGACTCTTGGCTAATTGGGGTGTGATAATGTTTAACTTGTATTAATTGTTCTTTTCTTGATCTTTCGAAACTGACTCCTGCACGCCTTTCATATGAACAGTGCCCAACCCCCAGTAACGAACATAACTGGAAGTGGTGGCGCTGTGACCAGCTCAATCATGAGCTGGCACTCATCAACCTAGGCGCACCGAGGCCCATCATATCCACGCAGTCCGACTGGGGACCTCGAGTGTCTCCGGCAGGTCAGACTCTCCCACCCAAACCACCCCCCAATGCTAAACATTATCATCCGTTTTTGCAAAGACCTCCGGACGATTCCAATTCAACGAATTTACCGGCTTCAAGCACTCACCAATCCACAGCACGCGTACCACGTTCAAAGCCTGAGCTCCAGTGTAAACGTTTTTTTGAGGGGCCAACTGCTCAAAACCATAAGACTAATGGTAACAAAGCATGCCCCTCTCAGTACTGCCGCGGGGTAAGTTTCCATTTCCAGAAGCTCGATCATTCAAAAGCTTACTTTGTGATCCCTCGAATATTTTGCAAGTGCTGCTTGACGTTTGGGTCCCCATCCTGCCGTCAACACCCTCGACCGCCAGCTTCTGCACAACCCCTGCCCGAGGTTCAATCCCATATCAGTGACCTATCAACATTCAATGACGTTCAGATTCAGACGACGATTTCACAACCATCAACCTCCAGTGGGCGTTCGAGACTTCCGGCTTCGGCTGCTAACCCTCATCAGTGGGCGCAGGCAGCAAATACGCTTGGACGCCGATTGGACGGGCAATCTGTGGCGGTCATTCATCAAATTCGTGCCCAAAGAGAACAAGCTGCGGAGGCCCATGCGTCTAGCCTCATTGACGAGAAGCTCATGGCGACCATACACCTATGGGTTAACGCAAGCCAAGCATTTCATTTTAAATTTGTGATGCGTCTGTCCCATACTTACCCACTATTTGTTCAGACCTCTGATATGCAGGCAATTACCGCGAAATTCCCTCAGTGGCCACTCGCGCGTCTAGACCAAAGCCCGCTATTGATGCAGGCTGTGGTCAAAGCTGTTGGTTCCCGATGGAACCAAGCCCTCAGCTTTTGGGATGAGGCCATACATGCCTGGGTTAGAATCAAACGTCTTTCTACGATCATCACCCAGACCTAGAGTTGATGTTTAATTTGTTCGTTTTTTTCCACTTTGGTTAAGCACGACACCCTTGTCAGTTATCCCCATCGATACCGATCTCGAACAATAGTCGTGCGCCTTCAGAATATCACGCTCCCGATTTCAGTGATACCTTCATCAATGCAAGCTCCTGCAATGCAATGGGCGGAAGAATTCCGATCGACTGCGGCTCTCCCACCGATTTACGACATGCCTGTCACTTCTACACCAGCCTCTTCTCAAATCTCTCTGCCTGAATCCACGGTGGCAGTCCCGGAAGGTGTCCACCCTGCCTCTGAGAGCAATCTCAGCAGCCAAGCCACCGCGTTTGCAGATAGCGATGTAGCATCCATGCCGTCCACGGCGATCAAACCGTCACAGGAGCCTGGGAGCGCTCTTCTGTTTCAACCATCAGAACAAATCGAACTCCCGCTCTCACCTATCAGCGAACAAGACCTAAATGATGAAGGGTCAGTACTTCATTCATTTCACACCGAACCCTCAAACGCTTTGTAAACCCCCAAATGCTTTGTAATCAAATTTTCCCGCCGACTTAGAACTTCATCTTCAAACAAATTACAAAAACGGTGGCCTGGCGCAAATGTCCTGGTCTCCACCCTACTCCAATGGCACCAGGAGTCAGTGGAAGGCAACATCACGCAAAAGTGGCTTGCGTGTTGGGGTGGACAGTGGGTATTTCAGTCTGCGACAGTGTATCGGTACAGGTCTTGGATAGACAAGGTCACCTATCCACGGTTCTTTGCAAAGTATGGATCACAACGAGATGCCACTGTTGGTGACGCTCGAATTTTCTACAAGAAAGAATTCAATCAGGTTGCCTCAGTCAAGTCAAAAGGTAAAGTGGTTCAACTATGGTGAAAACCAAAAAAAGGCACAATCTTCTCACTGATGTTCTCCGATCATTTACAATTCTTTGGATGTTCTTAAGTCAATAAACTTGTCAAATAGTGGTTCAGGAATGCGATTGATAGTCGCTTAATTAACAACCAACGTGATCAGAACCTTGGCTAGCTTTAGCATCGCTTGTGTTTGAAAGACTCATCCTTTGCAAAAATATTTTTGATCAATGCTACCTTTCGGTTGGGCGTAATCATGTCCATCATGATCGTGAGTAGGAGTGACATCTCAAACGTGCTAAAGCACGGGTGAGATACGATGCCCCTGAGGGTCCAACCGAGAGAGAGGTCACCTCGTGTAAATTCCATGAAATGGAAATGAGAGCAATTGAAATGAATGCAAGGTAATGTTTATCGAAGAAACATCATAGGCCACAGTACATTCTTTGATCATCCTTTGGATTGGATCTCCGGCCTTCCGCAAAACGAGGGTACCCATCATGTTTAGCTCATCATTCCACCCATATCACGTTGACCACTTGACCTTTTTCAGCAACCATGTCATGATGCATGACCTGCGTAAAGAAAGGAAGGATGTCAGAATCGCAATCTCACGTCTGCCGCCGAGCTGCTGACGTGAATCGAAAGAAACCTCACTTGAGCAATGAACTGTTAAGAATGCAGAGCTTGCAAGAGGAAGATTGGGCATTAAAGGGGGGATAATGTTATGAACTGGTTCTATTTCACTTGAGTGACATATTCACATTACATGTCACAAGCTCGAGAACCATCTTATAGTTGTAGATACATTGCCTGTACAGATTTTCCCTCATCCGACAATCCACATAGGAAGACTGGTAATAGATACAAATCCTCACCAGAACTCCCTTGACCCTCGTCGCCGAAAACCCCCAAGTCTGTCCATAACAAGCAGCCCTTTTTGATGTGAGTCACCTCCGCTAATGGGGGACTGAAATGTGCAAAGCGGTAAGTGATTGCAAAATCAACTAGCTTCTTCGCCTAAGTCAGATGCAACGATAACAACAACCAGGTCAGTAAACTCCATTCGATTACCACCAAGGGGGGCGAGAGAGAGGGACACAACATGAAAATCACCTTAGGATCAAATATCTTATGTTCGGCGTCTACAGTAAGGTGCCATTGCTCTTCTTCATCGGTGAGATTGTCAACAAGTGTGAGAGACACGTTGACCACCTTCCCGATGCCACTGATGGTGGCCTTCCCAGCAATCTCTTTTGGGTCTGGCGCCGCGGAGCATATCTCACTCTGAGTTAGCGGGCTGTGTTTGATGAAGGCTTCGCGTGACACAGGATTCACTCCAAAGGGACCAGACAAGTGTACCGTGCGATCACGACAGAGCAAATCGTTTTCCATAGAAAGCGACAGGGATTCCACGGAGACACTGAGCGGTTCGCCTTCTCCATCCTTGAGCACAAGGTTGGTTGGGGTCATATGATGTGAGAGTGCGTCTTCCCCAGGGTGGACACGGACCGGCTGTTTGACGAAAGGAAAGATTGGTCAGTGTAAGGGGAAGAACAAGAAGAGATGCTTAAATTGGGCTTACATCGCCGGTTGTGCGTAGGATCGCGCTTAACACTGCAGTGTAAGAAATCGGAATGGGCATAGTGAGTAGCTGAGGCCAAGTAATCTTTGCTTGTCGAAGTGATTGATTTAACATTGGCCACGCAAGTTATCACCTATATATACCTGCGTGGTGGCTGGAACAGAGCGAGCACACGAGCGACAAGGATGTGAGTACCCCAAGACTGTTGACAAGGGTCATATAGGAGGCAAGGGTCCACTCTAAGGCGTCCCTTTGCACAAGGGTGTGCCCATTTAGATTTTGAGGCAGAGGACCCTTCTCTGGCTGTCAATTGATTGCAGCCCAGGCGCTTGATGACACCTGGCGATCTTTGGAATGCAATTGCTTTATCCATTCTGAATGACACCAGATAAACGTGGGACACCATTCATTTCACATTACATGGGACTATCAGAGTATGGTCAAGAAAGTAAAGTTCGTAAATATCTAAATCGGTTAAATCGGTCTCCACATCATTTCAAAACCCCTTCGCCCAAAAATTCCATACCTTTCCTTTTGTCAAGCTTTTTAGTCAACCACATGTTTCTTAAGTAGATCATCTCTTCCAAAAATAGGTTGTATAAAAGTGGGTGCATGTTTCGGCACATGGAGGCATAGCCACCAAACCAGATGTTCGTCAGTTCGGCCGCGGACGCATTGAAAATCCACCGGCCCCCCTCCTGAATGTCCGGGAAAAGATGCGGATCCGTGAAGAGCTTGCAGAATTCGTCCGAATCGGCATGTGAACGGTGGTGGAATGGGTCAACGGGTATAACTGTTCCAAGAAATTGACTTCGTTCGGTATCTCCAGAGTAGATGTGTTCAGTTAAGCGGCAGGCGTTGTCATAAAAAACCACCTCAGGAAGACCTTGAGGGAATGTTTCCTCAAGGAAGTCCTGTGTGTGCAGTTCGATGACCCAGAGAAACATCAGGCGTCACCCCAACTGGAGTATGAGTCCACTACCAAGACTTACCTTCACCGCACTGACCGATTCAGCGTTAAAGAATGTCTTTCTAGCCAGAATGATGCCACACGGGCCCACTATCAACTGCTCGTTGTGTGTCCGACACCGTGTCAAGAGGTATTTCCCTGCAGCCTTTGATTGGCCACCATCACGTGCGTTCTCGTGGGCTTGTTGCGACTCGTCAGCTTGTCGCAGCGAGTCTAGATCTTCGAACTCTGCAGTTTCAGGGTTAAGGTGACAGGTTGGGTCGGTGGGAAGATTGGTTCCCGGCCTATTCAGAATTGATGTAAGAGAAAAGTTGCCTGTGACCCTTTTTTTAAAGGCTGCCCAAACTTTGATGTGGTCTTCGGAATCGCAAGTGTCCTGTCCAGGTTCGCACGTCTTGGGACAAGGTTGTGCGCGGCATCGGTGTCCAAGAAGTGAGAAGTGGTGTGGGCAGTACCGGTCGTTTATGTTGTCCAGCCTGCGGGTGCAAGGACCCTCAGGCATAGGCTGGCCCAAAGTACGAGCGATTTCGCGTAGTTGATCGGTTGATGCACTGCACCTCCAGTGCCCCATCGTGACACCATCGGTGACTACGGCCCTAATGGCTGGGAGAGGTCATCAAGTCAGTCATTGCCCGCCGAGTGATCAGATGACGTACATTTCCAATACTCTTCACCAGTTTTGGGGTCTATGCTGTCCGGTAATACACGGACGCAGCTTGAACAAAAGTGATCGCGATACTTCGTGCCTTCCAGGAGTAACAGGTCTAGATGGGATTCAATCGCAGCTTCAAATCTGAGGTTGTCGGTGCCGGTGGAGCTGACAACTAGACGGGTTCCACGCCGATCGGCGTGCTTCATCAGAGAGTGAAGGATGAGGCTGTTGCGGCACTCTTCCTCAGACATTGACGGACTAAACATCTGGCCTGGTGAAAACGTGGACGTTGGCATGTCATCTACAAAGATTGTGTTGAACCAATTGACGAGGTTGAAATGTGATACACTAGAGGGAAAGAACTGAGTCAGTTTGTGTCTAAGATTTGCCGGTCGAAACAAAATTTGACATACTGGCCTAGCATCTGTAGCACTCGGAACGTGTAGGCCAAACGGGATGACATATAATAGTGGCAATGGATGTGGAGATAATCTTTGTTTCGGCCCATGTCCGGCGTGTAATAGTATCTTTCAGCGCCTCGCGTGTAGAAGCTGGGTTTATACATGGTTTCGCATGCAGGATCTGATAAGGTAAGAAGCACACGTCAGAGAACTGTTTCGCGTGGGTGCCCTGCACTTCGCCAACGGATCATCTTACTGGAGCAATTGAGTGTGACAGTTTGAACTGTGTGCACACCATCGAGGTCGTGTAGATAGCCGTTGATGCGTGAATGCACGTGTAAGGCGTAAGAATGATTGGGTGTGCATATGATACACTTGGTGAGAGGAGATCGTAAGAATCTTTCGGGCAACTGAGTGGTTTGTTGTTGTACGCCAAAGTCGCGGATAAGAGCCTGAGGGTTGATTCGGCATTCGCGAAGGACGGGGTATGACAGTCGCCAAAGCTCTTGCATTTGATTGTGTGCGGTAGGAACGGATAGTGCAGTGTCGAAGAACGGTGCAAATGGAAAGCGTGCTGGTGAGAGACGTAGCGATTCCCCCGCTACATGTTCGACTTCCGCCGCCAGAGTTGCAAAGCACACAAAGTCGCCTACTGTGAGGGTCGCCGAAAGATGAGGATATTGCGTGATGAGTTCCAGGGTGAAATCACGTAGGAGCATGATGGGTACTTGGAATTGATCACTCGCAGTTTAAAGAAGGATATGGGGAGAGGTTTGATCGACGGATATGGACATGGCGGCCATGTCACTGGTAGGGACATGAACCGACCACGATCCAGCCCAGTAATGATTTAAGTGGTTGAACGTTTGGCAAAAGGGTTTTCCTCACCTAACGGCAAGTCAGAAAGCGACAAAATATGAGAGTCATTTACATACATCATTTCCGGTTTAAGGCCATACCTCATGGGTATGGACGGGTTTCCCAGATTCTCAGACGAGTCTCAGCCTGTCCCCCGCTTCTTCGGTCTACCGAAGTTGTGTACCCCTATTACAACTCTATCTTAAGTTGTAGGGCCCAGTTTGATTTATCTGCTAGGGGTAAAAAAATATCCAAAGGCTTAGGTGTTTCTGATGAAGAGCCCAAGTGACCAAAGAGGAAAGATGAGAGGGAAAAACAAGTTTCCAGCAGTCATACATGGGTGATTCATTTGTGCAGAATCCAGAGATACATAGTAGGTTGCTTCAGGGATGTGCTTAAACTTAAAGGATTTCAAACAAAGCTCAAGTCAAGCGCAAATGTTGATTCTCATAGGGTTTTAACCCATACTTGCCTCGGAACCTATGGGTTAAGGTAATTAAATAGGTGAATTTCCTTAGCAGCGGGGCTTGTTGTGCATACCCTGTTTATACGTGCCTTTGCATTGATATTTTGCATGACATAAGCTGCTTGATTCCAGCACAGAAGGATATTTGCATCCGATTCCCATCATTCAATGTGTCAATGTGTATCAATTTTAAAAAGGTTCTTCGCTGATGGCAGGCATTAAAAAAGCTTCAACAAACTTTTTTTGACCTGGATCCATACCCTCAAAGCACGGGTGTATATCAAGATCCAGGGCTTTAAGCTTGTTTTACATCTGGCTTCTTGTGAAGTCGTTCGGTGCCTGCTTGAAGCTCTTAAGCTTGTTTGTCATCCGGCTTCTTTTGAAGTCGTTCGGTGCCTGATTGAAGCTTTGCCCTAATGAAGGCACCAGGAACAGCATCGTGATAAACTCAATTTGAATCAAAGTCGTGAAGAGAATTGATATATTTGAGCTTCCTCATCCTCAAAGTCCCCTTTACAATTCCTTCAATTCCTTCTTGAATCAATTTGACTTCCTAAAAAATTCTACCTAGCTATCAACACAATCTCAATAACGTGAGTTGAATGTATAGTGTCCAGTTCTTAACTTCATGACAACTAACCTTGGATTCAATTTGTTTGATCAGCAACACCTTTACCCCCAAAACCTTGATCACGTCACCGAACAAAAAATGACTACTTACTACCAACCTTCTTCAAACTTCGTGAGTGATGATCTCACCTTGATCTTTTTTGTGATGAATCCTGTTAATTTCGAATAACTTTGCTATTAGTGCATCAACAGCGAGGACGGGGAATCCATCACATACGAGGAAAGATTCCTAGTTGATCCATCTGAATCATCTGATCATTCATCATCAAGCTTCGATTCATCTACCACAAAATCACCAATTGCTTCACCCATCAATTTCAACGTTCCGAGAACTAGAGCGACCTCTGATGCTCTAGAGAAGATCATGGCCCGTCAGACCCAACAGCTCTCGGCCGTATGTGAAGAGTGGCGTTTGAAATTCTCATCAAGCCCGTTGATCCCTATGGCACCAAAACCCCGGACTAGAGCTACATCCGATGCTCTTGAACGGCTCTTGGCGCGCCAATCTCTTCAAATGGCCGCATTAGGAGAAAGCTGGCGAGCAAAATTTTCTTCAAGCCCATCGAAGTCGTCAGAAGACAGATTTGTAGATGTATCTGAAGATGGCGATGATGAAAGGGATCATGAATCGGAAATGAGGGTTTCTGAATGGTTGGATCATCTTCCAGATTCGTTTGATGAGATGTGGTTAGCCGAAGAGGGATCTGAAGAGATGTCTGAAGATGAAGATGGTTTTGAAGATGGATATCTGGAAACTTATCACGAGTTAGAGATGAGGGTTTTCAAGTGGTTAGAAAATTTTCCAGATTCTTTTGATGAGATGTCCGAAGTGATTTAGTTTTTTAGTTTTTTTTTTCAATCTCATTCTTCCTTCTTGTTATACAAATTGTTTTATTTATTTATTTTCCTAATCCTGATCTTCTTGAAGTATTATTTTGTCTTGGATATTTTGTGAAGTTTCTTTCAGTTTCCAAAGTTGAAATTCTTCATGAAAGATTTTTGTAGATTTTTGTAACTTTGATAATTCTTGGAAAACTTTTCTTTTGATTTTGTTGAGTTAATTGTATCGCTGTTGTACTTCTTGTTTTGCATTTTCACATCAAAAAATCATTATTTTTGATCATCCTATTCTTCTGCTAATCCATCAAGGTTTCATTGAGACCATCACAAAGCTCTTGAAATTACTTTGTGTCAATTTTAAAGCTATAATCAAGATTCAGTACGTCAGTTGAAGATGATTTGGGCCTCAGGAGTCAGGCTCCGTGACTGCAGCCATCTTCACAATGAGTTTGAATACAACTTTTATGGGCTAAGTTGACTATGTGAGTATCTTGAAAGCTACCAGTACCACAATTCTAAAGAACCAGAAGCACAAGTCCGCGTAGACCCTTTTAATTTTTTCAACTTTATTCTCCATCAAGTCAACTCCAAGCTGCTTGCAAGCCAACTCCTCTCCACGTGTTGTTTACCTTATATGCAAATTATCTATGCTCTCTCCCATGACCCACACGCACGGTTTCAAGAAGAATTTAGATGCGTATAAATAATCATGTACCTCTCTGTCTCTATGTTGATAAATATGCTCCAGTTTGATTGAACAGACGTGGATGGAGGACGAAGAAGTGTCCAAACACCAAGTACCTATAAGTTTAACCAAGAAATTATGTGACAGGAGAAAATATGGGAGGACAAAAACATAAAAGTTTCGAAGATGTATGACAATGTATTCTACAATTACTTCGTGAAGCATTCAGAAATACATAGCATGGATCGCTTCCGAGATGAATATCGACGGGAAGCGGGGATATTGATTTCTATGGGTTTTGACGCATAGATCCCCAAACGGCTATGGTTTAAGGTAGGTTTGGCACTCTGAAGTCCATTGACCGCATTTCGTTACCAGGATCTTGTCCGCACAGTCAAAAAGGAACCACGACTCCTTTAGCATCGAGGTACTTGAAGCTATGAATCTGATGATGCTTATTACTTTTACAATCATGTGGTAAACACTTCAAATACTTGATGACCTCGTTGACGATATGGTAGAAGACCTGATGAAGTTGTACCCTCATTGTTTTAACGGATCCGTCTGTCTGAACTTTGAAGTCTAGAATACTGACTGCATGTCTTCAAGTTACCTTACCATCTCGATTATCATTTGATCCTCATCCCATATGGAATAAGCTGGATAAAGTGACTGAGATGGACTGTGGTTTGATATCCTCATACGATCCATCTTAACAGTAAATAAGAAAATGTAGGACATACAAATATCTTACGAACTTTAAACCTTTAGTGCGATGAAAGATAGAAACAATCATCATTTGATTTACAAGATAATAATCAAATTGATTGCATTAAATCTATCAAAACATCATCATCATCATAAGCAATACACAATCATTCATCAAAATTAATCCAATTCTTAATCAAACAATCTCCACTTTCCCTAATCAATCGGGTTGTTCAATAACAGATCGGGGTTTCCGAAATCTCGAGTTAGTTTAAAGATCAATTCTCAAGTCTAAGATCAAAAAATCATGAAACCTGCTAACCTTTGGTAACTTAGAAGCCTGTTCAGGATCTTGTGTGGGTAAAAGTCGATCATCATCATCATCACCACCACCATTCTCTTGACGATCATTTCTCATTCTCAGATCAATTGCAGAATTAGATGGTTGAGATTGTAAGCGTTGCGATTGACGAGCTTGACTTTGTAGAATAGCTTGTTGTTCAAGTTCTTCCAATTGTCCTTCATCAAGTTGATCTAATGCATTCATCTCATCTTCATTTCCAAACTCGTCTTGACCGTTAAGTTCTGTTCGATCAGGATCCGGTGCTTCGTGTCGAAAGAGTCCATTGTTTCTTGAAGGACCTGCGATCGGAGTACTTTGAACCGGTTGACGATGATTGACTGAAACTCTTGATTGATTCGAAACTGATCCTCTCATCTCTTGAGCTTGAGCTTGATGAACTCTAGTTTGATTTAAAGGTCTTGAAGAATGAACCGATTTTTCATGATCTGATCTAATTTGATCTAATCCACTCAACTCTTCACCACCCGTACTAGCCAAGATGAAATCTAAAGATAAACTTTCATCCGAAGTTGAAATCGAAATATAAAACGGTCGTCCACCCATCGAGAAACCTGCATCGATGGGTGCATCAATCGTAGTACCTAATTCGACAATCGATCGAAACTCTTTCATCGAAATAGTGATGATGATCATCTCGGGTACCGATTTTTGTTGAGTGTTGGATGGTTCTGGTGAATGAAAATTGACGTGATAGTCTTCAAATTCGTTGGATGAGATCGTTAAGACTGTAGATACTTGACGAGCGCCTTTCGAAAAGATATCATTGACTATTTTTACATTAAAGTCACATGAAATTGTCACATCAGTAAAGAAGCAAGAAATTAATCAACTTTCCAAAAACTAAACTCACTTCTAGGAACGATGATCGATTGATCTGAATCATCCGACAAATTCACCGTCTTCATCAAAACCTTACCATCACTATGAAAACAAAAACTAAGTTCTTCATTCGATTCTAAAGCTTGTCTAGTATTCAAACCCGAAGTAGAAGTTCCAATCAGATTAGGATGACTAATGAAATGATCGATCCATTGTTTAAGATGATTTGAAGGAGAGATCCAATAATTCGGACTGTTTAATGATCTAATATCAATCGGATTTAATGATCTTGAGATCGTTGAGAATTGTAATGAGAATGATTTAATGATACCTACTGATAAGAAAAGTTGGATTTTGATACGATTGCTCGAATTACTTGGATCTAAAGTGGAAGTTTGATGTCTTCTTTTGGCTAGATGAGTAGATTGATGATCAGTTTGAATTGAAATTTGACAAGATTCAATTGATGCATGAAAGGTTTTTTGTGATAAGATTTTATATAATGGCTAAATTTGACAAAATCCAATGTTAGTGAATAATCTTTCCAAAGAAAAAGATTCGGTTTTTTTTTTGGGATTGAAACTGACTTTAGTTAAAACTTCAATGATACCTAATTGATTTGAATTTAAATGATAATGATCAAAGTAAGATTCATGAAGATTAGCGATGGCATAAGTTGATCGAGTAGGTGAAACAGCTGATAATTTTAAACAATCTTCGAGTGCATTGAGATGAACTTGATCTGAAAATGATTTAAAACATTTAAGTACAGCCGTGAAGTCTAGATGATCGAAGAATCAAGTCAGTATGATTAGTTTTGATTTGTTGAGAATGAGGATGAGGATGAGACTAACGTTTTAATGAATGAGTTGGTAAACTAAATTCCATTTTCAAATTCAAATTCAAATTCTCAACTTCACAACAGAACAACACAACAACAACAACAACACTTTCAAACTACAGTTCAACAACACTTTACTCTATCACTCTATCACTCAATCAACCACTTCAACCACTTCAACCACTCAACACTACTCAAGAAACAAAGAACAAATCACTCAATCATGTTCAAACATTCTATCAAACCAATCACAAACCAAAAAAGGTATCATCACATTCAAACTACAAACCAAACCAAACAAACAAACCGAATAATCAATAATAACGGATTTTGATTTCTGATTGTAATTGTAATTGTGTCTAGAAAAGGTTTTTCTTTAAAACATCAATCCATCAATCTGCTCATTTCGATAGTCATCAATTTGTTACTCAATTACAAAAAGATGGTCTTTCGAGAGATCAAGCTGAAGGTTTGATTTTGGCTATCGAACAAGTTATTGATCAATCTATTAAAGGTTTGATCACTGGTTTAGTCACTAGAAATGAAATCGAAAAGGTCAGTTTCTTTCACCCCCACCCCTCAAAAGAAAGAAGGATGATTCTAATGATGATTTTTGGTTTGGATGTTTTTTTAGCAACAATATACTCAAAGAGTTGATTTTGCAAAACTTAAATCAGAAATTCAATTAGTAGAAAAACAAGATTTCGCATTACTTAAATCAGAAAACGAGCGACTTTTAAGTGAATTAGAAAAACTAAAACAAAGATTAAGAGAAGAGATTGTAAGTGATGATAAAATGCAAATCGATTTTTTGAAAAACGATTTTTTTTTTCACTCTTTTTCGTTTTGCTTCCATTACATAGACTCGTACTCAAGCTTCTGTTAGATTAGATTTGAATTTAGAAAAAGGTAGAATACGTGATGAGTTAGGTTTACGTGAGTTGAAGATTAGAGAAGTAGATACTAGGATCGAAGGTGAAATTGGGAATTTACGTACCACAATGGAAAGTGTAAAATTCAATATGTAAGTCATCAACTAATCTTAAAGAGATCTTTCAAAATCAGATTCCTAACCTATCTTTTTTTTTCTTTCAGTCTTCAATATGTCGTTGGTACAGTAGCTTCTAGTGGTGCTTTATTATTAGCTTACATTCGAATGTGAGTATCTTCATTCCTTAAGTTGAACCTTTCCAAAAGACTCATTCAAACTTCTCAAACCATTTTTCTTTCCTTAGGTTCCGATAATCCTTTTACCTTCTAGATCATTTGATTTCCTTAACACTTCATCATCATCATCAAAAAAACTTTCCTCTTTGTTATTATCATTACTATTTTCAGGTAAACTTGACTCATTCATCAATAAAACAAATTCTTGTACAAATATTTTGATCAGAAAAATCAATTGAATCCATCAATAGGTTTTTCAATCAAACATTGTGTATATATATCCTGATTTGATGGAAAATATGCTACCCAGAGCTTAAATCAAGAAAAGCCTTGCAACTCCAATCCAAACCATTCTACCACAAAGTACAAGATCCGACAATCAACAATAGTTCTCTCATATAGCGCTCTGGCAAGCGAACATCTATGGATCCCTTGCGTGGAGATTCTAAGGAGAAGAGCACCCAAGCAATCCTTGGCCCTTCTTAATTCCTCAGATCAGTTTCTTGTGTGTCTCCCTTCCCTCAGGACCAAACCCTGAGGCCTACTTGAATTCTGACCTCCAAGGAAACCATTTTCCAGTAAAAGAGGTCTTTCAAATCACTGCAGACTTCAAAGTGCTCTGATCTTCTATTGATAAATTTTACACCACAATCATCTCAAGCTTCTGATCTATATAACTCAGAAACAATTAATTTTTCTATAGGTGTAAGCAAATTTTCAAATTTGCTTGTGGTCTTTCCACAAATTGACTGTGATTGATGATTTAGAGCTTATCAAATTTGGTATTCTAAGATCTTGGTGTAAAGGATTTATAAATCAAGATCATCACTCTTCACGTCTTGGTCTTACACATGTGTTTTCTGTTTTCTGAAGAATCAGTTCTCAGAGAATATATAATTCAAGATGAACTGCATAGTGAGTAGAAACAGTGAGCATATGATATTATAAATCTGACTCATACGTTCATACATACTCATATGACCATGATGAGCAATCTAAATAATCTTCCAAGCTGATCATCACTCTCGAGTTATTGCAAGAGAGAGGGATGGGTTCAGTTTAGGTGATCAATGGTGTGTGGCCTGGCCGGTAACAACCAACCGGCCAGGTGTTTTGCCTTCATATTCCCCTTTCTATTGATTTTGCATTTGATCACCTGGTCAGAAGACTCTGGAGATAAGTTATGGCTACACAGACTTATTTACATAACAGAGGACTTGTGATGTGTTCATGAGGTCTGACTATAAAGCAGTCAGTGATTTATTCCTTTGGTTCCACCTAACTTGTTCTTTGGAGCTGGTGAACAAACTTGTAAATCTTGTGATCAATCTATTTTATCAAGGTTTCCTATTGTAGATCACTTCCCTGTTTGACTCCTTTTGATCATCCTGGTGATTATCTGTTGGCCAATATTGGCTTTATTGATAAGCATTCATCAAATGGTCATTCCATGACTGACTCAAGAGGTTTTGAATTGATCACGGACATCTCTAAAATCACATGGATTCACCACAGCTTAGGAATTATCATTCAGCAAAGATATCAAGAAAAATCTACAGAAAGAAATGGAAACAAATTTGCAAAAAAGATTAAAAAAGTGTTCAAGATTGAGTATAAGAAGGATCTTGGGAAAAAAAACGAGAAAGAAACAGAAAAAATTAACGGATTAGTGATATGATTGGAAAATCAAACAGAACATGAATCAAAGAGATAATATCATCTCGAGATTTCTAGGTATAACTTCAAGATATAACCTTCTATTTCAAATTTCCATAGGCTTTTTCATTAAACATCTTCCATATCCTTTCACTCAGTGTAGGTCCGATCCTTCGAAAAGTCTTATTCATCTCATCTTCAATCCAATTCTCAGGTTTGGTTTTCATTGATTCTTGATTGGATAATTGAAGTTTATATTCATCCCAAAAGACTCGAGGTGATTCCCAACGTTGTACAAAATCTAAAACTTTCTCTGGACTCATTCCTTTGATACTATTAATCATTCGAGCCCAAATATGATTGATAGTCAAATTGCTCGACTTGTCATTTAAGGAATGAAACACGCAATAGGAGGTGACCCAGTATTGATCTGGCTTATTTGATCGTAGTTGTGCCAAGAGTGGCAAGTAATTCTTTCGGTCAACGTGTCGGTCGGGTATGACTGATAAATCAATCGTCTATGAAGAGACTCCACTCATCAGTATCATAGCGTCTTTCACACTTTGAAAGTGCTGGTTTCAAAGCGAGTGTTCTGCTAAGAAAAAAATGAGGAATAGACGACTGATACATACTTTGTGTAAGGTATTCAAGACCTCTGTTCTCATCATTAAATAATCCACTGAAGCTTTCCAGTCAGCCGTCTCATGAAGATGACAATTGCTCACGACCATCATCTCAACTTTAGAGGTCTCAATCTGTTTTCCCCATTGGATTCGATTGGCTTGCGAATTAAATTCTTCTACCAAGTAGATCTTATCCCTCAATCCAGAATTCATCAGCCTTGCCTTTGATCACATAAAAAAAAACATAAAGTGTCAGCGAAACAGGGAGCGCATTTTTTGAGAGATTGGGAAAAGGTGTATCAAGATAAGAAAGAGCTCCTTGTACTGAAGTATTCACTTTAAAGCATCGATCAAGATCGATTCTACCACAAAACTCACTTTTTGTTCGTGATAACGAGTGTCTAGTATACTCGCACAGAGATCATCGAGTCTCTTCCTTTCTACAATACTATCCAACACGACTTCCTTCCCAGTCGACTTATGTACCGCGATCCATATCGCATCACCAACAGCCAAGGCCCTTTGTTCAACTTTGATTTCCTCAGACTCTCGTTTATTGAGCGCTTGGGCTTTAGTCACACATAGATTATAAATCCCAGCCCGGTCCCCTTTTGATTTGACTTCACGATTATCGATGATGAGTGAGATGGTATAGGAGCCAGCTGGCCAAGTTTCAGGTTGGACTGTCATCGCAATCATGCTCATAGTTCCTATTGAGGCTCTAGGCTTGGCTAAGCCAGATGGAATGGTATTCGCAGTCGCAAACGAAGCGCGAGGTCGAGGTCGAGGAGCTTGACTGGTAGAGCTAGGGCCTGGCTCATCTTTCTGGTTCGAGCTTTGTTGCGACACGCCAGCAGATGAACTAGCCCGAATGAGAGGTGCCGAGCTGGTCGATGGCACATTCTGTGGCAACGAGTTGATAGGATGAGTTCCCGAGCGGGGAGCCGGAACCGTTGGAATTCCGAATTCGCCTCGGCTCGAGGATGATTCCATCGTCTTGGATCGAGACGAACCTGTAGATCTGTCCTTCGTCAATCTATCCGCGCCCAACGCACGACCGATGACAGGCTTGGGTTGGCTCACGCCCGCTAAAGCTTCCACAAATCCTGGGCATATCGGTATCGTCTTTTCTTTCCGTAACCAGCCCATCATTGTCGCACCCTCAGGTCCAAGAACTCGTTCGAGTCGAGCCTCTTGTACGATGGCCTTTATCTTGAACGGATGAAGTCTTTGGCGCGTACAAAACTCGACTTTGAAAAGCTCCTCCTCATCAGTATGCTGCACTTCAGCCTCTTTCGAAGTCTTGACCCGAACGTCATCTACAGCAAAAATGAATCGCTGGTCAGTTTAAAATATCAAGACATGGCAGTAGATTAAATGTCATGGTCGGTTTCAGCTCTTACTTTTGTCGAGATAAGAGAACTGGAAGCGCAAAGCGCCAAGAGAATCGACTGACGGACCTGGCTCTGGCTCGCGATAGACGTGAGCCCGTGCACCTGTCGCCGCCCGTTTGACCTTCAAATCTACTGAATCCGCGTGACTTCGCTTTTGTGGAACTTGAGGTGCGCTATGAGACTTTGTAGTTGTGGGCTTCTGGGCAGCATCCTGAAGCGTTAGATTGCTGCTTGTTGCATGATTCACACCTAAAATTGATGAGGCTTCCCGCAGGTCTTCATCAAGGGCTATACGTTGCGATTTATTTCGGACATCTTCAACCCAGCGCAGACTGCTAGCATCTACGCTAGACTTTCGCTTGAGCAAGGTAGGTGGTGAAGGACTCCTATTTGCTGGAAGAATTTCAGGTTCAGCAGCACAGATTTCGGCAACAAGCTCGATGAGTGGAATTCCTTCGGTCGCAGCGATTGCAGTAGCCAACTCGAACCCCGCACGCGTGAGGGCATATCTCATGGGTCGAAGGGTGGCGTGTACAACCACCAGCTGATGCTTTTTCAAGATGGCGCTAGTAAGAAAAACAAAAAAGAATGTTAGTGATTGGGATTCTTCTAAGCTAGTTAACAGCTGGACTGACATGGCGGAACTCCAAGCTGCTTTCTTGCCATCCCCAGAGTCAGATCCATAGCTCAAGTTAGAGTACTTCTGGCCAGTCTCGATGATCGTCTCGCGACTACTAAACTTTTTTTGATCCAAAGGTTCGCAAAAACTGTAAAGTGCGGCCAGGATTCCCCAAGCACCATCTCGAGGTTTAGGAGTGTAGGGCTTGGTGACTCGAGCTTTCTTGGCTTTGACAGGTAGTTCTCCGTCGGATGGGTCGTCCAAAGCGAGTTCTGCGGCAGTCAGTCCGGCTGGTTTCTTTCTTCTCTGCGACTGCTTTGTCCCGCTAGGACCTGCCTGAGGCTCCTGAAGGGGTACTGTTACAAAAGTGTTCGATTTGTTTAGTGAGCAGGTATCAGATTGGTTTGAAGAAGTCGGAATTCAGAGACCTTGCCGAGGAAAAGGTCTATCTTCGTCTCGACATATGTTTTCCAGCCGCCGGGTGATGATGGCAACTATTTTGTCTCCGATTCCATTTAGGTCCTTGGCCTCTTTCGGATGATTGAGAAGGTGTGGACATGCACGTAAAGCGCGTGCGGCTTTATTGTAAACATCAGCTGCTCGTGAGTTTTTCTCAGAAGCTAAGTTGGCTTCTTCGACGATCCAGTCGGCCCATTGAGAATTGGGGCCCTTCTTAGGTGGCATTAGTTGGGATTTGAAAAGACAGAAATACGAGAAATGAATGAAGTGGAAAAGTGATGGATGAAAAAGGAATAATGAAAAAGACTGCTTCAAACTTTAAGTCTACTCAGAATGAACCCCCGTAAAACCATAATACAGGACCTAGTCATTGAGGAACAAGCCATGTAATTCATCATTCCCTCTTGGAACCAAGAAAGGCCTAGAAAAGAACCGATACACATGTTATCCGTGATGTTCATGGACAGTCATGAAGGATACACTGTGTTTGAGTGATGAGCACTGATTTTTGACAGCTGAACGACCTATAATTCAACGATCTGGAACCAAACGATGACTAAACTTGAGCCTGTCAGGACTGGTTTGAAGTCACGTAGATTTGATTGTTCGAAAAGAGATGAGTTTCATATCTAAATTCATACCATCGCAGTATATCAATTCCATCTTAATACTAGAGAAGGGCCCCACCAGCGATTCCATTTATCCCTACTTCTCTGCCGAGTCATTTATGATAACCACAGTATCATGGATCATGAGCGTTTTGCATGGGTAGAACTGATTTCTCAAAGAATTGACCGTAATTTTGTCCTGAGTTGGTATGTATTTACATCCATGATAAGATACACTAAGCTTACTGAGCTTATAATTTGTTGACTAAAGTACAGATAAAATAACGGTATGAAAAACAGGCACCCTTCAAAGTCGCGTTCCTCTTGCCTCGAAAATGTGAATATTGATTTTATGCAAGGCCTACTTTGATAATCATCCTATCCTATTCACTGCGGTCAAGATCATATCATATCCTTGAGATTTATAGAAACGTGCTAATGTTCATATCACAAATATCAGCGGATGAATGTCGAGTAGAATTCTCTACCAAGTCAAGAAACATCAGATCAAGTTTCATCTTGGATTCAACTTACGGTTTGTGTTGATCGCGTTTTCTCAGGAATCTGATATCAGTCTTTCCAATCCTCTTCCTCGCTATCCCATCCAAGTGCCGAAGGTCTGTGGAATGTGAAGTCCGATATCAGTCATCTGCTTTGTACTGTCCACCACAAACTAATATGACTAACTCAATTCCCATGTCTTGCATCATGTTGCCTAAGGTAGAAGCACGAGGCGCGCAGTCACTTGTTGAGGCACCGCACGACTCTCCGATTATCGACTTCGAAGTATTCTTGACACTTTTATTTTTATCTTCAATCACTGCTCCAGAACAATCATATTTCCTGACAGAGTTTTCTGAGAATAAGCTATCCTCATCCGGCAAATCATCGTCAGCATGATCTGAGACATAGCCACGCTGAAACATCTCTAGTTTTCTCTGCTCATCGATTTGTGCGGCAGTGTCAGAAACGGGTGCCATAAATCCCCACGAATCGCCCCAATGCGTAGTAGTTGGAACTTCGTACCCCCCACTTCTATCAGTCTGCTTACTTGGTTGAGCTGCTCCGCTAACTTTGAAAAGATATTCGGCGGCGCTCCTGTGAGCGCGAAATGGACACCAGCGGAGAGGCAAGCTTTAGCAGTGATTGTCATAATCAAGAAGATTCATTCAATGAACAAAGTTGTGTGTGCGTTCTACGCTTTCCCAGAATTATTTTGAAGGGATATCCAGTGAGATGACCTGCCTTCCAACCATCATCCACTTGTTTTGTGCATCTATCAAAGACTGAATATCACCAGTCTCCAGTATTCTTTCCGCATCCTTCATGAGAGTCAAAGTTTGTTCCAACTCGACGACCTTTTTGGTCAAGAGGATTCCTTTCAGTTTTGAAGGATCTTGACTGGACTGATCGACATCATGACTAGCGACGACGGAGCTGCCTCCTGCAGTAGTTCTTTTAACCGTTTTGTCTTTTGGTTTGGTCGAATTGATCATCGGTGATTTGAAAGCAGCAGGAAATGACTTGGGTAAATGTCGACTTGTCGACATAGGTTTTGGTGTGAATGACCTAGTTTTGCTGAGGAAGCTAGATTCTTGTCCCTGAAGGTTAACCAAGCTCTGGGTCTGTCGATCTGGACCTTTCGTATCTGCTTCTGACTCGTCTTCTGAGAGATCCCGCTTCCTTGAAGTTGAGCAAGGTATCGAGTCGGTGGAAAGAGAACGACGGAGTCGAGACGCCGGAGGTTCGTCGACACAAGACTTCCTTGGGCCTATATTGCGCTTAGCGATGCGGCTTCCCGCCTGTGGATCTTTAGCTTCCGCCTCTTTGAGTTCGATGACTGGCAGGCTGCGCTCAGATTGAGACTCGCCAGTTTCTGAGCTTGAGAGACTTGAGAGACTTGATTCGGAGGGTTCCGAACTGGCACGGCTTTCGGCTTCGTGTTCACTCAACCGCTCTCCATCATCTCCAATTCCTGAAGAGGATACCTCCAGAGATTCACGTTGTTGAATATCATGAGGTTCCTTGCACTCTTCCATAATCTTCACCTCGAACCCCTTGTCATGGCTCTCTTGATGAAAAACACTCAACCTTCTGACGCAAAGCGACTCGTGCATTCCAGTTGATCTACCGCCGCGAGGTTCAGTCCTCCATCTGCGCACTTTCCACGACGGTGTACGGCGACTGGTGATGGTCGTAATTTTGCACTGCGAAGCAGATGATGTGCGAGATGACAGGGGCCGATTGCAGCCTCCTACCAGCGTAGTGCTCAGAGATCGTGTAGTCGGCAAAGACTGCAGAGGGTCGATATAGAAAGAAACACAAAAGCTTGTCAGACTCAGATACTTTCTCGCTACCTCCTCTTCAGTGGCAGACTATCAAAGCTAAATGAAGGTCACGTACTATCAATCGTTTTGCCGGTGGCATGATCTCGGACATGATCAGATCTTCCTCGGAGGTGGAACTTGTTCGGGCAACCTTTCGAGACAAGTAAGATACCATCATATATGTGAGCATGCGGCTCCTGGCACAAAACAGGAAGATCTCCTAGCTAGATTATATATCGCGTATCACTCACTTCACAGGGAGTATGGGTGTCACGAAGAGCTTCGTGACTTTCTCTCCCTAATCTTTCAATGTGGGTGGTCCACGGAGAGGGTGGGACTTGAGCTGAAAGATCTGGAGGGATGATCCCCAGATTTTGATTGCCTGTCATTGAGATCGACGAGCTAGGCCTCATGTGACAAGATGGAAAAGACGGACTTTTTACCAGTCAATGCAAAGCTATCAGTCGTAAGGCCTCCAAACGTAGGCAAGCCTTTATACAAGATTCGCTCACCGCCATTTAGCCAAGCTTGTAGAACGAGTATGGTTCAGATGTCCAAGCATATCTCTCGCCTGAGCAAGTGAATAAGCTCGACGAGGAAGTGAACTCAGTTTGGGAAGTTTGGAGACAAGCTTGATAGAACTTGAAGATTGTCTTCGTTTTGACTGATGTGAATGTTTCTGATTCATGATCTCTTTGTTGATGGAGAGCTGGTCGACTAATTGGAGTTGAAGCTTCAATACTGAGAAGTAACAAGCTCAAAGATATTTATTTAAAGCTTCTGCTCTTGACCGATGACCGATGATGTCATGGTCATCATTGAGTCAGGGTGAGGTGTATGCGAGGAAAGTATGTAAACTTAACGGTTTACATACGAAGACAGGTATCGGATCACACTTCATGGCCTTTTCAATCTGACTTTCTATCCTACATCTACATTAGCTTTACATTTTACCCCACACGCCAGCAATAATAAATGCGCATACATGCCTACCCCATCGGTTGTCAACATCACCAATGTGTTTTACTTTGCCTGAACTACGGAAATATTGCAAAGCAAAATATTTGAGTAATTTTCGGTGTAATTTACCTTCTTCGTAACTTCATGTTCAAAACACACAGTTCACCAGAATCTTTTTTTGAAAAGTCAGAGTGCCAAATTATCAGATTTAAGAGTTTTTCCAAATTCAAAAGAAATAGAAGGACAGGCCGATTTCAGGTTAATCCAGCTGGCCGCTAGAAGTGGCCTGTGGTATGGCCTACCTGAAGACCGCCCATCACTGCAGAGAGATGAGCGGCCTAAAGACCGTCCAGACCCTCCCGTGGTGCAGATGAAAGAGTGAAACTTAGGGTTTAGGCGGAATGATCGTGTGGAATGCAGTATGCTCATGTATGTGTGACATTTTTCTGTGAATGGACTTACGGAAGTAAGAAAGTCCGTTTTGTGCGCATTGCAATAGCTTGGGTAAAAACAAGTGAGGACTACATCTGCCAAACATGACTTAGAAGCAATAACAAAGAAACAATCTTTCACGAGAGGTCATTTCAAAAACTAGACAATAAAAATGAGATTATCAAAAGCCCAAGTCGCCCAAAAATGATAAGCAATGACACCATACAAGCACACGGTCACCCAAGCAAACAAAATAAGATAAAAATTGTCCGATATGGTGGTTTTATTGATATTCAAAGGCCAGTACCTTCGGGGAATTGCATCGGAGGCGAAGTCCGTCTTGGATACTTTCGCGGTGGAGGAGGGGAGGCTGAACGACCTTTTTCACGACGTTCGAGTTCGTCCTTGAAGTTCTCGAACAAGCGATAGGCTATTCAAATGGAATTCAAATGTCAATGACCGTTTAGAGATGATATGAGTTGGGCAAGAGGAGACGTGAAAGGAGAACGAGCTTAACTGAAGTTTTTCACCGATGCTGAGTATAGACGCAAAGCCTCAACTTCTTCGGGCGTCAGAACTAGTGGTTCTTCTTCCGTGGAGTTGGTGGACTTTGGTGAGGTATCCGAGGGAAGAGAGGGAGCATGAGCCGCACTGACTGGGGTGGCTTGATGGGCAGCGGATGATGTGTGTTCGAGTATGTTGCTCATGTTGTGAAATGTGATAGGGAATTGGCTATATGATTGCGAGATGTGTGAGGGGCTGCATTCACACTCAGGGTAGGAAGAGGTAGATACTAACATTTTGGGAGTTTCGTGGATTTGATAATCAAGCGTATGCTATGGTGTGAAACTTTGTAATGAGGTTGATGAGATGGTGCGGGGTAGATAAGAGGTGCAATGAGAGAGACAGGGATTTTATAGAATCCAAAACTGGTTGATTGACCAAATGGAGAAAGGTCAGGCTAAGTCAAAAATGCGCAGAATCCGTTGAAAATTAAAATACGTGGGGGATCATCAGAAAACGATCCCGTCACGGTGACGGTGCGGAGTGTTTTGTCATCATCAAGTTCAGGAGCCCTGTTTTTCAAACACCCAGCTGGTATGTAAAAATCAGGGGTAAGACGCTCCGAAAAAAAATAGAACCGATGAAGCTTCGGCTCAGCTGAGCAATCCCTGTACATAGCAAAACACACAGTATGCACCGCTCCCAGCACGATTTTCTAACTTTAGAGATCACCTTTAACTGGTTCCGAATTCCCGTATGCCTTGTGTGGGGTACGGGCTGGACCTGATCACCAGCTTCCGTGCAGACTCAAATAAACAAGCAAATAGAAAAAGTGGACCATACATACCAGCGAAACAGCTTCCTACTTGTTGTGGGTCGATGTCGAATATACAGCAGATCGGGAGGGACTATGTATATCGAGTTGAGTCCTCCCCCTTGAAGGTCTCGAAAAAGACGGATCGATTATAGAACAAAAGCACGGCCTACATCCAGCTGAAAGGGTACATACCTTCCGCGTGAAGCAGCTGATGGATCGAACGGTTCTGCTGCACGCCAAGCTCATCTGGACTAGCGTTCCTTTGATTCCTTGAAAGGACCCAAGGCTTGAGAAAAGGCAATGAGTCCGTGAGTCTGACCCCAGAAAGTTCTCCACACGTGAAACAGGGCACGAAGGGCGCACTGCGTGAAAAACTATGAATTCACTTGCTAAGCACCTTGCATTTGTCAGATGATTTTGTTTAAAGAAATCGATCGAATTTAAGCCTCATCACATGTCATCTTTTCACCGACCTACTTATTTGCTTACGGAGTTTTCAATCAGGTAAACAGCCCAACTTGAATCAAGACCATCTCAATGATTTGGTCAACACAAAGGCTTCGAGATAAATTGTGGAAAATGGCAGATGTCGGAAGATATACTTTGTAAAGTGGATGTGGTCAACCGATAATCCTTTGTTGATGCTAGCTGCCCTTATGCAATCGTGAAGCAGGTCTACTCGTCAAGCCTCTTGGGGACCTGAGATACGAGATAGAGCACCAGACCGGAAGGGGCGAGATGGGAGCAATCGGATTGCAGTGTTGTACATGGTATCTCGTGAACATGACGGAGTTAGATTCAGAGCCGAGCAAACATGAGTGACGAATAAATGATATCATATCCTAGATACATGTGGAACAAAGACTGGTGACCGTGCAGCTCAAGTTGGTCTGAGAGTCTGTTATCGTCTCGTCTCCTCATCTTTGACAATTATTTGATCACGTAAAAATCAATCACACTCACCGAAGTGATATGCGGTCAAGAAAGACTGCGGTTGCCGAGCTTGACCAAGACGTACATAAAGTTGATCATTTTCCCGTCCGTTTTTGCAAAGACTTTCTCTGTCGGATTGGATCCAGAGACGAAATGATTTGCTCTCTTGCCCGGAGCGCGTGGGACTCGTGAGCCGTCCGGCATGGCATTTTGCATCGCCTCTTCGCCATGGGGGCGGACATCCTGGGCAGGTGTCGGGCATCTCCTGCGCCCGTAGTTCTCGCAATGCACCGTCGAAAGGCGCCTTGCGTAATCCGCACTGATCCGCATATGTATGTATGACAACTTTCAGGCTCATCGTGATCCGTGCCAAGTCTTGTTTACCCTCATCGACAATCAAGATGAGCATCATCACATCAACAGAACCAACAAACCTTCAAGCTGAGGATCATTCAGTCATCACTCCAGCAACACAAGACGAATCACCTAACCAAATATCCGCAGTCAGCATTACCAACAAATCAAGTTCGGATGCAGTTGAACGAATCACTGAACCTCAACCCTTGCCCTCTGCTGTGGAGGAATCTGAGCCATTCAGCGAGAATGAACGATTACCACTTCCAACACCATCTACACCATCTCGGAACAATCAAGCTTGTGCCCCTAGCACTAGTTCGCCTAATCAGACCGATGAGCGCTGGTTGATTAAAAAAATCCTTTGGCCGCCTTTTCCTCCTTCTGGATCAAATCCCAAATCGATATCGATTGTAAGTCTCATTTTTGACAGAGTCTTGCAATGACACACCTTCCCACATTCAAATCATGATGGCTGATCCCTTTTTGTACTTTAGATCATGCAAAATACCAATGGGCCATGTTCGCTTCTGGCTGTCTGCAACATTCTTCTACTTCAGGGTTCAATCGTTCTTCCCGGGCCTCCAGATCGTACATCGATTTCCTTCCAGACCCTTTCCTCAGTCTTAGCCGATTACTTGGTCCGTCACTCCGCTGATCCCACAAATCTCAGCGTCGCTCTTTCAGTCATTCCATCTTCTCGCACTGGTCTCAATCTTAATCCAAGATTCGGTTCAATTGATGGCTTTGGACCTGGATCAGGGGAACTTGCTTTATTCAGCTCAGCAGGTGTCCCCTTGGTCCATGGATGGGTTGCGGATCCACAAGACCAGGATACGTGGGATGCACTAATGAAGTGTGGTGACTACGATAGAGCGGTTGAAGCAGTTGTAGTTGGAGAAGAGCTGCTTGAAAACCCTCAAGATGACAAAGTCAATGGAGAAACGACAGCAGAAAATAAAAATGCTATTCATGATGGTATGTGACCCTCTTTTGACGATTTCATAAGAACCTTTGACCCATGTTGATTGATCTTGATGTGGTTTTCTATGATTTTCAGCTTGTTTAATACGTCGGTTTTTGGATACCAGCAGTACTCAGCTATCTTTCTTTGGACTCTTTCAACTCATATCCGGTTTGGCTCCTGATTCACTCACTGCCTTCTTTCGAAATTCACATCTTTCAGTCTTGTATCGGCGTCCGGTCATCTCACCTGCGCCACCTGCTCCTCTTCACCCCCCTCTACCACCTCCACCTGACCAAATGGACCCCAATTACTCCCACGAGACAATGCTGGAGGTTCATGCGATCTCTCAAAGTCTCGCGCAGGCTGAACTAGAGGATCGATCCCTGCACACATTCAATGAAGATGAAAGCGGAGTACCCAAACTCTTCTGTCTGGTAACGGATATGGCGTTTCTGAATGAGCGCCATATTGTTTGGGAAAGTTTAGAGGATGTTGAGGGTGGTATGAGTGAGTTTTATGATTGGAATCTGACTCGAAGTCGCCTCAAAGCCCCAGCTTCACGTCAAACAGGTCAACGTACTTCCAGCGGTCCACCGGGTAGAAATTCTGTCCCACCGCGCGAGACGACAGAGCCCAATCATCTCAACAACGAGTGCGTCTTTCACTATAGCCCACAAGTGCTGTCAGAGTTTTCTCATATCTTTTGCTCGTTATGCACAGTTTTCTTTGCGCACAACAGTTGCAAGAGGAAGAGTATCGGAACCAAGAATCCAGAATAGGTGTCCAACCGGGACCAACCTTTAATTCTTTGCAGCCCTCACTGCCGTCACAAGCTCGCATCCAACAAGTTCACGCCCAATCTACTTCTTGTCCCCAAGTTCTATCTGAAACATCAGGCACTTCATTTCCCAGCAATCAACAATGCGTGACAACAGCGGCAAGTACTCATGGTCGTCGAGCCAGCCACGGAAGTGGTCAAAGAAAGAAGAATTGCATTATCATGTGATGACATTCAGTTGACTTTGCTTCGTCTCATTCTGTCAATTCACCTGACCAGTTACGGACATATTGTTTTGTTTCTCACTCTATGTTCTTCACATATGCTGTGACGAACCTTTTGTCTTTCTTCTATACTTCATACGTACGCCGCATCACATCAATCATTGGGATTGCATCCTGTTTTCTTTTGTATGAATCTGACAATAATCTTGATGCCTTGTATTTTTTTGGTGTCGTTTTGAATACTTCTTCGTTCCGGTTGTCCCTATGATCTCCAATGTTTGTTATAAGCATTCTTGTGATTTTTACATTGCCAACATGCGGCATCCTTCGTTCATCAAATTGAATGCCTCTCCTTGCCATTTGAAGTAGGAGGCTCAAGGTGTTTTCCCACGGGTGCATGATCAGGCCAACAGAACTGAACTTGGGTGGCAAAGAACAAGGAGACCTTTATGTAAGCCTGCCAGTAGGAGCTTAGAACAAATAGCAGAACATGATACAAAGACCCTGACGTTCCCTGAGCAGAACCTTTGAAATATTCTAGGACCTGTATCTCTCTGTTTCACACGTCCATTTCTTGGAACCCGTGGCAAGGCTTGTAAGCTACTACAGGATCTTCAGCTGTGAAGCCCCAAATTGTTGAGGCAAGTCATGGTCATCCAGCACTTTTCAGTCACAATGTGGTCCCAACTTTGGCCAAAATTGACTGAAGTGAAGTGTTCCTCTCGATTAATTTTTATCTGCAACAGCTCCGCAACTGTCACCTTCACAATTTTCTTCCGGCATTCATGGAATTGTTATCAAAAGCCTTGCAAGAGGCAACAACCCAGACGTGCATGCTAGCTCACCCAGACTACACAGGATATGTGTTTAAAGCATATCAATTGCAACAGACTTGGATCAATTCAATGTTTACAAGTTGAGAGATGGGTTCAAGAAAATGCAAGCGGTAGGGATTGAACCACACAGAACTGCTTGTGAAGTTTCCTGGGGTGACCAGGCAGCCCAGCAGAAGATATGTCAACTTCACATAACTCCACATGTGGAAATCATTTCAGAAATACATGGACAAACCTATTCATCTATACAATTGAAAGGTCTCATAGTGCCTCCAATCAGCAAGCTATGGCTACTTCTTGCTTGAATTTTCAACTGGGCTCTGCTTTCCAGGACAAAGACTATATCTTACACAAAGGCTACCTGTTCTACATGCAAAATCTTTGAAGATATGCAGACCTTCACCACAATGACCAAATTGACACTGTTTCTCACAGCCTGTAACTTTGCCAGTTCCACAAGCCTCCAGTGTAGCATGGCTTGGAATGTTGCACCATTGGACCAAGGAAAGATAGGAATGTAACTATATTATGATATTGGATTTTTGGTGATCCTTTATTTGTGTCTTCAAGAATTCTGATAGACTGCTTTTGTCTATAAGCTTGTCAGTCGGACAATGATATAATACTCCTGCCAAGTGGATAATTTTTGGGTAGACAACCCAAAAACCAGAGGAGACTCCAGTCACAAATATGGCCGAGTTCTGCTTTTTTTGTTGGTTAACATCAAGGCTATGCCTCTAACAGCTGGTCTGCCTTGACATGTTTCAATTTCTGCAATTCAATCCAGTTGTGACAGACCACATCAATGACTGTCACTGTTCAGGCTGTGGCTTATTTGGATATATTGGGGCAAAGGTCATGTCAGCAGGTATTTTTTTGCAGATCAGTCTTCTGTTTCACTGTTCCACTTCAGATATTGAAGATTGTAATCTTGCTTCAGTTTCCTAGATGTCAATAAGGAAGCTTATTGAGCAAGGAAACCAACTAGGGCTGTGACCCGGCCCCGGCCCCGGCCGGCCGACTTTGCCCAACAACTTTCACAGAGCTGACAGTACGCGCCCCGAGGCATTCATATGTGACTCAATAACAGTTGAATACGGCCCTGTGGGAGCTTTGGGTAATTTGGGACCCCGACCCGGCCGGGGTGCCAACCCTTTTTTCGCCCAAGAAATGCCTTCACGCTGTCTTCTACCCGCCCTGGTCAGCCCTGAGCAGTTTTCAGAGGCCATTGGGCTCAATCAGGGCTTGATTTGGCCCCGGGGCCGGCCCTGAACACACAGGGTTGGGTCACAGCCCTAAAACCAACATGTAACAAGTGATATTAGGGGGTTTCAAGTTGGATTTTTTTTTTGCGTATTTTTTACAAATTTGGACAAGTTGTTCATAAAAATATTTTCTGTAAAATGGATGTATGTTTAATTCAGGACACCTAAAAAGGTGTCCCGCTTTAAAAAAATTACGCAAATTTAACAACAACGGGCAAGGCGTTGTAGTGTAAAAATATGTAAAAACATCCAACTTGAAACCCCCTATTGTATAACTGTTACAGTTCAATTACTATGTTTTACATATGTAGGACAGCACTTGACAATAGCAATTGAAGAGAGACCTAGCAGAAAGACTGCAAATCCATGGCTACTCATTGTAAAAAGGCTTATATAAGGGCTTTTGTAAGTTGATATGGATGGACTTGTTGGTTTATAAAGCTTATGTAAACTTGATTGTTATTGTAGAAGATAAGGAACAAAAGAAACAAGACAAAAGCAAAGGTTTATATACCCATCAGAACAAGAGAATAGCACACAGAAAACATTCAACAACTACAACATGGAGGATTATGTGACCATCTCCTGTGAACAACTGATAATTGATCTGTAGAAGAACACATGTGATCCTTATACTAAAATCTTGTGTGTGTAATTAATTTATTTAGCATGTGTAGTTATAATGCCATATAATACATGGTTCTCCTTTGTAATTTATCCTATTATAACCCTTCCTGTGAGCACAAGAGCCCTAGACATCCCTTCTTGGCATCCACCACAGGTCAAGAAGATCAGTTTGATACAAACAGCTATTAATTTGGGTTGAGAAACCAACTTGGTTTCTTGAACCAAGGCTACACATGGTCATTAAAAAGATCTTCATAAAACAAATTACACAGGATTGTATTTCAAGTTGATCAATGAGTATTTGTTTGTTGGACAATGAGTATATCATTTTTGAATAACATGTGGTAAGAGAGAAATAGAGAAATAATAAGTAAATATGAAAAGAACATAGAAATAAACAGTTTGCACCCTATACCTGTAATTAGGGGTGTGACACAGACCCAGACCTGACTGGCCAATTCTGCCCAACAAGGTTTTTGAAGCTGACAGTCTGTTCCCTGTCACACTGAAGCCTAAACTTGGTCACAGACGCCCTGCAGAAAAACCAGTTTCCCTGTCTGTCTGGGTGTCCAATGTTTTCTTGCTTCATAAACAACAAAGGGGCTTTTTCTTTCAACCTAGGCCCATCATAGCTCTTTCTGATGTCCAAGTAGGCTGATGTAGCCTTGAAATAAATTTTGGTATGCATTTAATGGCCCTATATGTTGAAATCATTGCATTTTGACCACATTTTTGCGCCTTTAAAGTGCTCAAGGTTGATTGGCTCTGAGCAGTTTATGAACTCCTTGGGGTCTATCTGCAGCCAGATTAGGCCATGTGAATGGTCCTGAAATTTCAGGGCTGGGTCACAGCCCTACATGTAATTGATGATTACATGTATATATTTGTATACAATCAAAAGTATCACATGTTTCTTTTTATTATTGGTACATGTACATGGTTGGTTACATGTAGTTTTTTATATGCAGTGAATTTGCTTGTGAGTAAGGAGATATGCCGCTGAGGCGGTGTATGCCCTTCCTGACACCAGATGTGATTGGTCATGAAGTTGGGCTGGACATCTCAGACCAGCTGCCATGATACAGAGTTTGTAACATGCTTGCCAAACTATCAGGTGGGTACAGGTGCAATCACTACATCTAAACAATCATGAATATATGCTGGGTAGAGAAATTGAAAAATTGAACAATTGATGCATTGACTTCTCTTTGACTGTGTTGCCTTTTCTTACTTCCAGAGTGCAAGTCTAGCATGTTTCAGTTGATGGAAACCACCAATTGGCGACCCCGTGAACTTGTGCACACAGTCACGTTCCTGACCCGTTATCTGGCAGTGCTACACCCACTGAGGTCTCTGAACACCAAGAATGGCTATATGGATATATTTTGTTTTCTGGTTATGATTGATTTCTTGGCTGGGTTTCATTGTGGTCCAACCCTCTTCTTTGCTTGTATGTTCATAGCAGTGCAGATAATTTTTTGTGCTACTACAAGTCATATTTGTAATATTTTCACTTGTACCTGGGCACTACCACATTTATAGTCAACTCTGCTCTTTCTTTGAAAAAGATTTTTGGCAGTATCCCCAATCATTGGAATTGCACATGAACACACACACCCTTTCTATGTGCACCATATTACACAGGATATGTTTTTGAATCCTTCAAAGCATGTCAATACACAATTAAACACAAGGTCTCTGTATCATTCACATGTCAGAATAGATATGTACACCCTCTCATGTAGATTTGAGGATTTGTGCGTAGTCAGGAATATGCAAGCAGTAGTGACAGCGGTAGGGAGACACATGTTCATCGTCAAGAGTGTCTTGTGGACCATATTTCAAAGTGACTCTCCATATCTGTGGGCTATCTCAGAAACCGAAAACATTCACTCAAACTTGCACAACTGTCCCAATCTGTATTCCCTCCCTCAGTGATTTGTGAATAATAAATTTTCTTTCCAATCTTCAATTATTGTCTTTCTTTTTCCATACAATTGTCTCTTCTCTTTTGCCCAAAAAAATTCAAACTGTACACAAGGAAGAGCAATTTGTGATATATGTGAACTTATCAAAGAGATGCATATATTCATCTTCATTGCAAGTCTGATCTTATCATTCACAACCTTGCACTTTGTTGGCACCTCAGATTCAGATATTATGTGTGATCTGGCTTGGAATTCTGTGCCGTTAGGCGCCCTTTCAGGCAATATATGTAAGCACTACATAATATTGGGCTTTGCCTCCACTTTACTACTAGTTGTGGCTTCACGGGTTAAAGTATTGTCTACTTTTCATCAACTTTACAATCTTGTCAGGCCCAAAATGGTTTATTCTCCTGTAGACCAGGGGAATGTTTCACAGGTACCCAATTCAGCAAAGGGAGATCCCAATTGTTGTTGAGTGTTTTTCATCTTATGTTTTGCCAAGATCAGTGTTAGGTTTTTAATGGGTGCACCACTTTAACACATCCCTTTTTGTGCTTTACAGTGTTGAATATTTTGTTCAACATTGTCACCAATATGCAGGCAACTTTGGGAATTCCAACCAGGCAACACCTGAAGTCAATGTTCAGGCCACGGCTTATTGGATGTATTGGAACAAAGGCTATGCAGGTAAGTAGATTGTGTCTTTGCACTTCAGCATAGTCAGAAATCTTCAATAGACAGCTTTTGCACCAATCAACTGTAAATACCAAATATGTTGATCTGTTTGATTTTTATAGATGTGATTAGATTTATAGATGGGTAGGCCGCCCGACAGCCGCCCACCCCGCTGCCAGGAATCAAATGCTATAATATGGATGTGGCATTAACATGTGTGTATAAGCCCCAGACCTACATTGACAATCTTATGCAGGCAGATGATTGCACTAACATTTCTTTGACTGTAAAACTCTCCTTTCACCATTTGCAGAGTGTCCATCTACAAGTTGTAAACATATTGATGTCATAGACTAGTGCGAAAGGCTGACTGGTGATCTTGTAAAATGTGACTGGTCACCCTTGTCATTTGATTCTTAACTGGTGTGTGCCCACTGACATGTTTATGAGTCTCTAAGGCCCAAATCAGTAACGGGTGGGTATTTTTTATATTCATATTGAAGTTGAAGCTGTACTTGAATCTGTACTTGAATAATTCTCACTTGTACATAGTCATACTACCACAAATGTTTCCTTTAGAAGTCTTCCCAGATCATTCCAGAAAAATTGACATGTTTAAGCCAAACAACTTCCATTTTTATGCCAATCACAGCAAACTTGACCAAGTCCCACTCTTTTTTGAGCCATACTGACCAGCTCGAATAAGGATAGGTCAAACACAATTTAGACTTGGTTCAGTTTGCAATCCCTCTTCCATTTTTATGGATGCAATGCTGCATAGCCTTTTGTTTTGGTGTAATGCAAAAAGTTGAAATTTCGACATGAATTTCAAAGGCGGCACATGGGCAACTAACTATGTAGGAAAAAAGCGCGGGCCTATGCAGGCCTACGCGCTTTCTTTGTTTCTTGGTAGGCCTCGAAGGGGACTTGGTTAAGTTAGGACAAGGGAGCAACACGTATATCTTGCCCGATTGAGATGTAAAGGTTCATCCATTTGAACACGGCTCAAAGGAACCGGACAATCAAACCAATGGGAAGACTTGCCCTCGTGCAAAAACGGCGACCATTGCAATACACCGTGTCCGGCATTTTCGGGGGTGTTGCTGGATTCAACGGACTACTCACGCAGGATGTAGTCAAGCAATTGATAAGAAGACGCGACGTTTCATCAGTTTTGTGTTACCGTATGATTGACAATCCGTGTAGTCAGGAATATGTTTATGAGTTTCCAGGAGCGGATCCCAGGCAGCAAAACACAAGTTGCGTAGCACTCCACATCTCGAGATTATTTCGGAAACATAAAACGTTCATCGTTAACTGGCTCAAGCACTTCGGATCCCCCTCGCAAGCAAGTGGTAGCAACTTTTCATTCCAATTTCCAACCATTGTCTTTTATTTTCCATTTACATCGAGTTTAGACCTCACCTAAAGGCTACCAGCTCTACCAGTTCCACAATCAAATTCCTTCAAGAAATGCGTACCTACATCACCATTCCAAGCTTTGTACTAATAATCACAGCCTGGCGCTCTGTCAGTGCCTCAATTACGTGCGGTGTCAGTTGGAATGCTGTCACATTAGAACCGGGACAGATAGGTATGTACTCATCCCATGATATTTAGATCCTCCGGCACTATCCATCCAATCACCCTTTCGCGGCTCAAAGTCCCGATGGCTTTCTCCCTTAACTATACAAGCTTGTCAAGCTGGGGATAGACACTATTCCTGCAAATTACAAGAATGCTGGGTAGGTGATCCACCGGCAAGGGATGATTCCAAATATAGTTGAGTTTTATCATCTTCTTTAACAAGTGACTCTCCTAACTATCTGTCTTCTGCGTTTGATACAGACGTGATGGATCATATTTTCTTCGAAGATTGTCACAAGTATAAGGACAAGTTTGGGGATTCCAAGCAAGAGAAAGACGGAGTCCGTGTGCAGGCTTCGCGTTATTGGTCTTTAGTAGGGAAATCCCATCCCCATTTCAGTAAGTATTTTCTGTTCCCACAACGGTGTTCACAAGACAGAGTAGTCTCGCCAATCGACTTAGATATCTAAGACCCCGATGTCGCTTGACTTTTATAGATGTCATCGGGCATGAAGCTGAGAAAGATGTGCCAACGGAGCTGCCAGGATATAGATGCAATGACATTGAGGCCGTAGTACCAGGTGTGTATAGGCCCTATGAGGCCCTATGCCTCTTCTTTTCAATGATCATGAGCTCACTGACAAATTGAAACACCAAACGTTCTGCTATTGTAAAACCATCATTGTTTCATTTCCAGAGTGTCGGCGTGAAAGTTGTCAGTTGATGGAGAACGCTCACTGGTGATCTGAACTTGGGGGCACATTCACTCTCGTAATTTGATTTCCAACGCTGCTGTATCAACCGTTGGCCATAACCACTGACGCGTCTAAAATTTCAAGAAGTAAAAGAACAACGGACACTTTCAAACACGAATTGGCTGGGATCCACGGTACTTCAGCGACCATGTATACTAGATACTATTTCTACCACAGCTAAATCTGACTCTGTACCACCCTTTCTCGTCGGATTGATTGGCTGGCATCCACTGCACTTCAAAGACACTTCTCACTATATGTACATACTCACTACTACCAGTGACCACCGATTAAGGTTACCCCGTCTCTGTCTCTGCCTTACAAATCATTTTTTCTATCAGCTTGAGGAGCTATTTTTAACTTTTCCGCCGATGGAATTGCTAGAGCAATTATTCCAGGACTTTATGTAGCACATTCTTCATCTTTTATATCAATTTCTGAATGTACATACAGGCTTGCAGAGCAGACCACATTTTTGTAACTAATTATCAAGTAGATGGGGGATGCCTACTATCCTTTCACAATATCCAGGCAAGAAAAGAGCTTTGATTTTATCCGCGGATCTTATTTCAAGTGTACATGCATTTTGAAGAAAAAGCAAATCTTCATCCTGCAATTTTTGCATATATTTGACCAAAGAGCATGATTGTTGAAAGACCATAGAAATGTGAGGGTGCCAAATCAACTACATTTTTTCCTTTGACATTTGTTCCGAGTGAGCCATATTCATAGCTATCAACACCGCATATCCTTACCTATGCCATGCCATGCATCTAAAAACACCGGTAGATGACTACAGCTATCATTTGTTTAGACATCAAACTGGACTTGGGGTGTCAACTGAATGGAGCCAAAACCATACTTGGGTTGGTTCACTGAAAGATCACTTGACCCATTGTTGCCCCTTTCCTCATATCTTCTCAATAAAGACCAGTTCTCCACTAATCTCATACAAGTGAAAAAATATTGTAGATGATCATTTTTTGATCAGATCTATATTCATCAAAAGACAGACCTATTATGTTCCTATAGGTCACTGGCACATAAACACCTGGTTGGTGTTTTAAGCATTCTTTTTCAGTATTTCTGTTTCCATCAAGTAAAACAAGAGAAAAATAAATAAATTGGGGTCATCACCCATATCTCTGATTCACCAGAAAAGTGATTACACTTGTAGTTCTGATAAGAGTATGGTTTCTTGGTTCAAGTAGTATTAGCTCTTGTATGAAATTGGTTCCCTAATCTGTTGGTGTGATAAAAAGTACCCTCTAATAGAAATCTGCCTCCATCTTATGTTGTTTTGATCATGCTCCTCAATACTGCTTTGCTCTCAATCTGTGGGCAAGCTTGATAGTAGCTTCTTTCTCACTTTTCCCTCGATGTTCTTTCAGGATTAATGATTGTCCAGGAGCCTAATTGGTGTTATGAGCTGGTGTGATCTGATGAGGGATCAACATCAGGTGTAATATTGTTGATTTGTTAGGACAAGGGGCCACTCATTTGGGATTGAAGCAACCACTCTGTCCCAAGTAGTTTTGTATTTAGAATATCATCTTTTTCAAAGATATGTAAAACTGTTCATTGGTGACTCAGTGCCAGCTACTCACCTCAGTGGAGCTTTATGGGACCCAATCAATTTATATTCAGATCAAAGTGAGGCGAAATTAAATCAACTAGAAAAGAAGTAAGTCAGTGTGACAACAATTGATTCAAGTCATAAATTACAGAAGGGAAGGGTACCCAATTTCTTGATCAACTCCAGAACACAGTGGCTTGTTTTCAAAACTGTGACTTTGAGTCACAATTCATGATGAAATGCTGTGATCTCATGATCTGTTAACAAGAGAATGAAGCTCTCTTTCAATTATTCCTTCTGAGTCTGTGAATCAAAAACCTCACAAGGCTCATCTTTCAAAAAAGAGTTGGAAACCTTCAAAGCCTGTTTTTGAGCTTTGATCATGTCAATATCTAGTATAAAAGTTAGCCACCAAAGTAGCCACGCAGCCCTGCACTGAGACCATGTCAACAAGGACAAAATCTGACCAACTGGAAATCAAATCAAGTACAGGAAATCAAAGGCAAAGGGGAGTCCAAGGCCTGATATCCTTCCATCCACGTTCATCTCCTTAGCTTAAAACATTTTTGATATCATCAGGAAATTTGTTGAGCAAATGGGAGCAACGGTGTGGTGAGAGGCCAGGAGGAGTCATGGGAGGCCTGATGATTGATTTTTTCTATATCAACAGCATAAATACAACTCAGAGACCCCCCAAATTGGGCAGGGACTTAGTTAAGTTTAGGAGTGTGGTAAGGTGTAAAGCCATCGATAGAAGGGTTTACACTTCCTTCATAGTCGCCAAACCTCGGTCTCGCTGATTACTTGATTCTTTACTCTGTCCTTGATGAACCCTTCCCAGCCTTCATCGTCGTCTCTTCAAACACCAGTCCCAATCGATCCATCTACTCAACAATTGTTAGAGTCATTCAGACACGATTGGCTCAACGAAGTCAAAGAACGCACCAAACGCCTCCCTACTACTACCTCATGTGATAAGAACAACTCTATTACGGGCCCAGTCCCTCCGATTCATTCGTCGCGCCTGTGCGAGCCCGAGCCAGCTCCATCTCAGCACCCAGGCCCATCGTCTCCAAGAAATCATAGTTATCTTGATCAGCGGCTGGACCCAACTCATTCGGATGTTGATCAATCGAGTGATACCCTGGGATTTGCGAATACTAATGGAATGCCTGACCGGAGAGCCCACTCACCTGTGATTACTTATGCAATGGCCGTCTACTACGAGAAGATAGGCTTGTTGGACAATGCTCTGGACTTGTATCGTACAGCATTCAAGGCTGATCCCGCGGTCGATCGTCAGTATCACTGCCTCAACACTCAAGAACTTGAAGCACTCGAGCAACAATTCGACAGGCTAGATCAATCGGAATATCAAAGCCTCATCACCTTCGTACCAGCTGAGGCTGGCAAAACGCAACACGATGGCAAAGGCAAAACAACGGCTTTTCGCGACAATAATACGCCTTTCAAATACTCTAGACCTATACACACTGAAGATGATTATCAGATGGAGGGTTCTGCTCAATCTCATACAGTATTGCCTATGGCGCACAACCTCCCTGGCCTTCCCCAAGCTCTGTCAACTCATCAGAAATTGCCCAAGAATAGGCGCACTCGTATAGAACATGTTCGTCTTGCGTCACCGCCAAAAGAACAAATTGATAATCACCCAAGCAGCACACGGAAATTGCGTCGAGGATTGTTGCAAAGCTATAAGGACAATCCATGGATTCGACCCCCGACACTTTCGCCTGAAGAAAACTTGGAGACAAGCGAAGAAAATGTGACTGCTGAAAAAAATGGACTGTCTCGTGACGTTTTTGAGACATCCAAATTTATCGATGATGCATCACCTTCCAATGGTGCGGTAGACGCGGGTACATCTGGCCTTACCTTGGATTCTCGATCTTCACTGGTCAAACAACCCGAAAGTGATTATGCCGAACCATCGACGCAACCCGATTGGAACCATCAATTCGAGCCTGATGACTTGACTCTACCCTGTCCTTTACGATCTTTACCGCACGAGATTTTGTTATACATATTCCACTTGTATCTCAAGCCTTGCAATTCTACCTTCATACATTCGCATGCAATTCTTATCGAGCGCTTTGCACAAGTGTCACGGTTGAGTAGATTGTTAATGCTCGAAGATCAACTTTGGAAACCAATTTGTGAAGAAACTTACAGTCGCAAATTTTTGAAAGATGATACTTGTATCACCCGGGACCCTAAAGATGCCATTCGGAATGTTTGTCACAGGTGGCATGGTATGGATTGGCGTCGAATGTACATTGAAGAGTTTGAGTTACCATTTTGCCTTCAACATTATATCATCCCTTCTCATCTCAATTTCAAGTTTTTATACGTCTTTCTGATTCCATATATGAGCAGCTCTGACCATTGATCCAAATTATGGCAGACCTCGAGTGCGCGAAGATGGTTGCTTCATTGCACCTATCAGCTATCCTCGTCTAGGGGAATCTGACAATCCTTGGTATACTGTTAGTCCATGCATTACAAAGCCATCGCCTGATGTCTCGCTCATGATTTCACTTTAACGTCTATTCTCATCCATCGTTCTCTGACGATGCCTCGCAACAGCCTACACACTTTGTCACCTACTACCGATACTTGCGCTTCTTTCCTGATGGCACATGTCTCAATTTCACTACAAGTGATCACCCCGCTCGAGTAGTTCGCACATTTGACAAACCTCTACGCGCCAAGGGCCTCACAATCGGTAAATGGGAGCTTGTGGGTGATTTGATCAACATTTGGGACCTCGAAGAGCGCGCAATGCCTCACACAAACGCTAGAATTCGTGCAACTGTGGACTCTTCAGACACATTGCCACCAAGCAATTTCCAGCTAACGTATAAGCTACAGATGAGGTGCCGGCTTAAGAGCACACAACGGGGAAAGATGTCAGCGGATTTGGGAACCCTTGCTTTTTCAATTGTTTGATGTTCAGATAACTGATATCCAACTTGAATTTGAATCCTCATTGACAGGAATAAACTCGAAATTCTTCATCTTGCCACTATCAACAAACGCACCGGGGAAATCGTTCAAGTACCTCTCACACATTCTAAACCGTTTTTCTTCTCACGTGTATTGGCATACGAGTCAAGCCATAGACATGTTTGAAGACGCTAGGACATTCGCTGAGGTATGCTCCAGTAATTTTCACGGAGTGATCAGGAGAAAGTGTGAAATATAGGCAACAATTTCTATAGAAAAACTTTCATATGTCGCTCACATTGGGCCCTCTTGGCTTTCTTTTATCGTCAGGATCCTTCGAAAATCAAAACGGGAAGGTTTTGCTATTGAGTTCAGTGTTTAACTGTACTTTTCAGATTCTGTGTCGTGTATTCGTATCATCACCATTGTATAACTGAAGGACAAGATTTTCAATGTATTGCAGCCTGCTAACATCCAATCAACGTCAGATTATTTGTGCCCAAAAGCTCTGCTTGGGCAGAAATATAATTGATTGAGGAAGTTTGTAGATTCCAAAACCTTGACAAATGAACAGAACCATAATTAAAGGATGGTGCCAAACTTTCAAACTTTGTGCCCAAGTAATTACCTGTATGCTGAGACAATTAAACCAATGCCAATGGGTACCAGATAGCATAATCGGCCTATTACCATGGATTCCACATGTGGTTACTTGAGCTCTCCCCAAAGCTTTTAATTTGGTGCCTTTGATGGAGTTTGAAAGACGCAGTATCAAATCCACTCTATTGCCATCATTCACTACGCTTCTTGACAGCACCACTTCTTCATGTTGCCAAGTCTCTTGTGCTTGGCCGGTATATTTTGTGAGCTTCATTGTAAAATATTTGACCCATAGGTGGCAGACAAACCTTTCTTGGACTTTCAGCTGATCTTCATACTCATGTCTTCTCTGAGACATATTTTTTGACCAATGCAGAGGAGTGTTCAGCTGTGGTGAAGAGGAGACTTCAGATGGTGGCAACTTTTGGATTATAAAGGAAACTTGACATTCAGACCTGGCATGACTGAAAATATCAGATTAAAAAGAGTATATAAGGGTTGGAGTCAAAAGAATTGATTGAAATTTAACTATGTATTTATATAATTTGGTTCAGGTTTTGTTCTCATGTCTGCAGATTAGATGTAACGGATTTATTTGAGTTCTTATGTTATAGTTTACTCTGAAAGCTAAGTCAACATTCCAGTTGTGAGGAGTTGCCAAGGTCTGAAGCAAAGTGGCAAGTGTTAACTTCATTCAAGCCTTCTGTGAAAGTCAAGGATCAATGATTCCAAATCTTGACACAATCTCATATATCACAACTTCTAGTTCAGGTTCATGGATCCTGCAATACCTTTCATTGAGATACATAATCTAAAATCAGGAAGTAATCAGTCTGGGAAATAATTTTGAGCATGTCAATTGAATACTAGAAAACATGGTGTCATTCAAGCTGAAGGAAGCATAGAGACATTCTTTTTGCACTGTCAACTTCCATACCTGTAAGCCTTTTCAGACTTCAGTGAAGTCATCACCAGCACTCTTGCGTCACTCAAGATGGGTTGCAGTGGGGGGTGACTCAAGTTGACTGACGGTCAGGGCGCCGGCCCCGGTGTTTTGGGTATTGACCGTTGACGTCCAAGACGTAATAAGACGTCACTGCATCGATGTCGAAGGATGTCTAGCCCCGCAGATCGACCTTTGCCTCTCGTTCGCTCATTCCAAAATGAAGGTAGCCGTCATTGGAGGTGGTATCAGTGGACTAGGTGCTGTCTGGGTGAGCTTTTGAGACATTTTCTGAACGATCTGTACTTGACGTTTCACTGACGATTTGATCAGCTTTTGAATGAACATTCCGAGCACCAAGTCGAGCTGTTCGAAGCAAATGATTATGTTGGTGGCCATACCCATACCGTCGAACTCCCCACCAATGCTATGGTGGACACTGGTTTCATCGTTTTTAACCGGCTCACCTATCCTAACTTCACGCGACTTCTCAATATACTTGGCGTTCGTAGTGGCCCCTCCGAAATGTCTTTCTCAGTTCGCGTCGGTTCAAAGTATGAGTGGGCTGGGACAGGTGTAGTGGCAGCATTTGCTGGAGCATCTGATTGGCGCGCTCAAGGTCGCATGTTGTGGGATATAATCCGCTTCAATGTCAACGCCCCAGATGCCCTGCTTGATCCACGTCCATCGTTAAGTGTTGGAGAATACTTGAACGAAAATGGCTACTCAGATGTTTTCAGGCGTCATTACCTTTTGGTGCGCTCCTTCGTTCCCTACACCTGCTGGGTTCAGCTTGAGACTTCATAGGGTTAAATGTGAACCTCAATTCGAACAGCCAATGACTTCTGCCATCTGGTCAACCCCGGCAGACAAAACCGCTCTGTTATTCCCGATAAAGACCCTCGTACGATTTCTGTCCAACCATCACCTACTTCAAGTCTTCGGCCAGCCAGAGTGGTTAACAATCCCGGGGGGCGCTCACACCTATGTAAAAGCTATATTGCGGAAACTTCCTCAACCTCAACTTCACACAAGTGCATCTGTGACCTCCATTCGCCGCGAGGAAGATGATAAGCTTACTGTCTTACTCGAATCTGGGAAAGAATATGGGCCATTTGATCAGGTGATTTTTGCTTCTCACGCCGACGAGACATCAAAAATCCTGGCATCCTCTGCATCGGACACAGCCTGCGATCAGGCATTATCCACATTATCTCGATTTTCTTGTACTGCCAACCACGCAGTGCTGCATTCTGATCCGAGCCTTATGCCCAAAGAACGTAACTGTTGGACAGCTTGGAATTATTTGATTCACGATTCGGGAGAGGCCTATGAGAAAGGTTCCTTGGAAGACACCGTTTGTCTGTTGGTCTGCCCTTACTACTCTTCTAGTTCGATTGTTGCAAAACAAGATCAATGTCAATTACTGACTATCACTGACTATGTAAAGGACTTACTGGATGAATCGGCTTCAGCCTGATACGTTACCAGAGAGCGTGCACGGACCTGTGTTTGTCAGTCTCAACCCTCCCGATAATGCGATCTTTCCTAAAGATATCATCGGAAGGTGGACGTATCATCACCCTGTTTATTCGGCCGAAGTGGGTGCACATCTTTCAAATTGCAAGTCTAGATGGTGTAACTGACAAGCTGGTATATTAGAGTGTGGCGGCGCAGGATAAGATTTCAGAGATCCAGACCAAAGGCAGGATGAGCTTTGTAGGAGCCTGGACTGGCTACGGATTTCACGAAGACGGATTTCGGTCAGCGCTAAGACTGATGACAGTCGGAGCAGGTGAGAAGGTGTTCGGGGTCAAGTGCCCATTGGGAATGGATCCTCGGTTACCTTCGACAGAATCTAGCCGTACGCCTCTGGCGGTACGCGTGAGCATCGGAGTAGTCAATTGGTTTGTAAAGAGGATATTTGGTAAGGAAAACAATCAGGTACCCAATCGGGCAAAAGCTAGCTAGGGTAATGAGGATCTCGATTCCGCCCTCATCAGTTTTAGTATCTTGAATACATGATGTTGTAAGACTATATTGTTGTAAGACGATCTCGCCAAGTAAAGAAATGAAGATGAATCGGAAGGTCATAATCTAGGGACCTGAGAATCTTTGAATACGAGGAGGGAGAAGAAACTAAAGTCAGGGAATTATAAACCCATCTACGATGGTCAAAGCTCTGGATTTTTTTTGGCCATGTGAATCCAACTTCTTGATGTGGTTGTACGTCACGCGGTTCACAAATTGGCGCATTCCAAGCTTCGCACTCAACTCTATGGAGTCTACAGGCCATTGTGCCGCGACTGGGGCTGCGGCACCTCTCCTACTGTCGCAGGCAGCAAGGCGAGATGACTTGGTCCTAAATGGTCAAGCGTAAAGAAAGCGACCCTTGTGAGACAGCAGGTTATCAATTTTAGTAATTTAAGAGTATGAAGAACTAAGCCTACTAAAAGAAGTAGGTTACTTTTTTGAGGCAAGAAAACAAAAGATGTACGACAATGAAAACAACAGGTAAAATAGTGACGTGCAGTCAACAAAGAGTCACGGTCGAATATCAAAAACAAAGAACCAGGTGCACATAATAGAACGACACAAGCGCGTGACATAAGTCACTTCGCCATCCTGAAAACTCCACATTTGTGAATGAATGGATCCATCAGACTCTCAGTGTCTGATAATATGCTTTCCACCTCCGCCTTTTCAAGATCTCTTTCCCGCCATGTTCGAGCCTGTTCACGTAACTCAGGAAGGAATATCTTGGGGCTGATATTTTTCACTCCAGAGCCAGAGAGGGCTTTTTGACCTCTTGGCGAGACAGTGGATGTGAATCGTACCGGCGAAAGAAGCGTGAAATCATGAAGCGCTCGATAATTTCCCGGTTGGATTTTACGTCGAGTGACTCGGGAAACGGACAGGATCGGCGGAGAAGGAGTGATGTAAACCCTATCGCCCAAAGGTTTCACATTGGGCCTCGCAGGAGTGAGAAAGTCTTCATTCGTAGATGGAGTGCTGGTCGATAAGGTCAACCTCGGAGTCTCCATGAAAGAATTCTGGTTGACTGCTTTTGGCGTCGCAAGCTGCGAATCCGATTGGTTCTCGGACTCAAGTGTGGGTACTCCTTTTGCTTCAATACCCAAGTTCTATGGTAGAATGAAAGACATGATGAGCATACATGGTCACCACATTTGCTTTTACCTGATCAATAATTCTCCAAGGAAAATAAAAAAGACATGGTGCACTTACAACGCAGAGACCGCAAGACGCTAGTGACATTTCCTCAAATCTTGCGGCCAATGTCTCACTCCACGTCATTTTGGCATTCGAATCCGCCTTCCGAATGGACTGGCTACGCTGTGAAAGGGAAGACTCCTCAACTTGATTTGACTGACGCTTCTTTGGCTGGCGTCGTTTTGGCTGGCAAGATCGGTCGAAAGAGAAAGAGATATCAGCATGGACATTCCGAGTAGAGCCTCTGCCTGAAAACTCACGAGGGGCCGCGCTTGTGGAAAGCGGGCAATTGGACGCTCGTCATCGGTATCAACTTGTTCGTATTCCATTATGACCCGCTGTGAGAAATTTTCGCTGACGGGAGGCTCTCTGAATGGCTTTTTATTCTATGGACATGAAAAGACTTAGAACCCCGAACGCGACATGCGAGCTGAATGGATGTAGAGCTAATGATGTGAAGTAGCTTACCGAACATTGAGCATTATATCTTTTTAAGATATTTATGTTGAAATGTGGATCAACATGAATATCTTCGGACTGTTTAGTTAAAATAGAGCGCGTCAATAAAGACTATCTTATGCGGTCGACGTGAAGGAGTCAGCTCACCTCCGTGTCTTCCGGAAGGGGTAGCGAGTCTTCTGCGGTCCGATGGGCCTGAATTTGAGGACATGGAAAGAGAAGCGCCCGATGAGTATCCTTCTAACGAGATTGACAGCTTCCTGATACTTTGATGGACAATCAAAGGAATATTCACATCAGAATCAGATGATTGTTGTTTCTTTGATCTTGACTTCGGCGCCAAGCTCTGGAGCACAGATCCGACAACGAAGCGTGAACGGGATAAAGTTAATTGAGGCATTTTTGAGAAGAGTTAATTGAGGATAGAAGTATTCAAGAATGGTGTAACGGTAGCGGAAAAATAAGAAGTCGAGAGGAGTAAGATTGCGAAATTGTTGGTATAAAGAATACGATGTAGTATGCGAACGGAAGGTCTCCTTGATATCATGAGGCTGTCATTTTATATAAAAAATTTCGGGAAATTTGTCTAGTGTTTAGACTGACTTTTCTCAGATTGGCCGCTCATAGGATTGCCATCTAGAAAGGTTCCTTAATCATGAATGAATGCATCGCCGCGGCACTAGGAACAAGATATGTATGAAGCATTGCGCAGACTATATTTGGTCCTGAATAAAAAAGGCCGAGGTTTGGAGGGTGGCAGATTCAAAATTGTAGGCAGCGAATGAAGATGAAAATTAGACATAGGGCCTGATGCATGTGCATGACAGAGTGGCTCACCAATTCCAACTCCCCAAGGGAGGAGGGAAAAAGGCACTAAGCATTCATCAGCCTTGTCAAGGAACATTTCTTTGGTGATGCATGTTTGTGAAGTTCTGATGGACATCGACAAAATCTTCTGGAAGTCATAAAGTTGATAATTTGCATCCTCAATGAAAGGCTTAAAGCGTTTAGATTCACATTCTGAATATCAGTTTGAACCATGTGTCTTCTGAAGTGTTGTGAGGTCATTCCAGACTCTAGTCTCGATTTCACTTAACGAGACCTTACTTTGGCTGAATGAAATTGCCTGTCTCTCCTGCTATGTGATAGCTAAAGTGACAAGGAATATGTTTACGCAAGTCAAGAAGACCCTTGAAATGGAAATAAAGATGGAAAACCCTATGGACAAAAGCGTTGGGGAACGATGATTGGGAGATAAGATATAGGTAATACAGTCATTTAAGAAGAGCTTGCCCCAAATTCCCCGCCAATTCGCTTGAGTTTTGCGGGCAATTTGGGGCAAGCTTTTCTTAAATGACTGTACATAGACCTTCAAATTGGAACTAAACTGCGAAGACTTTTGTTGGATGACATCTGACAGACGGAGTTTGAATCTTCAAAGATGTGTATGTCAAGGAAAGGTCGGGGGTTTTATCAGCCCTTGATGACCAAGCAGAGAAAACTATGAAGTCGAGGTACATAGAGTCAAGTGATACTTTCCTTACTTTCCACTTTTGACAGTGGATACACGATTAGGGCATAATGGTTGTGGATCCAAAATTGCTCTAGAATTGTTACTTGAATTTGTGGAATAGGTTTATGTATCGCAGACCACAGCGAATGTCAGAATAAACAAGCAATTCTGAGAAGCAATTCTGATAAGGAAAGGAAAGGAATAAGAGAAAATTCAATGTCATCGAGAAAATGGGACCCCTATCTTTTGCAAAAACTATCTTTTCAAGATAACTTCATGTCCAGATACCATCAAGTCTATGAAAGAGTGATTCTTGAAATTCGTGTCAATGAAAAGTTTGCCTACTTTTTGAGTAACTACCAATTCGATATGATTAAGCGTCTTTGTGTAGTGACCATCTGAAATTTTGTCAGAATCAGATAGGTGAATTCATCAATCACCTTCTATCAAATTGGAAGAAAGCACTCTGCCACATATCTCATAACAGTTAAATCAAATCACACTTCACTTTTGTCTTTATCACAGTACCCTTTTGGTACCCAGCAACTCAGTAGTTACCTCAATCTCAATTCTCTACTGGTAAGCAGCACAGACCGTCAAACTTGGGTTTCATTGAAGCCAAGTCAAATTTGGCCATTATGAGATTTAATTGAATACTATCAGTGGTAAAGCAAGCAAGAAAGAAAGAAAGAGTATATATAGAGCATAGTGTCGTATAGAATCATGATTTTTATTTTTTTATAACAATAATTTACGAGACTAGTTATATCGTGTTTCGGTGTTTTTTTCCAAAGGGATTGAGTTTTGACACGTATAGTATAGGAGGATTGGTTTTTTAGTGAGTGGGTAAGGATTTATCATGTGCTACGGTAGGTTCTGCGCCACGTCTTATCAACACTTTCTAGGTAAGTTTGTCCAGGCCACAAGTTAGTAAGTTCACCTGTAGGTGTGTAGTCCTTGATGTTATGCTTTTCTTCTCTCAACTGAATACAAATGCGGAAAATGTTTTTTTGATTAGCCCCGCCAACTTAAAGACTGAGATAAATGATAGTTGCACAAGAAAAAAATTACTCACATGAAGAGCTTTTTGCCATTCTTCACACGAGCTCACGGTCATTTCTTCTAGCCTCTTGCTCAAGTTCATCTTTTGTTTGATCTCACTCACGTCACCCTTGACAGAGATTTCGAAAAAACTAGAAGCCAACCCACTACCATAACTGTACATGGCTATCTTCTTACCCACAAAGCTCGATGCGTCTTCAACTGAATCAAGAAGAGACGCTAATCCACCGTAAAGCGAAGCCGTGTACATGTTTCCGAGTTGTTTCATGCATTTGGTGGTAGGGACTACCTTTGTGTCGTACATTTCTTTTCCAAGCTTCAAGAATGTCTTCTCGAGGTCCTTGTGACTATAAGTCTTAGAGCGAGGCATGGATGCCAAGGCCTTATCGACTCCTTCGAATTTTTTGTTATCAGGGTCGCTCAAAAAATCTAGGTATAACTGCAAGGAGACAAAGAGTCATTGGCACGTACAAACATCACGATATTGTACAAAGACTTACGAGACGGGCAGCGGCCTTTTGCACCAATTTTCCGTAAGGTCCATGGAAGGCTACGTAATCAAAATAATCTAACTGAAGTTGAGCCTTAGGATCCTGATCAGCGCTTGAGGGCTTCAACCCGAGTTTTTTGCATCGTTTTTCCCTGTATCGGTCATAGACGTTGTCCAAGGCTGACAGGTAAGCTACTAAAGTAAGTGGCCCGTCTACCTCGGGGAATTCCGAAGCGAGTTCAGGCTTGTAAAAGTCCCATGAATTGATCATGTGGGTGCCGTGTGTGGCTTCAAAAAGGTAAATTGGGATCACGTCAATTTCGATTGAACAAAGAGTAATGGGCAACACTTAAGACACTCACGCTCAAACACAAGAGGTGCATTGGGACCGATGAGCATAGCAACTGCTCCAGCCCCACCAACTGGTCGAGCAGGACCGTCGGCATAGACTGCAATGTCACCTGCAACGACGAGACCGTATCGTCCATCCCAGCTGCTTCCCTCGACCCAATTGATCACGTTGAAGAGAGCGGCAGTACCACCGTAACAAGCGTTTTTGGAGTCAATTCCTTCGATATCGGTGTTTCCGGATGTAGCAAAAAGATCCATAAGTAGAGTTTTGACTGATTTTGATTTATCAATGATGGATTCGGTTCCAACGTCAATTCTACCAATTGATCGAGGATCAATATCGTACTTTTGTAACAAAGATTGGGTCACTGGTTCATTGAAACAAGAGAGATGTGTAAGCAAGTGTGAAAATGACGCGAGAGTCCAAATAAATCAAAGCACTAACCTGTCAAAAGGAAACTATTGATATCTTCACGATCGTCACAGTACGCCATGCGCTCTTGACCTAAACCGATGGTATATTTTCCAGCGGCCACTTGATCGAATTTTTCAAGATCGGGTTGTGAAACACACCGTTTAGGGAAATAAACATCCATGGCCACTGAATCACGATCGGATTGTAAAGTTTAGAGCAATGTCAGCTGAGGCTTTTCACCAGTGAGAGCTTCTGAACATATAACGTACAGATTCCAACATCCCGGGGTCTGGTGTTGTCAGATGAAGGTGTGTGAGGTGACCATCTACCAAGGTTTGGTCCGGCAGAGTGATTTGGGGAAGTAGGTGAGGTGATGTACTCGTTGACGTTGGACATTTGCCTGAAATCCGGTGAAGTAGGGCTTAGGGTGTCAGAAGGGAGTGGTACTGATCCATTTCCATTTGCGTGGTGTCCATTGGAAGCATTACCATTCGAATGAGACATGATTTGAGGAGCTTTGAAGGTTCAAAGATAGACTATTAGACAGTAGAGTTGTTATACGGTATTGTTTTGTGAGTGAGAGATAGACTGATAAGTTAAGATGGTAAACGGTGATCTGCTTTGGCTTCAAAAGAAGTTGGGAAATGGGGAGATGGAAATCGAATGAGTCTCTTTATCTTATACAAAAAAAATTACATACACACTCTCAAGTTTCAACCTTCAACATGTAAACCCTATCGATTCCTACGTATTTCCAATTTACACAGTCTGCAACTCATCAATCCAGTCCCCCTGTTAGGTAATTCATCTCAATATATAGATTAATATGAGTCCAGATGGTCATAAGTCCCCCACCCATTTAGAGAACCACCGCCTCCTTCTCCTCAGACACTCTGTTTATTCGCCCCATCTTATATGAAAGACTCCTGAGTTTTATATAGACAACAATCCTTTCACAAGTCTATCTATCCATGTACGGAGACGGTAGACCTTCAACCCTTCCTTATCGAACCACAGGTGCGGTCCCGTTCATAAGATTCTATTCACATAATTGAATCTCGGCAGCTGATTGAGACAGACTCCAGAGGGGCTGTGAGAGGAAGCCCAGGGTGGTCTGCCCAGGGGACTTACATTCTTGATGAATATATGTCCCAGTCTCAGCCTACATGATAGATTATGAATAAGCTCACGAAAGGAGGCTGTCGGCCTGATTGCAAGGTCATCGAACAACCCGGCTTTGCCTGCTTGCGTAAGTGTCAGCTGAGTCACAACTATGTATGTATCCAGTTGAACACCTTGCATAATTGCTTTCAACCGCTGGGGCAAGCAGAATGTCATTGAAGCCAATACCCCTCAGTCTCACTTTACCAATGTTTTTACGCTGCTTTGGTATATTTTCTTCGTGATCGACAGTGAAACTTTTGTTTCAGATCGGCAGCCAGTGTTTGAGTTGTTTATCTTTGTTTAATCTTTGTATCTTTCAGGAGAAAACAAATAAACAACGACTATTAAAATAGCCAACGCGAAACAACCGTCCAATTAGAACAGTCAAAAGCTACCGAAAGGCGCAGATTTATGGCAATGCATTCAAACTTCAGAAATGATTCATGCAAATTCTGTGCAAGATATGAGTGGAACTTGCACCGAACTTGCACGTTTCTTACACGTCGGTCTTGCATGGTTCTTGCACAAGTTTGAAAAGGATGATCAACAAGCGCGGATCGAGAATGGAAATCAAATATTTTTGGTCAAATGATGTGGAGATCAAATCAGCGCCCTCGGATCGGATCGGATTGATCAGAGTTGGACGGGGCAGCACTGAGCTCGGATCATGGGGGTACAACGCCAAGAAGGGACTGGGTCACTGGGAGCGGGGCAAAGTGGGAAAGTAAAAATGAAAAAAGTGAGGGTGTGTGGGTATATATAGGGTTAGGGTTATAGGCTTTGTAACAATGAATTACATAAATTACAAAAGATAAGTCACGCCATCAACATTTACTTATGTATCAGCTGTATACAGTAGGAAAAGTGAGGGACCATTCACCATATGTATGCATAATGTACATAACACAGAATCAAACTTGTAACAAATGGCAAAAATAAATTGTCTGAATGGTGGTGCAAGTTCAAGTATGACAGAGACTGTTAGAAATTAGAATGCGTTTTTTCCATAGTATTTTCCTCAGACTTAACTTACATGATTCTCTTGTATCTGTCATTTTTCTTGATGGAGAGTCAGAGGAATGGGGAATGGTATGAGAGTATACATTTGCGGTACTCAAAGCAAGTATGTAGGCATACATACTTTGCGCTAGGTACTTTTTTTTGGCGGGGAAAAAACAAAAATATACTTTTGGTCTTGTTTTCCCTGCAAAAAAAATATGTAGAAAAAGTGTGTACATGTACATACTTGCTTTGAGTACCCTAATTCTGGAGTTTGTATGCTGATTACAGACCAAATGCACAACTTTGGGATAGGACATGATGTTGATAATATGTTGGGCAGCAACAATTTTGATAGATCATTGGAATTGGATGATCATGTAGTGATCTGCAGGGCCCCTTGTCATGGGTGTCTTTTCTAGCCTGTGTCAGACAAAACCTCATGAACCAGGGGTCAAAAGCATTGATCAGGATTTGGCTATGTATATATATTTGGTCCAGGTTTTGTTCTCATGTCTGCAGATCAAATGTAACTAATTTGTTTGAGTTCTTATGTTATAGTTTACTTTGAAAGCTAGGACAAGTGTTCTCTCTGTGTACTAGTCAAACCACCACAATTATGAACAATTTGCATTTGTTGAAGTATGGTTGTTTTATCCAACCTGATCAACAGAAGAAAAATATATAAAATAAATTAATGAGGATGAAAGAAGTGATTGATTGCAATTTAAACACTAACTCTCCAGAACCTAATATTAAGATCTTCACTTCTTGAGTCAATTGTTTCTCATCTTCTATCAACAATTGAGAGTCTTTGGATGAAGGGTATATTGGTGAGATGCAAGATTTAGCACACAGTATGATGATATGTTTACTAAACCCTGGTGCTGGTAGTTGGAAATGTAGTTCCAAGATATTCTGGCCCCAATGGATAGCAAAATATGTAGTCCTTGGGATATCCACTATCCAGGTAGTTAAGCAGCAGTGGTGCACACAGCGCAGTGCAGCACTGCACGCTAACCTCAGTGCTGTGAGCCAGACCTGAGAGAACACTTACAAAGCCACAATGACAGACACTAGTCTCTAAAGTGTGGAGCTCTACTGCAAAAACAAAACTCACCAGTCATTCTTTTTGGGTTGGTGGTGTGTCTCTACAATGAAACCTGGGTTACCCTCCAAGTAAGGTGTACAAATACGGCTTATGGCAAATTTAGAATTTTACAGAAGATTTCACAGAACAACAGATACCAAAATTTTGGTGTGATCTGCTGTTCTGTTGCTCTGTCCATCTTGAAATTTGTAATAAACAACAGATCCCACCAAATTTTGGTATCTCAGATCTGTCATTCTGTGAAACCTTAGAATTTGACAGAAGTCATATTTGTACACAATAATTGTGGCCATTGAGCAATGGAGGTCTCAGCTCTACATTGTTAAATTTAATGAAGAGGACTTGTTACATACTTGTGACCTTCTGTAACAACTGCTTTTGGTAGAATCAAGGCTACCACTATACTATACCATTATATTATACTGAGAATGATAAGAATTATACCAGTATATTTGTACTTATACTATGCTACTCATATACCTGGAAGACACCTATATAATTTGTTGACAAGTATTTCTAAATATACTTCAGTATCTTTCAATTTTACCAAGTATATTTTGACTATACTATAGTATATTTGGAGATGTACTATACCAAGTATATCAAATCCAGTATAGGATAGTATATAATGGCAGCATTCACAGGGGCCAAAATAGATACTCACATACATGTGAGCGTTGTAGACTTTTTGGAATTCTCCAAAAAAGATTCATTTTCTTTCAGATTGATTCAATTCACAATCTTGTTTGCGTTCAGGTGATCATCCTGTGGTTCTCATATTTTACTTGACATTTATTGAGAAGGCTCATTTCCATCTTGGATGAACAATAACTGATTCCCGATGAGTACTCAGGATCAGCTCATGAGGCACTGAATACTCAGCAATTTGTTCAAAATGAAGATGAGCACATGAACTATACCTTCCTGAGGCTTCATTTTTCAGTGAAGAAGCCTGCCCAGGGGCGTCCCATTTGAGCTGCTCAGCAAATACTCAGTAGCATCCCCTGACTGGATCACTGATGGGCCGGACTTTTCTCAGACTTCCTTGCTAAGGAATGAAGCCTGATAAAAGCGTCATCCCATCTGCTCATTGCTCAGCTAATCCTCAGTGATATCCCCGGATAAAGTTTTTCACACTGAGGGGCTGAGATCAACTGAGCAGCCCCTCAGCCAATACTCAGTGACATCCTTTGGATCCTTCTGATCCGGCCAGGAATGCCCCTGAGGACTAGCTGAGCAGGCCCTCATCCAATGAGCAGTGAAATCCTCCGGATCCTCCTGATCTCAGGGATACCCCTGAGGAATAACTGAGCAGCCCCTCATCCAATGAGCAGTGAAATCCTCCGGATCCTCCTGATCTCAGGGATACCCCTGAGGAATAACTGAGCAGCCCCTCATCCAATGAGCAGTGAAATCCTCCGGATCCTCCTGATCTCAGGGATACCCCTGAGGAATAACTGAGCAGCCCCTCATCCAATGAGCAGTGAAATCCTCCGGATCCTCCTGATCTCAGGGATACCCCTGAGGAATAACTGAGCAGCCCCTCATCCAATGAGCAGTGAAATCCTCCGGATCCTCCTGATCTCAGGGATACCCCTGAGGAATAACTGAGCAGCCCCTCATCCAATGAGCAGTGAAATCCTCCGGATCCTCCTGATCTCAGGGATGCCCCTGAGGAATAACTGAGCAGCTCAGTTGAACGAGCAGACGGGCCTCAGGCTTCATTCCGGAGCCATCAAGCTTGAGGCAAGCTTGGCGCTCTGTGATCCATCTGGGGGATACTTCAGAGACTTAGCTAAGGGAATACTCAGTTCAGCTCAGCCCCTAAGCTATACATTGGTGGCATCCCTTGGAGCTTACTGAACCAGGGAATGCCGCTCAGGATCAGCTGAGCAGATGGATCAGCCCTTCCTCAGACTTCTTTGCTCAGGAATAAATGCTGAGGAAGGCTTAGTTTGTCTGCTCAGTTCCTGATGATCACGTAATCAGCTGACAAACAGAAAGAAAAGGGAAACAAATGGGAAACAAATGGGAAACAAATTGGAAACAAATGGGAAACAAATGGGAACAAAACAGGAAAATTTCAACGCTCACATAGTTGTGAGCATCAATTTTTGCCCCTGTGATTGGTCACAGTGGAATGAAAATGCATTGAGACTGTCTTGATTGTGTTCCTTTATTGTGATTCAATTTCCTCCATTAGGATGAGTTTGCATGTGAAGAGTGCGCATCTGTTAGGCATACTCTTCACTAAGGATGTGGCAATACAGGTAAAGTGTGGTCTTCACGTGGTACACCCAAGTGAAGACTACAGCTAGTTGACCTCTAAGAAGAGGATTTGAGAAAGAGAAGAGAATACTAAGGCCAATTAAGAGTTAGTGTGCTCTAACCTTGTGAGACTGTGAGGGGCAGGCTTTACACTTTGGTGAACCAAAGATCCTGAAGGCTGCTTTAGACTCCTTAAAAAGGAGGAAGCTTTGCTACTTCAGTCAGCCCTGAGAGTTTCTGAGAGGTCCTCTGGTCTCCTCGCAGCTTGGCGATGCCCCGGGGCGGCCCGATCACACTCAGGGCCGGGTCGCAGCCCTAGTTGTGATGGTAGTCAAAGATGGGGGGATTTTTATAGTCTCAGTTCCAGTGTCAACTTGTGGTTGGTGTGTGAGTCTTGTCTATTCACGTGTCAACTTGTGGTTGACACTTGGGTTAGGTTTATCATGTATTTAATACATTACATACATATGTTTGAGTGGCTCTTGACAGTGCTAGGACTGCGACCCGGCCTGGCTGCAAAGAAACCCAAGGCACCATGTAAATATCCGTGTGGCACGTCGACGTGCACACACGGAGAGTTTTGAAATAAATCTCCAAGTCTTTTGGTCAAATTTAGACTGAGATTGTTGTTGAGCACCCTGTGTGCTTTGTGATTTGTTCAAAGGATTTGCAGAATCCTTTGTTGTCAGCAGGGGTCAACTGACTTTCAACCTCCCAGGTGATAAGGGGAAGATGTGCTTGTTGTGGCACCTCTTTGATGGGTTGTTACAGGGTTTAAGGAAAGTCTTTCGTGTGTGCATGTCGACGTGCTACAAGGATATTTACATGGTGAAGGGCCTACAAAAATGGTGAAGGGCCAGGCAGGGCGCGCCCTGAACTTGAGGCCTAGGGGCCAGGCAGAGTCAGGCTTAGGTTTTAGGCACAAAAACCACGAGTTGTACAGCTTGGGATGATCGGCAGCCCTGGTGCCCGACCCGCCCGAGCACCCTCAGGGTGCCTTTGTGAGTACAACACATGAGGTTCTGTGGCCCCGGGGCGCGGACCAACAGCTCTCCAGAGGGTGTCGGGCAGACTCGGCCAGGCAGGGCGGGGTCCGGGTCACAGCCCTACTTGACACTGAGCTTTGAGATGTAGCTTATGGCTTTATACAATATTTCATTATTAAATATGGTACTGTTAGCCCATGGTCCTGTAATTAGGGCTCAGGGCTGACACTGAGGCTCCTCCAAAAGCCTATTGGCAAGGATTAAAAGAGTGTTCCTTGGCAGTGCACTCTTTGGTCAGTGAAAATGTGCAATCAAGAAGTATGATGTGATGCTTATATACATGTTATTTTGAAATTGGTGAATGGTAACATTTACATACTTCCCAATTTACCTTGAAATTGGCAACTCTGATATCAGCAACTACCCTGTGGGGAATAGTTTATGTGGGAGCGCATAGCAAAGAACCAATTATTGAGCCAATCCAGGACATCAAGTCACAGTGTGAAGGAGAAGATACACCCCCAGTACATATGATTATGATAATTGATTTAATTGGGTGATATGTGGAAGGAACACACAAGGGAAAAGAAGCATGATAGATCTTCTGATCTGATTCATTTGTACTAACCCCTGGGCCCCAATCACCGGTCACTCCAAGACATCTATTGACATTGAAAAAATATAAATGTGGGTCTAAAAGGCACACATAACCATATATATGAAAACAAGTATGTTTGAGCTGCATATGCCCACACGTTAGTCATGTTCGGCATACAGACCAATCGCTCTCCTGACCATGTTAGGAATTTTTTGTGAAAAACTGCTAACCTTACACCTTTCAGCACAAGCAGAACGACACCGCTTTCTGCACACAGGCCATTACAGTGGCAGACCAAACCGTTCAAGCCAAGAGGCCCTGGTCCACCTCGTCTCTTGGATAAAACAAGAATGGGCACAAGGTAAAGTGGTGGGAGGACTTTTTGCCAATGTTAAATCAGCATTTCCTTCTGTTCACCACCCCCGCCTGATGGACACACTTGAGAAGAAAGGATTTCACTCCCAAACTCTCAACCTCATTCACGATTTCTTGATGGATAGAAAAACCACACTCACGTTCAATGGCTTTGAATCACAACAGTTCAACCTAAATCACAGATTGCCCCAGGGTTCACCCCTGTCTCCCCTCCTCTACCTATTGTACAATTCATCGCTACTAGAAGTAACTGACAACATACTGTCAGCAACAGCTCTAGGCTTTGTAGACAATGTTGTCTTACTTTCCACAGCCCCGGTGTAGAACTCTTACGCAGTGTAGCGTAGGCTGAGCCGGAGAGGGGATGAAGTACCGCCGGAGAGAATGGAAGTACAACAAGTTGCAGTTAAGCTGCCCTCAACCTTTAGAAATCTCTAAGTTCAGAGCAGAGGAGTGCAATTCTAAAACAAATCTTCCTGCTACGCACAACCAACACCTGTAATAATGTTATTTTATTCTTTCTACTGATAAATCAGTACCAAACCTAGGTTCGAAATAGATCTGACTTGTCCAAAGACAGTACTGAGTGGTCACCAGAGTCCTCTAGACACTTAAAGTGAATAGACTAGGGTTGAAGAAAGTATAAACCAACACTACACAAATAATTAAATGTGCTTCACAGTCCAATGACTTTCAAATAAGTTCCAACACTAAGATCTTGTAGGAAGACTAAAAATAATAATGAAGAAAGTTGATAATGATGATGATGATAGAAGTTGATTAAACTTCTACAGGTAGACTTGAGATGATTGAAGTTTATTTGCCAAAAGAATTCCACTAAAAAAATAAGAACTACCACTAAACTTGAGACACACACAGATACTACTATTTAATTACTATCTTTGCTAGATAGTTAACACAGAATTTAACTTTGATCATTTAAAACTAATAGCTAACACTTTTAAAAGTCTAATACTTTTAAAGGACACTTTGAATTAAACACTTTAACGCTTTAAATAAAACACTAACAAAAAACTACTCAATAAGCACCCACACACACACTTGGACAAATTGGACAATTGGACAATTAAAACTCCCCATATTTCGCCTCCAGACCCCCTCCTTATATACCTTTCATCTCCCTATTCGCACTATCACACTGTCTAGCTAATTTAGTCTCCTATCCCCCCAATTTACATAAGATTGACGCTTTCACACACTACTTTCCTCTCCCGCAACCCCTATTACATATTTCAATTTGTATGTAATTTCCTTTCTCATGTCACTTCCTATTCTTTCTTTACTCATCTGCTTGTTCTCTTTCATTTCGATTTGTCACTTTCATTTGATTCCTTTTAACTTTTCTATTTATTTTAAGAATTTGAATTCATTGATTTGATATGTAATTTGATCTATTACTAATTAATTTAGTATTTAATTGAATTTGTTTATTAATTTAAATTAACTCCAAATAGATTGCATCATTGTTCTTCTAATGATCTAGCTAGTCAAGTTGATGTAATAGACTTGTTTAATTAAGTTGATTTTAGTAACTTCTCAGCACTTTCTCTTGCTCTAATCAACTGATCTTCCTTTCCTTTGATTCAATTTCAAGTTTCTTTTGATGGATCTTTCAATTATAAGTTGTAAGTAAGTTCGCATCTGTGTTTCTTTCTAATTCCTCTTATACTAGCTAAGTTACTTCGTTTTAATTTTGATTTAATTTAATTAATTGTTGCTATGTATTTCTTCTATTTTATTTAATGTTGTCTTTTCTCTTTTGATTATAATATTTTAAGATGTTTTCTGATTGTGTATCTTGAAATAAAATAAAATAAACTAAAGGAATTGTTTGTGTTTGAATTGAATAACCTGATTGTAAATTGATTTGTGTGTATTGAAATTGATTCAAAATGAAAAAATGAAGAAACCCTAGTTTATAAAAAAAAATCTTGCAGATAAAATGTAGAATTAAACTATGATGTTAAAGATGATCTTCAATGAAAGAAAACTTTGAGTTTCAAAAAGAAAATGAGGTCTTTAGAAAATATGAAAAGTAGACATGTTTTGATTTCCACACCAGACACCCACCAATTAAAATCCCAGATGCAGACTCTGTCATTCCAACAACAACAATGGGCACGCCATCATGGCGCAATCTTTGACACAAAGAAAACAATTTGGGTTCTCTTCTCCCAACAAGACACCAACACAGACAACCCACCCACCATCAATTTTGCCGAACAACGGAAAATCCCACCAGCTACAACAGCAAAGTGGCTGGGAGTATTAGTCGACAAAAACCTGTCATTCAGACAACACAAACTCAATGTAATAGCCAAAGGCCAACAACATTGTAGAACTTATAACCCAACAAGGGTTATACAGAGCTGGAAGAGGATAATCTACTAATATAAGGACTAGTAGAAGTTGTCTAAGGACTGCTCTTCTAAAACAACACAATCAGGAAAGACTCTGTTGTATTGAGTACAGATAAGGCACCAGAGAAATATATCTTCACACGTATTTTAACTTCAAAAGCACTCTTTGTATTACTATCAACACTGCTATAGTGTTATTCCCAATTGATAACTAAAGAAATAAGCAATATCTGATTGATATTATTCCCAATAAGTCTTTATGACTATAAAATTAAAGTAAATTTCTCTTTATAGCTGTAATAAAGGGCGTATTTAAGTGACCAGGTACTATTAGAATAAGTTTATAATGATAAACAAAATAATAATGGCGTAAATGATAAAGAAAAAAGGGGAACAACAGTCCCAAAACCCTCTCAAAGTATATATAACAATGTACTACAACTTTTACAATGGTCAACAACCTCAAAACCAATCAAATCCGCCCAAAAATTCCCTAAAAACCCTATGATGACGCAATGTAATGATTTTGTTACTAATAAATGATGTAATTTTCACAGCAAAAATTGATCAATGACGCAATAATATGATGTACAGCACTTCTTATGATGAATACAGGTGTTTTTTTCCTTGTAAACTAGCTGAAAACCAATTTTTGAGATTACGAGTTTTTTCAGATGTGCTCCAATTTTTGATTACTAAAGTGCATCTTGTAGCCCACGTGTTACTGATCATTTCTGACACATATATGACCCACTTCTGATGAGTGATGAGTAAGATATTGAGTTGTGAAGTTAAGGTTTTGAGCATTACATGTTGACTTGTGACTGTAAATTCGAGATTCACACCAATTCTTTATTTGCCTTATAACTTCTTTCATACACCTCCGCTACTATTGACTTAAAGTTTGTACATTATGTAATCCACTCTTCTGCGTTGAATGAGCCATCTACCAACCTATTCTGACGTCATTTGACATATGTAATTAGCTGAAAACCTCCATTTTCCACGAAATTCACCCATTTTCTCCACTTTTCACAGCTGCTACTGTCTTTTTCTTGCTCATGTAATATGACATCATCCTCTATAACCTTAAAAATCCCGGAAAATCCTCTTGGCAACCTTAAATTCCATTACTACCAGTATTACATAACCAAACTACACGTGTACCTCTTGTTTACCAACTTTGAAAAAGTGCCTTTTTCCTAATAACTTTTGTTTTTCCTTATCAACCTTCAAGATTAAAATTGTCATAGTATAATATTCTGTTGTTCTTTCATATTCTAACCTCATAATACCCATAACTTTATTTTTACTAACCTAAAAACCATTCTCCAACCTATATACCTATAATTTCGAATTTCTTATGTTTTTCCTTTCTTTCTTCTTGTAATGAGTTTGTAAGTAAACTATAATGATCTTAATGAATAATGTGAAATAAAATGATGTAATGTTAACCTAATGACCAATACATAAGCCTACAAGAGCTTCAATTGATCTAAAAACCCTCATTTCAAATTTTCTTTCCTGCTGAACCCTGCTAATAAACTGGTAAACTGCTAATTGTGAATTTTTTAATTGATCCCATAAATTGATCACCACAACGTGCAGGATTTTTGGCAGGACTGTCAAAAACCGGGTGGGGTATCCCGCCAAAGCTGCTCAAAACGCTCATGACGACAACAATCCACGCTGCCACCGACTACAGGGTAATGGTGTGGTCATCTACTGACCGTCTTTCATTGAACAGATGACAACAATTGACCTAATGTGTGCAAGAGCGGCTCTAGGAGCTCTGAAGTCAACTCCATTGGTCTTCCTCTTTCATGATCTTTACCTAACACCACCAAAGGCCAGACTTCAGAGCAAGATCCTGACCTTCATGGCGCGATCACTCACAAAACCTCAGTCCCACCCACTATTTCAAATCATCCAACGAGCCCAGCTATCAAAGGCAAAGTATAATAAGGATCCCTTTGATGTTTTATTTCAACACCCGCTTTGCGCTCAGTTCAATGAATACATCACCCAGCTCCTGGTGGACCCAGCCTCTACGCTGATCAAACCCACCAACTATTCCACTCTGATACAAATTGACAAAACAATTGCTAAAGCTAACACAATACGTCTTAAGCCCTCAAACAGTCACATACTTATTTTCTCAGACGGATCACGAATACCTAGCAAAAACACGGCGGCAGCAGCTTGGTGTGCAAACACCAAACTATCAAAATCTGTAGCACTAGGCCCAGCACGCTCACACGGTATTTACCAAGCTGAATACCGTGGAGTTCAACTAGGCCTACAAATCATAATTGAACTGGCACGAAACCATACACAACAAGCTACAATAATCCTTGACAATCAAGGTGTAGTCAAAGATCTTAATTCGAACTCTTCTTCTCTCTCATCACTAGACAACCGTAAAAAAAATGTTTGATCTTCTTCACGGCCTCCACCACAGTTACCCAAACCTCAAAATCAACATCCGGTGGTGCCCAGGCCATGCAGGAATACCGGGAAACAAGAAAGTTGACAAGATTGCCAACAACCTTTCTAAACAAGAACTCCAAGCACATTCACGAACTCGCCAAACATGGCGGCCTTCATCGCCGCCATTAAAGAATGGCGAATTACACAAACGGACACATTCACGCCCAAAGACATCAAACGGCTTGGTCAAAAGCCCAATCCGAAAAAACACCTTGACAGCATATCCAAGCTCCTGAAGCACAAGATCACTACGTTAACCCAACTAAGATCAGGACACGCACCATTGAACACTTATCTAAACCGTTTCAAACAACCTATTGACCCTACATGCAAATGTCAGGAAGGCCTTAAAACGGTTGAACACTTCCTCTTTGTTTGCCACAGACACGACCAGGTTCGAACAAAACTAGAGCAAAAAGCACTAGAACTCGGAACAAGAATGAACAAATCAATCCTGGCTAACACAAAAGCCTTCAAGGCCATAGCAACTTTTTGCAACTCAACGTGGCGCTTCCAAAACAGATGGATTTGGGCTGCTGTCACAGACGAGCCCCATCCCGCAAACACCTCCTATCCCATGGAATGATCTTATCCTTCCTACACCATTACTTCATCGCCAATATCCCGTTGTATTGTATCACATTTGTACACGCACACCAAACAGCCACTAGTTACCTTTTCCCTGAACAGCCACAGGGTTTTTAACGGTATTAGCAATAAGTGCAGAGTGTTCAATAGTCTTAGGACTGTGAGTACACTTAAAACCATGAAAAAAAAATTAGTCATGTGAAAGTTGAGACTTTACAAGTGCCACATATCTATGGCCAAATGAGCGCAAACACCCTTTTGATATTGTGCTGGAGCTTACTCATTTGTCACAAAAAAATCAACATAAGTCAATATACTTTTTGAGACTCTTTATTGTTTTCTGTGCGGTAATCTTCACTAGGTGTCTTCCAGTGTGAGCTGTCCTTATCTACATGATGACATAGCTCAGTTTATCACATCATATTCCACTTTTTATCAGAAGCAAATTCTGAAACCACATGCTAATGCCACAAAGACACCGTTTGCTATCAAGGTGAGCCTGGAATGACATCATACTTGAAAAAGATCTGTCGCTTGGTAGCATTGTATTTGACCAAGGCCCTAGATTTAGATTGGAATATTGTAGATCCAGAGTTAAGCAAGATTGCACAAGATTGCGCGCTGTTTATTGATATCATTCGTCATCAAGATTTTTTATGTATCTCATCAATTGAATCCTTTTTCACCTGTCTTTGACCTCTTTGACGGCAACCTATGCATATATATATATAATTTAATGTGATCAAAAGGTCAAGAGGACAAGGCCTATGCTTCCAGGTGATGCAGGACATTTCTCGTGATCTACCACAGTCACCTCTGATAGGGGTATTGAGGATTGAAAGTTTCAAATCTGTGACTGTCTCCGTATCCAAGCCAATAATTATTTTTGAGGAATTGCGTAGGTTGAAGTTTTTCCTCGTTATGGATCTCAGTTCAAAATCATTGACACGCGAAGCGATCCCAGAAGACCGCCGTAGTCGAGCGCACGACTGAAAATCGTTTTGTTGAGTTCAATTTGCTCAGACTCGTTTATCGTGTGCTGAGGAGAGACTATGCCAATAATTCACACCCGAACCCCCAAAAAGGCAGACCTGAGGCTCTTTGATTGCCATGTTGACGCCGTCCATGGGCAACAAACAAATTGGTTTGACTTTGATCCTTGTGGAGTATTGATCGGGGAGCGGGTGAGGTGAGCCAGAAAAGTTGCTCGGGTTTCTCTGGGTACACAGGAGCATGTGAGAATTCCGCCACGACCAAGGGCTCCATATAGCTCCATATCTCATTCGGACTTTGGAAACCAGCTTCGAAGAGACACTGGGCCTGCTACATATCACGATGAGCCGAATCTCACCATGCCACGGAACGATCAGCTCAAATTCGCTAACAATGGACATGATGATACTTATGTTGATCAAGTGACTGACAACAGCCTAGATCCGCTGCGACCAACAAGAACGCGGCACTGCTTCTATCTCAATTGGATTTGTTGGCCATGGTCGCCGGAGAAATCCAAATCGGAGGCGCCTCGCCAATGACCCTAGACCGTGAAGGCATCGGTCAATCCATTTGCCACCATAGTGTTCCTGTAGTTGGTGGAACATGGTAGTTGTCGACACATCCTCACTCTAGAGACCCCCGAAATCCCTAATTCCCTGTTCTGTGCACATCTTTTTCGGGTTACGCCATCCCTTCTCATCATTTCCACAATCGCAAGGCGATGACAGCCGGCCTGTACAACTTTGTCTTTCAGTAGTGCTGGGACGCTTGAGTAATCTTTCAAACTTGTAGAATTATCTTAGATAGATCGTGTTGCGGGATTCACAGCTAACCTCTTGAGTAGCCGGGTGGCCTTGGACAGCGACCTCATTTTCAAGTAGTTACACTTTTTTCTGTCACAGGACAGTTCATCTGATTCTTTGTCATGATAGTTGAAGGAACACGCCGCTTTCACACTCAATACACAAGAGATGTATCATCTAACCGGCGTTCAGTAAGCGGGGGGCTGTCGACATTGTCGTTCTTTCCTGGTTCACCTGATGCTCCGATTAATCAATCAATTCCTCCGCAGAGCACCATCTCCTCTAACACTTTACCTGCGCAATCATCTCGGCCTCCTACCACGACTACGCCGACCTCCTTGGGTACATCATCTTCAAGAGTCTCTCCAAGCGCACCACCTACAGTATCCACAGTCACATCTCCATCCTCATCCTCATCCTCATCCTCATCTTCATCTTCATCAGGGGCATCCAGAACACAAAATGGTACCTCTACGCAAACTTCCACATCCGGCTCCTCCCTAGGAGGAGTTACAGCTGGAGCAACTCGCGGTCAAAACACCTCTACCTCATATTCTTCCGCCTCAAACCCGGCGACACTCGCATCAGACTCGTCAGCATCGCGTGCTTCATCCACAAAACCCACCACCAGCACTTCCAAGCCTATATCTACCCCACTGATCATTGCAATAGCAGCAGCTGCCGGATTACTGATAATTGGAATACCGCTGATAATCCTACTGGTTCGCCGCAAAAAGAAAAGATCCAACGTTGCTACCGAGGAATCAAAGCTACCACCGCCCTCCTCTATCACATCAATCACTAGGCAAACTCCGGGTCCCTCAGGCTCGCCCTCGTCGTTTGGTAAAAGACCATTGATGATGGCAGCGGCGATCCCATCTAGAAACGCCCGCGCTAGCGTCGAAAGTTTTGGTCCAGGTCCCAGACCGTCTTCACAGAACCTTCGACAGACTGCAATTCAAGCGCGTCAGGATATGGAATATATGCGTTCAGACAACGTTACTACTCCCATGAGGAGGGTCTATAGACCCAATGTTCGGGACGCCGTCCGAAGATCTCCCTCACCAGACAGATACGCGTAAGTTGTCGTTGAATGCACATGTGTTATGATCAGCTAGGGCTTATTGTTTGTTTTTTCAGTTCAAATGCTCGGACTACCGAATCATCAGATATCCCGATTAGCTATAATTCCCAGCGGAATAGGCAGCAAGAAAACAATGAAAGAAGGCCTTATCAACTTCCAACTGGCCCACGTCCGACCAGAACACCTACGTTACCCTCGGAATTCACCTCACCACGCAGAGCGCCCAATCCTCTCAACCCTCAACCAACACGGATTGTCGATACTTCTTCCCTAAACAGACAGTATGTTTCGGACTTGACGAGTAATCCATTTAGCGCGAGGTCTAGTTATTACAATGATGAATTCCCGCGCACACCAACATCTGCTATCATGGCAGCCCGGCGAAGTTCAGTAGCTAGCGCGACTGATAGTCAAGTCAGTGGGTTTTACGGCAATGATGAAGAAGATTCAGTTTTTGAAGAGTATAATAATGAATCACAAAGTGATCTATCATCTGGTCGCAGACCTCTCACGTCCATGGACCCAGATTATCCAATGGATTTTAGTTATTATGAAGCATGAGGGTAGTTTGATTATCACTTTGGGTTCATTTTTGTCCTCTTCTGATCATTTTGTTGGGAAGAAACAGTAATTCTTGTATTTTTATCAACTTTCTAAAACCATCATCTTTATCATGCACTGGTTGTTGAAATTTAGTTTTGCAGTCAATTTGTGAAATAAAATTTGTAGGAACATGTATTTATTTGGAATCATTTGGAATTAAATTTATTAAACTAGTTCAATGTATGTCATGAATTCTGACACACCAATAGAAGATCTAACCAGATTATTTCTTTGAAGGATGCACAGCTGATTACCCATAAGCTTGTGACCCTGGATCTTGTGATCACAAGAGATATTAGCCTCACAGCTCAAAATCCAACTATTTATTTTTGAGACATAACACTCATGATGTAGAACTATTTAACCATGAGCTTAACATGAGCAAACCACATGCCATAAGGATCACAGACTGAGATCAGGATTGATAATCTGTTGGCACCAAATGAATGGATTTGTGAACATTTGTTATTTGTTTGATCAGTAATCTAAATGATAAAGAAAACAGCATCAAGGTACAACAAAGTGTTGAATACCCTCCAAATAGTAAGAAAGCATTCAAAATATCAGCATATATCTCTCAGTCTATGTCACACGGTGAAACACAATTCAATAATGTGATGATAAAGGAAGAAGTATTGAATGTTTATGTGGCAAAAGTGTGATACTCAAACTGGGCTATCATGGGTATACTTGCTACTGGTGTGATTTAACGGTCCACAAGTGTAACAGATAATTGGATGATCCATTATATTACCAGCATCAAGTCAGAATAAATTGTCAAAGCAATATCATTCAGGAGCCTCATGATCCTATCTTTCCCTCAAAACAGATTCCCTACTCAATCCTCATCTGGAAAAGAATCTCCCACTTTATGGGTCTTTGCAGTCAAAAGTTGATGTGCTCAAGGGTATGTAGTGTAATGTGATGCATGCAAAACAGTTATATGTAGTTTCTCTCCTGGAATCTGGATTTGAAGTGGCTGATTTGGGATGAATTGTGACTTGAGATGTGACATTGACTGTGATATGTATGGATAGGGAACAGTGATGGGTTGACTTTCACCTGTTGACCTTGTTGATACAATGGCCAAGAGAGGAGGGTGGATGACAAACCTCAAAACAGAACATCATAGAAACTATCCAGAAAATGCCAAAAACAATTCCAGACAACTTCCAATTGAATTGGTCCCACTGTTTCAACATCCAAGGCACCCATGTTCGGACAAATTTGGTCATGACCACATTTCACCCAACAGATAAATGATTATCAGTGCGTAATATCATAAAATCACAAGAGATACCGTTATATCCAGTTTGTAAATGTTCAGACAACAACTCTATTGTAAAAAAGTCTTGATTGTCATTGTGTGATGACTGCCTGCTTTCAAACAATGTGTAGCATGTGATAAATGCTCAGCTTCTTTCTCGAAGAGGCAAATGAGCTCATGCGGATCTTCAGACTGAAGATGACTAAACTTTAGATTGATCTGTTGCATCATTTGATGTAATCAAAATGAGATACAGCTACATTCAAATCTATACATCCTTTTTGTATGAAATCTGTAGTTGGAAGTAGGCATACAATATTCAAGATTTGATCTTTTGTTTTACATTGTACCCCATAAAAAGATGATTCAGAAAGAAGAAAAACTTACAAAATGGTTGAAATAAAACAAATTCAATGCAATGCCAAGAAGATGATGTTCATATTGAAACAAAAGCTAAGACAAGTCAAATGTTCAAAAGAAGATGGAATCCATTCTCCAACTTTTAAAAGATGGTTTAGAATGAAGCATATGACTCACATAGTCTATAATACAGCTGTTGAAAGACTCGACAGCAGATTTTTATAAAATGTGTTACCCCAAGATTTTACCAAAAAGCCAAAAAGTTGGGCAAAGTCACTTTTAGATTTGAAAGTTTATTGAATTTCATCAAGAACTAGTCATCTATGTGACTCAGGTTTCTCTCTAGAATACCTGGAAATTTGCCCCTTCATTTCCAGTTTAATTGCTGGAAACCCTTTCAAGCAAACTTTTCCATCTTGTTCACCATCTGTTTACCATGAAGCCTATAACAAAGGTTTGACAATTAATCCAAGGACTTTCTGACAATACCAATTAGTAAGAAACTGATTTGATAAAGTAGTCTTCTGAATGGATTCTATGAAACTAAGATCTCAACCAGCTCTTCTAAGTGGGACCCATTGGATACCTAAAGGTATCAGACTTGTAACTTGGAACAGTGTTGCAACTAAACTGAACAGGGAACACAATCAAGTGTTAATTAGTGGTAGATAAGCTTCCCTGGTCAAAAACCAAATAGAGGACAATTTGATTGTAATATTTGATGGTCATTCAAAATACAATTGAGACAAGTCTTGCAATGAACTGATTACACATACTGTAGCTTGGGTCTAAAAACCCCTCACCAAAGACAAGCTTGAATGAAGAAAACTCTAAGCAAAAGTATTTCTGATGGGTGCAATAAGTTGGAACTAGACGTGTAGAGATAGAGGAGATTCTCTCCAAGGTATGAAGGGACTTGCCTATTGACACGTTACCCAATTATTTCAGATCCTCACATGTTTCAAAGTCCAGCTAGATTAGTAAAGCAATCTCAGTTTCACTTCACCTATTTTCCCTTGACGTCAAAAGAGTCACTGACCTGTCCTTACTAGTCTTGTGAACTCCAATCTGTACTTTGTATATTCCAAGTAACTTTATCACCCCCATTGTATCAATCTACTTTCCAACTAATAGCTTTGATTATAAATTGTTGAAGATCTAAATAAAGAAAATTTCTGCATACCTAAAAACTACATAGACCTCTTTGGTCATTACTAAGTTTGTGCAAATAAGTGTTGGCAAGATCCCTGTTAGTTTTTGGACACAGGCTATTCTATATCTCACATCTCAAAGATTCAAAACCAGGCCTAAAGACTGACCATCTTACATCTGTTCACTTACAGTAGGCCTTGGAGTCTCAGTTCTTTGAAACATTATCAAGGTTCTGGTTTATCCACATCCAACATGATCATTTCCCTTATTTCAGGGTAAGAAACAATAGCTGAGATTGCATGTAATCAGTTGGATGCTTTTTCAGGGCTAAGAATCAAGTGATGAGTAGGCCACTTGACTCCTAAATTAGTTGCCAAGTGTCAAGACAAACTGTGAAACAAACAAGGTATGTTTATACACAGTGATAATTGATCTCTCAGACATTCAGAAACCATGCTATACAGCAATTTTGACAACTTTAAAAGTTTCAATTCAACAGATTGCTTCTTCAGACAAAAGTTTTAAGCTGAGAGAGACAATAAGATGATATTCAATTTCTGTCAGAAAAGGATATGTATTCAGGATAGAAAGAAAAAATATGATGCTGTTGGGATAAACGTCTAGTACAAGTAGAAAGGGTAAAATTAGTAGAAAGGAAGAAAAAGTTTCAAACTAGGGGATAAATCAAGATAGCAGTCAATTTCTGGGATAAAACTTAAAGTGTATTCAGAATCAAGAGTGAGGGATTTCAAAATTTAAGTGGACCAAGGTTTGCCTGAATACCATATGAAGGAGAATTTCAGAATTGTAAGAGCCAATCAAGTTGTTCATTAGAGACAAATATTGCTTGCAAATGTCAGCTCACAAAAGTTTGAAGTCATCCAAACTTTTACCAAAAAGGCAAGTTTTAAGCCCAATAATCTTCTGATTGTTGAAGGAGCTCAAATTGGTGGTGCCAAACTTGATCTCATCTTTCTTCTTTCCTCCAATCAATTGACTGACTTCACCAGCTACTGGCTTCTTTGTGACATGGATCCTAAATACAACCAGTACAGTGATTTGACGTTTGTCATTGACAATTTTCATAGATTTCATGCCCATATAGGAGGGTTTGCCCAACATTTGCTGGCTTGTTGTGGCCCAGAAAGTTATAATAGCCAGGCTTCCACCCTGAGAGGCAGGTTTATCAGTCAAAAATGACTCATAAAGCCTACATATCAAGAAGTTACTCACAATCAGCCAGATTGGTTGAAGATAAACCAGGATTGGCCAGTGGTAATGGAGCAGACATGACCTGTGGCACAGGTGAGATGAAAGTGTTGAATGTTGGAAAATCAAATTATAAAGAAATGTCCTCACTGAATGTTTCAATCAAAATGTGACAACACACAAGACAAAAAAGTAGAAAATTAATCGACTGATTTGGAGGAAGAAACAGATGGATGGTTGAACCGTAAAGAGAAGGTTAAACACACCTTATGATGTGATTCACCTGTTGCTGTCACCCCATGAATAGCTGGATTACTGGCCAAGTGGATCATGTGAGAAGTCCCAAGGGATTGTAGAGAGAAGCATAAGCCACATAGATAACCTATTCTTAATGCAATTTAATAAGCTTCCAAATCAAAAAGTGACTTTACCCAGCTTTTTAACTTTTTTGTAGAATCTTAGGGCGCGTTCACTTAGGTTACGTTCGGCTGGTGCATTTTAATGTACCTTAAACCGATAATTAGATTAAATTTTTAATTTAATGTACATTAAAAAAAATGTTGTTCGGCTGGGATTTAATCCACAATTTTAATCAACTGAAACAGCCAAAAATGTACCAAAAATGCACTTCAAAATAATCGACTCTACAGTCGATTATTCCATCAAAACAGTGCATTATCCCTTTTGATCCAGCTGGAAACTGGCCCCGACCTTTGTACTTCGCATCGTTCATCGGTCCTCCCTTAGGTAAAATCGTACTTGTCCTTTTTTTTTTCAAATCTCAACCTTTGTACACCTTCACCCTTTCACTACTTTCCACCACTCACCTTTCAAATTTGAATTCCAAACTATTCAATCAACCACTTGAGATCAATGGGTCGACCCAAGTCTGGCTCACAGGCTGCAAAGCCTCAAGCTAAGTGGACCGAAGCCCAAACACACACCTTGATCGACTCCCTTCTAGACTTAAGTCACGACAACGATAGATCCGACAACAACTTTCCGCCAACGGTTTGGGGAAAAGCTGTCAAACAGTTGAACAATACACATGAAATTGACCGTGACGTTGCACAAGCAAAGAATCACTACGGTACAGTAAGAACTTTCACTTCGATCTGTTTCATCACTCACATTCATATCGTACATCAGCTGATTTTGTGTTTTCATCCTTCTATACAGCTCAAGCGACATTATGGTTGGATGCGTGAGCTTAAAGAAGGATCAGGTTTGGGATGGAGTGTAGAAAAAGACACCGTCGATGGAGATGAAGAATTCTGGGCCGGTTGGATTGCTGTAGGTCATCTCAACTTGATATGTTCTTTGATTCATTTATATTTACACTACAACGTATCACAGGGCCACAAAGGATCACATATCTTCAAAGATCATGGATTTAGTTTCTACAAGGCCATGGATCTTCTTCTAGGTTCAACTCTGATTTCTAGTGCCAATCGAACAGGCACCAGTACTCAGAATCGAAAACGTAAATATTCACTAACCGCCTCAGAGGAGGCGCTTGACAACAGCAATGACGACGAAGAGCCTATTGATCGAGGTGATAAAGGAAAAAAGAAAGTAGTTGAATTGGCGGGTAAGTACATTTCCTTTCAGTTTACCATGAAATTTTCTTTTTTGTTCACATATTCTCTTATTTCGATACAGGTGACTCATCTGATGCAGACGATCTCCCACCACCACCACCACCACTCCCACCAAGACCTACCAATCCTCCCATACTGTCGAACTCGTCAGCTAGGGCAAAGACAGCTCCTTCGGCTTCAAATAAGCCTTTCACTTCGGATGCTACCATCCCCAAACCCACCAACACATCATCATCTAAGCCAAGTGGCTCTTATAAGCCTCCAGTGAACCTGGCAAGCTCACTCAAGCTAGTCACCGAAAACTCGACCCTCAAGGCTAAAGCACTGGTTGAAAAGGAAAATCGAAAGGATGCCCGAGCTGATGCACTTGTCGAGGCAGCTCGAATCAAGAGAGAAGCTCTTCACCCTCCACCACCTCAAAGATATCAACCTGCGGCTATGGAACGCTTCAGAGCAGGTAGTCAAGAACACTTCCAATTGACATCGGATCGTATTGCTGCAGCCAAGATTTTAAGAAACGAAGCGGACGCCGAGTTCTTTTTAGAGTTAGACAAAGATATTTGCTTTGAATGGTTGCTAGAGGCAATTGCTGAACTCAAGAAGAAAAATCAAAATTAATGAAATCAATTGAAATCAAAAAGAATCATTACAAAGTTATCATTACAAAAGGTTTTCATTACAAACAATCTTCATTACAAAATCCTATGTTTTCTTAAATGCTATTGTCTTCAAACTACTACTATTCTTTAAATACTATTGTTCTTAACTGCTATTCTACATTGTTAAAGTTATTGTACATTGTGAAAGTTATGATACCTCTTATTCCTCATCTGAGTTTGAAATAAATATGGTATTCAGTGCATAATGAACATGATTTTGCCTAAATACAATGTGGATGTAATTGATAATCATCCCACATTTCCCGAGCTAAGACATCACGGTCTTCAGTAGCATTAGCCCGCTCCTCAGCTGTCGGTGCACGGTAAGCAACTACTTGAGCTTCGTCCCAAGTAAGTTGTCTTGCCCTTTCTTGTTGATCATACTCATCAAAGAAATTATCCTCGCCGCATTGTCGAATTATATTGTGAAGGACTGCTAGGGCAACAACCAGTGAAGCCTGTCTTTCGACAGGGAATCTTCGCATATGTACAAGAGTATTGAAGCGAATCTTCCATACTCCAAAGAGCCGTTCAATTATGTTACGCAGACTCGAATGTCGTAAGTTGAAGAGCTCTTTGTAGTCTCGAGGGCGGCGTCCACCGATACTCCATTGCTTTAGATGATAACGGGTGGCTCGGTAAGGTGCTAAAAAGCCTACTTGGTTGGTGAATCCAGCATCTGCAAGGTAATATCGACCTAAAGAGTTGATTGTTAGAAACTATATGAGACTATCCAATGATAAATGACGGATTACATATGCTTACCTGGTGGTACAAGGAAGCGACCATCTCTTCGTGCTACCTCTAGAACATGGCCATCGTGTGCTCGTCCTTCAAATCCAGCAAGGATGAAAGTGAAATTTCCTTCGAAATCACAGGCAGCGAGGAAATTTTGACTGAAGGTGCCTTTATGGTTACGGTAAGGAGCCTGTTCAGCCTCAGGAACAATTGCTTGGATATGTGTTCCGTCGATGGCTCCAACACAGCCTCGAAACCACGGAAAGGTCACTCGAGACCCGCTGATAGCCTCTGGAACTGGAGTTCCCGGGTGTGGTTGGTTGATTATTCGAGCCTCCAGATCCTCAAGAGACAAGAGTACTTTGTTGTAATACCTTGAGATAGTATCACCTGAATGTTGGAATCGTTCTCCGGCAAGACGATTGGCGCCAGCGTGTCCAACAAGGAATAAGAAAATCATCACTTGTTCGGTGCAACTGAGGTGGATAGAATTTTCGAGGTACGGTTCAAGGTGTCTCATTAGGCCTTTAAAGGCCACTTTGTTCATTCTACACACTTCTCGGAAGCGGACTGGGCTGCCTTCATAAACCTCCCTTGCATACATAGCACCGGTAAGCGCTGACGTTCGGCAGGGGATTTTTGGACGGTTCGCTAGCTCAATTCGGTCTTGAGCAGCACCATTGAGCAGTGCAAGGAATTCATCATCACTGTCCGATGATGAAGCTGAAGACGATGACAAGGATGAATTCCATTGGTCTTCATCGGAAGAAGTGTCATCGTTGTCTGACATGATTTCAGGATCACGGTCAACACGGATTGTGATGGATCAAGTTGGATGAATGAAGTTGATCAAATTCAATCAACTTCATCGCCGAACACTTCATGCATTATAAGGTACATTTAACAAAAAAATGTGAAAAAGAGAAAAAAAACGATTTATTGCTTTTTGCGGTAACAAAATGCACAGCAAGTCGATGTGCCTTAATGCGTTAAACTGGAGCCAAACGTAACCTTAAGGAATTTCTGACCAGAAATCACATTCTGTAAAATTTTTAATGCAAAAATGAAACATACACCACCAAATAGACACTTTAAATTTTGCAGAATGTGATTTCTCACCAGAAATTGCTTAAGTGAACGTGCCCTTAGGGTAACACAGTTTAGGAAAATGTGCTGTTAATTCTTTCAATGGCTGTAATACAAAAGATCAGTCTTGTTAAGAGAAGGTAGAGAAGGCAATCAGACTCACCTTGAAGACAATCAAAATCCCAAAGTGTGAATTCAATGTGAGAATTGATACCCCAACATTGATGTCTGAACAATGACCAGAAAAACACCCAAGAAAAGAAACCCAATCCAAAACACTATCTGGATTGGAAGCAGTGAATTGAAACTGAGTGCTTGTGGAATTATGTAGATCAAAAGGGTCCGCGTATTTGAATGTACTAAATCCATCTGTTGCTCTGCTGATCTGTCCAGAAGACACAGCTTTGAATGTCTTAGATTATAAGCTCAAATGACTTATACTTGTGATTGATCCATGGATGTTTGTTGAGTGAGATGTGATTTGGAATTCCTGAAGTACAAATTATTCCTTCATTTTTTGAGTTCAAGTCAGCATAGAAAAAAAGTTGTTTAGTTTGTGTTTGAGGACGCATAGAAGGACACTGATAAATGATCTGTATGTTTATTTTTGAATAAATTCAACACCTTATTCGTGAATGGGTTGACTTTGATTTGAATTTCAAAAAGTTTTGATGGAAGTAATTCCAGCATAGGATCCAAGAAGAGACTTTTTGTCCGGACAAAGGCAAGAATCCATAGTTAGTACTTATCATCTTGATTCTAAGTTGTTTGTGATGGTCTAGAAACTCACTTTATATTTTGATGTGATGATTAAACTGCATCCTCAGTTGGGAGTCGTCTGGACAAGTCTCTGGCATTGTCTGGATAGTTTTTTATCGTGTTCTGGTGAGGATGAATGAGAGTTACGCGGATTCGGTACTCATACGGGGTTTGCGCTTCGGGTTTCGGGGTTTATCCTCCACCCTCCTCTCTCGCCCATGGCATGTTTGTTGTGAGTTGACCAACTAAATAGTATTTCTTTCTCTTCCTCAACCAACTTCCTCATCATCAACATCATCAACATCCAACAACAATCAATCAATCTGTTTTTAAATAATATAAAAGGATGGATACTAAGAATCTAGACGACCTCCTCAACGATAATCAAAACAACAACATCTCATCTTATTCATCTCAATTTTATCCTACACCCGATTTCGATGGTGGTTTTGCTGAACCGATCGACTCATTTGACACTCATAACCCTTTTGCTGACTTCAAATCCACGAATGATTTTACATCTCTCTCTTCACCCTCGCCGATCGCTTCATCTTCCACATCCGCCTTCTCAACTCTGAACCAGAATGATTCAAAAACCTTTCTTGGAGCTACCAATGCTGATATTGTCGAAGATAATGGGTCAAGTTCCTACCAACAGACCAATCATTTCGCAACTTTTGATATCCCTGGATTAGGACAAGCTCAATTGAATGTAGATGAGCCAGAAGATGAAGGCGGATTCGATGGTCAAAAGCTTACCATGCCTGAAACATCATTCTCACCTTACGATCCCAGCGATAATGGTTTTACCGATCATGAGTCTACCCAAGCCAGCACTACTACATTCATCCCAGATGATCCTGCCTTCCAAGATCAAGAGTCGATTGAGAATTATAGTCCAAATCCCACTATCACCTCACCAATCTCACCTCCACCACCTCGCGTCTTGCAGGAAACATCAGCGCCGTCTACTACATATCGTGTGTCTAATGAACCACCACCTTCTTCCGAGTCATCTAAATTACGGACATCTGCTAGACCTCCCGCTCCACCGGCTCCTCTCAGTCAACCTGCTCCCTTCAGACCTTTTGGAGTAACAGCTACACTCACCTCTTACGCCGACGAAGAAGTAGATGAGCCACTGCTGAACAGTTCTACCTTACGATCTATCAACAGCACACGCCCTCCTCTGCCTGATATCCTGGGAGGAGGGTCCTCAGCGGCTTCTATGCTGATGCCGGACTCTCGAGGTGCCCTCCCAGCTTTCAAGAAGAGTCCGAAAAAGGCAAGCAGAACGACCAGCTCGAGTCAAGCAGTCTCAGCCTCCCGATCATCTAATTCTGCTCCCGCTAACTCGGTCAAAGATCAAACACAGAGTGAGGCTGCCAAGCCCTATAGACCTTTAGGCTTGAAGATCGCCGAGGCCAAGCCGATCGTGGCCATCATAGCTCCAGAAGACTCGGCTCCAAGTCCTTCAAACACACCTTCTCAGCTTCCCGCGCCGAAACTGGCGGAACCAGTTCTCACTACTTCCTCTCCACCAGATCAGATACCTGATATGACACCACCCACCAGTAAAGCAACTCCACCTGTGGAAACAAAACACGATCATGCCAATGAGGAGCCACAGGGGACAATATCCGAAAACCACCCGACAAATGATGGCAGACCTGACTCAAATATCACATCTTCTGTGCCTTTACCTGTAGAAAGCTCACAAGTTACAGAAACTCCTGACCAAATCGCAAGTACACAGGATGAGAGCCACAACAAGGACCTGACGGCAGACAAGTCCAAGCCTTCATCAGGAACGACACCTAATTTATCCATCATCGTGCCTGCACCGCCTCATTCACTTCCATCTGTCGCCGTAAAGTCACTCGATGACGAGGCGTCCCGCGGGCCCCAGCAACAAGATTCCCAAGCTAATGTAACTCAGACAGCTTCAGGAGCGTCAGCCGCGAACACGGTACACGAGGATACGGCTAGTGCATCCCACAATGGAGCTCATCCTCAGCCTTCAAAAGCTTCAGATTCCGATTCTGAAGATGAAAGACCTTTGGCATCTGTGCGCGAGGGCCTTGTTCAGCAACAGAGTGCATCTTCAAGTGCAAGTCGCCGAGACCCGGCAACTGGATTAACTCCAACTACTCCAGCTCAAATTTACTTTGGCAGTCAAGATCCCTTGCGACATTTGCCTATCCAACCGTCTGGCCCTCGATATAAATGCAGTGTTGGTGATCCTCAAAAAATGGGAATGATCAATGACATTCACACAGTTTACACTGTCAAAACCATGGTAGGTCCTTCAATTCACTCATTCCATTTGATTTGTATCAACGTCTTCGCATAAAATTTCAAGCAACCTGTCTGGTCTGATTGCGGATGTCTATCTTCACCAGGCCACTGATCCTAGTGCATCTGGTCCCCTCAAAAACTCAAGCACAGTCCTCAGGCGGTTTCGAGATTTCGTATGGTTGTTTGATGCGCTGACAAGCAACAATCCTGGTGTGATCGTTCCTCCTATACCGGATAAAAACTTGAGAAGTGAGCTCTCGGTCGTTTTTGGCTCTCAGTTCCCCAAGGTCTTTGATGATATCAAAGATTAATTAATGATGTGCTCATGTGGTTTTGTGGATGGTCAATACAGGTCGCTTTCAAGAAGGATTCATTGCTACTCGAAGGGTCGCATTGGAAATCTTCCTACAAAAAACTGCCAATCATCCTATGTTGGTCAGCGATCCGGATCTAAAACTATTTTTAGAGAGTGATTCTTTTAGCTTAGAGGTGAGCCTTAGACTCGGTTGAATAAATCTACTTTCACTGCGCTGATCACTAGTTGATCTTTTCTTTACAGATCAAACATCGCAAAGCAGACTCTTCTAACCAATCGGGTTGGTTATCCAATATCGCAGGTCCACGATTCAGTGAGACCGATGATTTCTTTGATCATCGAAAAGCTTCACTTGATACTCTTGAAGCTCAACTGAAGACCCTACATAGCTCTCTCTCGGCGGCCTCCAAGGCGCGGCGTTCATATGCTCAATCTTTATCAGAGTTGTCACAAGCATTGTTGACATTATCGACTTGTGATTTATCCAAGCCGATTCGAAATGCGTTGGATAGATTAGCAGGTCTACATCGACAATGTTATGTTTGGTCAGAAGAGCAGAGTAAACAGGAGCTGGAAGGCATCACCGCAACTGTGGAGGCTTATAGTCGATTGATGAACAGTGTACGATTAACATTTAGTAGTCGAGTCAAAAGTTGGGAGAAATGGCAAGCTAGTCTTAGTAATTTGAAAAAAGTACAGATGAATCATGATAAAGCTAAGCGATATGCAGCCAACGAACAATCAACTGGGCTCAAACATTCCTTGGCAGAATTACTCGAGGTGCGCCATTGATGAGACTTATGAGTAGACACCCAAATAAAAGTGTAGCAACTCTTCGACTTATTCATTTTTTACATTTCTTCATTTTCAGGCTGAACGGAAAGCACAGGATGTACGTAATGAGTTTGGCGATGTTTCCAAGTTAATCAAAGCAGAAATGCAACGATTTGATACAGAGAAAGTTGAAGATTTCAAGAGTGCGATTTGCGCCTATGTTGACGGGATAACTGAAAGACAAAAACAGGTTAGATACATCTTTTAGTTCGCATTAAACTTGACGATAATCTTTCTCACTTCATGGTTCATGGTATGTTACCAGATTGTTCATGTTTGGCAGGAGTACTATCGTTTATTACAATCTCTGACTAAACAAAACGCCGAGGCAGCTGCACCACCTACCAAACCTGTTCAAGACCCGGAGTTGGCAAATACAAACAAAGTGGCTGAGACATCGGCACCGGAAACAACAGCTTTAGATCCATCAACACAAATCACATCAACTTCAAATGATCAGCCTGCTGCACCCACCAACGAAGAGACACTTGATCCATCTCCCTGGTCAAATGAAACCTCACAACCTTCTCCAGCACCACCTCCACCTGATCCAATAGACAATTTACCAGCATCAATTCTTGCTGAATCTTCTGTTTTTCAAGATATAGTTTCAAAAGATACAAAAACACATGAGTATCCCCATATGCCAGGATTAGAGGCTGATGAAGTTAGAGAGAATTGAATGTGATCTTCTAGCTCTTTTTGTTCATGCCATCTCACCTATTACTTTTTTGTCTCATTGCAAGATGTAATTTGTTATTCGTCTTCTTAAATCCCTTATGAATGTATGTTTTCATTTTATTGTCTCAACTAAATGTTGAGTTTCATAAGTGATCATGGATTAAGTGTGAACTTTGTATCCTTCCAACTTGTGCTTATCCATTTCTTGTGAGAGACGTACAATCATTTGTGATATTTGATTCTCAGAGTTCGTTTGAATGTATCACTGGAGAACCAAAATTTGCGGCAGTTGTCCGCTGCAGATTTGCCAGTTTAGAGAAGACTCTGAGAGCGAGCATATAAAAATTGTGTTCTGGTGAATTATGTAAGGAAATTTGTCTGTTGAAGTCTTATCGCCACATCTTCTATGCTTATATGGCCCTTTGTCACGGAGTCGTCTACTCAATTCTTTTTTATAATCAGGAGAACCTCAAAGGACTAACATCTGTGAAAAATGAAAACTACATTAGCTTGAAAACAAATCTACTCGGGACTTTGGTCAAACGCAATGACCATTAGTCTCCTTTAGTTGGACCATTAATCTCTAGGTATCTCTAGGTACATATCACTGGTTGTGATCAAGGCCGAATTTGAACTCGGTCGCCCTTGAACTCGTTCAACGCTGGTTCACCAAAACCGAGTAATCAGTTCGGTTTTCACATTATTTTAGCTCCCTTCTTTGATTACGAGCGACCAAGTTTATTAAGTCGAGTTTAAGTTGAAAGGAATACGAGCGGCGACAGAGCCGTAGAGGCCCATCGGCCTGGGATAGGCACTTTGGTTTATAACTTCAGTGTTGTTGTACGACTTTGATGAATACCACGCTGAGCAGCTATTCAACTCAAATGCAATGGCCTGGGGGTAATGAAAGCATAGAGTGCCGAGCTGAACGCTACCCCAGTCGAAATATTCAAACCGCCTCAGTCCCGTCATGACTTCATTCGAGCTCAAGAGGAAGTTATGTCCTTTCCGGAATCATTATTGTTCTTGAAGATATTCCAAGTTCAACCCATCCGGTGGCTTATCTCCTCGATCATAATCACATCGCACTGGACTTGCGACTTTCGAATTTCTATCTTCTAATCTTAATTTATCTTTTGCGGTTTTCTGTTCGATTTGTTATTTATTTCACTTTCGGTTCATTTCTCTTTGGATTCGGGATCCTTTCAGGCTGCGATAATTTTGAAAATCTTCCAGACTACCTTTCAATTTACGAGAATGCCGGCCATTCATTTCTTTGTTTTGCTCATTTCTTTCATTTCTTTCGGGTCTAATTTTGCGGTTCCAGTTGATGATGGTCCATCAAGTTTAACACGGAGACTACCTTCTGGAGCGACTCTATATCAACTTTCCAGGAGAGGATCATTGGTGGACGAGGATGGAGTTTTGGATCAGGATAAGTTTGACAATCACATCCGCTATGTGTGAGTTGAGCGCTTAACCCTCTATTCAAGACATTCCTATCTCACAATCAACTTTACCCCCAGTTTACGGAAACAAATTGAAGGGGCCATGAATTATTATATGAACACGGGAAATGTGTAAGCCAAACTATTTGTTAACTTTTTAACACGATTGAAACGCATAAAACTCAATGCATTTCTATGTAGGTTGGCCACATTCAACATGACGCCTTATCAGCTAGAAGACGTATATAATACTGGAGCTCTGCCTCTTGTCGATGATACTCCCCCCACAGACGGAACTGGCGCCGCTGTCAGAGTCTCGCAAGCTATTGGAAGTGCTGAAAACCCGTCAATATCTCGCGTCCAGTCCGGCGCAATCTCGCCACTTTCCAGAGCGTCAGCTAGAGGTGGTGCTGTCCCCATGAACAACTTGTTAGTTTATATTATCTATGTTGAAACAAAAGCAGAACATTGACTTCCTATACAAACTTTTGATCATGCAATCACCTTGAAGAGCTGGAAAGGACCTCATATGGTAAGTCTATCGTATAATTGCTGTCCATCATATCCAACTGATCTTCTATTGACCACATTTTCAGGGCTGCACCAATCCAAATTGGGACTCCACCAAAGACGTTTTTTGTCTCCATCGATACGTGAGTCGAAGTTTCAAATTGTCTAACAATATCTTCAGCGTCCCTCTCATGCTTTAAACTTTTTGTAGGGGTTCCTCGGACTTATTCGTAGCATCTGATAGATGTAAGTGTTGTCACCGCAACTCAAAATTGTCCATTGCAGCTTATACCGACATCATTTGATCATCAGGTCCCCAAGCACAATGTGCAGGCAAAAACTTATATTTGGCCTCTGAAGTGAGTCGTGTCTCTCCATCACATACATCGTCTCAACAATGAGCTTATCTTGCCGCGTGGTCTTTCAAGTCAGTTACCGCTATCCCCACAGCCAGAAACTTTTCCATCGGATTTGGAGATGGGAGCTCAGTGAAGGCCATTGTAGTGCGTGATACTGTATCTGTAGCTGGACAGACACTTCCAAACATGGGTCAGTTTAGTTTTGTCGCTTCACCTGATCACAACTAACCATTTATCTCTATCTCATGACTTACAGGTTTTGGGGCCGTTACTCAACTCAGCCCACAGTTTCAAAGCTCCACAGGCGACACTTCTGATGGGTAAGATTTTATCAACAAAGCTTGCCTTTTTGGAATTTTGCATTTTTAACATTTCTGTTCTGGTAGTCTGATGGGATTCGGATTCCCAAGTCTCTCACAGAGCAAGACTGATCCATTCTTCACAACACTTACCAAGGCAGATCCCCAAATGGGTGTCATCGGCACCAAGTTTGTCGGTCGAAGTGTATCAGGCTCAGAGTTGACCATCGGAGGAGTGAATCCACTCTCATTCAGGGGCCCGTAAGTTTCGCACTGCCCTATCTTCCTGAAGCAGTGCAACTCAACTGACCGAGTTTTTCAACGCCAGTTTCACTACGCTAAACGTATTGGCAATGACTGGCCAACAAGCAGGATTTTGGGATGTAGAGTTCGAGGGTGCAACTCTCAATGGACGACCTTTACAGCTGTGAGTGACCGTGCTTATTTTTCATCCATATTGGAATGGGTCTAATGATAATGTCATTTTACAGAACTTCCACAATTGCTACAATCGACACCGGTAAGCAATATTTGGGTTATATTTTGCAATGAAGCACTTCTTGACCATTATCCAAACACTAGGCACCAGTATCATCGCAGTTCCTCAAGCAGACGCCCGAACGTAAATATAATATTCTTATAATCTCACCGTTCATTGTGACTGACTCCATGTCTCATCAGGATTTACGCTTCTATCCCTGGCTCAACCGCAAAATCAGGCGGTCAATACAGTTTCCCTTGCGCTGCAAATCCCATGCTCAGCATGAACTTTGGTGGACGAGCCTTCAACATAAACCCTCAGGATAGTGAGTACATTTTTTTCGAACGTCACAATACATCATGTGGTTCGTTACTTAATTATTTGTCCTTCGAACAACAGTGTCAATCGTGAATATCCCTCATCTTTCTACACTTCAATACTTTAACTAACTTAACAATTACACCTTCAGGGCAGAGACAGACAGGGAAATTGTGTTGGCGGTATTGTTGGAACGGACAGGCAGGGAGTTTGGTTGGTGGGACAAGTGTAAGTGTAGTTTTTTACATCTACTGGTTTGCACTTACACTAAAACAAATTTCACGCCTCCATGAAAATGCAGATTTTTGAAGAACGTTTATACCGGTAAGCCAACTTGAGCTTCATGTTACTTTCTTTGAAACTCCCCCTACGCTTCAAAAAAATCACTACTTGACTTAACGAGATGACATCTCTTCATTCACAGCCTACGATCAAAGGAATTATACCGTTTCATTTGCAGATTTGGCATAAAAAAAATATGTATTATATAAATTTGAACATTAATAGCATTAATCTTCCTTAAAGTTTCAAATATATACTCTTTAAATTATTATTGACTTTTGTGATTTTTTATGAAAGATGCTCGGTAATTTTTTATGATTTTTTTGTGATTATCATAGATTGATATAATATGCATTTAAAAGAAACTATTGAAATCAAACACTTCCTAGACAATCTTGTTTCATTCACAAGAAGATGGGTAGGTAAGAGTGAAATTCTGGAAGAGCGTTTAATTGACGTAAGAAGCCTGTCAAACCGATCGATACCTTGAGGCACTAAAATAAATGCCAACTTGCAAATCTCCAGCACCAGTTGAGCCAGAGATACATAAAATATAGATTTATGTTTCAGAACATCTTTAAATTGGACAGCGGGTCACAAGACCTAGAAATATCAAAAAGTGTGATCTTGTTCTCCCTTGTCCGTGAGGTGGATTCTGTGGCTACTCTAGGCAAAATTTTGACTAAGATGTCAAAATGCCCATTCAAGATCTCCCTGAACTACCACTCGTGTAAGGATGGGTGGATTGCACAGCAAGATTTGAAGAACTTTTCAAATTACCATCACAGCCACATACCCTTTGAATTGATCAACCTCATACATAATCTTTCAAAAAACCAACAGTTTTCTGATGAGGCCTCACACAAGATTGTAAGGTGGAGTGTAATCTCCGCCTGCACTGCTCCTAGATTTTGCGTGAGCTCACGAAGAGCAGAGGTTTATCTAACCCCTTTGTATCTATATATAATCTAGCACTTGAAGAGTCAGAACCAGCATAATCAAAAGGGAAAGAATAGAAAGAATAGAGATTGAAAAGAACCACCCATACCTAATCCATCACTAGAAGAGTCAGAACCAGTGTAATCAAAAGAGAAACAATGAAAAGAATCCCATGACTAAACCCATAATGTTCCAAGACGAATCCATACAGATGTACTATACTTCCACCCTTACAAAGATGAACCTACTGTTGTCAGCTGGATACTGCCCTGCACAGATGACAGGCCTCATTGATTTTGCACCAGGTTCAGAACCACTTGTTTGAGACATACACAACACGTTCTTTTGACCAAGAGATGCTTGTTTATGTGGCAGAACCCCAATCCAAGGATCATTTGACCTAATCAACAAACACAAGTGGGATTTTTGCACCACAACCTCAAATAATGGTACCCTTCAATTACTTTTCATGGCTAGCCCCAAAGGAATTGGACTTACTTTTTTGTTTCCAACTGTGATAGGACTTGATTGTACTTACAAAACCAACAGATTCGGTCTCCCACTTCTTCACATTGTTGGAAGCACCAACTTCCACAAAACATTTACTACACATTTTTGCTTCATGTACAGAGAGGTGGAGGAGAGATATGTTTGGGCATTGGAGCAACTTAAATCAGTAGTGCTTGACAGAAACTCTAAAAACATCAACATCAAACTGTGCAAGATGTTCTGCAATGATGCAGAACCAGCTTTGCACAACAAAGAGAACCATTATTCTTATTATTGTTACTAACTCTAAGTTATTATTAGAGTTTAGTTGAGTTAATAATTACTGTTCAATTCTTCCCTAGTGCAACCCATCTGCTGTGCATATGGCACATAAATTACAACATTGGCAAGAATTGTAACAAGAAGTTCAAGGGCCCTGAATGGACCAAGTTCTTGAAAATATGGAAATAATATAGTCAAAGCACCATAACCCAACAATACAAAAAAATTCTCAAAGGTGTTACCACCATAGCTCAATGTAACAGCATCTTGAAGTATTCAGAAGAAACATGGATCTCCTGCTTGGTCAAATTTGTTGCTCTTTTCAAGTGCTCTGCTATCCCGATGAGCCTTGGAGCTTATGTTGAGCCAAAACTCCCATATATTGGAGCAATAGCTGTAATCGCTGTAATAGCGCTACATTGCACTGCATAGTGCTATATATATTATAGCACTATGTAGGGCTATGTAGAGATATGCAGGGCTAAATAGCACTATTTTCTTAGTTTTGACTTTAAAGTTTTACTCTTGAGTTATATTTTTATTTTTATTCATATTTTAATTTTACCTTTACTTTTTTTGTCTTTTCTATTTCATCCTTTTATTGGCAATTATACTGTGTAGTAGTGCTAAGTGCAGTCTTTAATTTCTGTTTTTAGTTTTAGTTTTTTTCTTCTTCTTGATAGATTTGCAAGTTTATGTGCAGTCTCCCCATGTGTAGTGCTATATAGCAATCCAGGCACTATATCAAAGTGCAAGATAGTGCCAAGTCACTCCGCTTTCAGTTGGCAAAAAAACCAGTATATAGCGGAGCGGAGCACTTAAAATTATAGTGTTTGTGCACTACACTACCAAATTTGAGGAATAAAGTGGAGTGAAGTGGAGCGGCTTGGTGTAGCTTGGATCATAGTAACAACAACTTTGTTACCTGTTTCAAAGCCTTCAAGCTTGCAGGTGACTCACAATACTAAGAGATCACTATTTCACTGGCTTTGAGCGCCAAAATACACTGCTTAGCTACCGGATTCCCTTCAAGAACTTTGCTGGGTCATTTCACATTTTGTGCTCAAGAAAATCAAAAGACATTACAATAATATTTCAGACTCTTTAAAAAGGAAGTGCACAAATTCTTTTTGTGGTGCCTGGGGTTTGCCTCATTCTCATGAACTGGCTTGTGCATTTGAGGATCCTTGCAACAGATATTTATCACCCAAACTTGTCCACCATCAATGGCATTCATCCCTGGTACCTCCTCCAGGGTGCCACAAAGACCCTGTTAAATCTGTGAGATGCATGTTACATAAACTGATTGAGCTCCAGATAATTCTCTCTGAATTGTTTATGAAGAACTTTCCAAGCTTGAGACTGGGAAATATTCACTAATTTCTATCAAAAACACCATAGTGAAGAGCAATGATTGTCGTCACTCACAAAACAATTGACAGAAACAACCAGGATGCTCACTAAAAGAAGGTTGTTGGAGGTCTGAGTTTGAGGAGGAACTGTTGCAATGGACTAAATCACACAAGTGAATTACAGAAATGGTGAAGAGAGGCCCTTTCCTAGTGTGACTCCAGGCAGTATATGAACAATCTTTGATACATAAGTTTTATGTAACAGGTAGATAAAAAAGAAAGAGAAAGGATCACATGATCTGAGGCAGATGAACATTTACTAGATGTGAACATGTTGGGAATTAGATCAAAAGCTTATCAATGATGAGTAAGCTAAGGAATAAATCAATAATCACATGATTTTGATGTGAGTATTCCAACAGTAACAAGCTAAAGAAGCAGAGGGATGGAAGGAAGCAAGAAGCAAAAGGAGCTTGGGCTTCTGTCTCAGCTAATATTTCTCAAATGGCTCAACCTTATCAAACACTCAGGGTTCAAAAGCGCTGAAGCCTTCAAAATGTTAGAAAGCTTCACAGTCAAAACATTCACAACACTCCCTTTTGCAACCAACTGAAGTATCTCACAAGAACTTATCCAACTCTCAAACAAATGGAATATCCTTGTTGTTCAATTTCAAGGCACTCACTACTAGCCTGGCCAGGCAGCTTCATCAACCAACCATCTTGAACAGTTCAACCACCATCTTGATTGTATCAGTTGGTCATTCAGGACAGGACCTAAACCAGCAAGGCTGGCTGGTGTAGAGCTTATAATCAAACAAGGGTTATACAGAGCGTGAAGGGGATAATCTACCAATAAATGACTAGTAGAAGAAGTCTATGAACTGCCCCCCTAGCAACGCCAAGATAGCAGCGCTCGGGATAGCGCTAGCGTAACTCTAAGCGCAGAGCTATCTGATAGCTCTGCGGCACTTGGGGCAGTTACGCTCTCGGACCCTGGTAACGGATCCTTCTATACCCGAGTTATGTTATCAATCTGGGATAACGGGGTTTTTTTTACCAGTTACGCACCGGCCCCGCACCCCGTTACCATAGCTATGTTGCGCGTGTGGGAACGCAGGGGCTACCCTTTCTACTTTTAGACCCAATCACCGAAGATTTGGGACTAATCACCACCGTCAACCACCCTCGACCCCAGTGTAAGAAGGATAGCTCAAAGGTGAGATCATCACCCCATCCCTTCAATCCCATCCCTTCCCATCGAACATCTACTGAAGATACTTTGATTTCCTCCCTCTGATAATTTCATTCATTGTTTCCTTCCTCTATCCTTTCCTCCATCCTTCACATTTCGTTTCTTCACTTTACTTTTGATACCTCAATCGATCATGATCAATGCTTCACGTCGTCCCTTCTTTGGCATCTTCGTACAGATGTTCAATTACATCTTCTTCCAGTTATCGGTCATGCCTTCAAGTTCACACCCAGGAACACCTACTAGTAGTCGGCCTCAACGAATACGTCAACCAGTTATCAATCCCGGAATGATTTCACCTTGCCCTGACGGTCGTCGACGAGCTTCCATTGACCACAGTACTTCACTTAGCCAGACCTCCAGTAGCAGACCTAAGAACAAAACAATCGAGAGTCAAACCATTCAAGATGAAGAATCTTCAGATGATGAACCTCAAGTGGTCAAACCAGTTAAGAAAAAAAGGAAGCGGGTTCAAGGAAAGACCCAGAAAACTCCCACGGGGGACAATGAAGTGAGTTTTTCTTTATACCTACTTTTTACCTTTTAATCTCACTCTTTACCATTCTGAACTTTAGCTGACTGACACCAAATGTAAAGATCTCGTCTATCCAGGTCACCAAAGAGATTCTCTGAGCAGATTCTGATGAAGAAAACAATTGAGTTCGGCAAAGAAAACCCATCGATGTAGATGAAATAGTGAAGATGGATTTGCTTTTAGCTTGCTTTGAAACCCCTTTTCACAGCAAGTCCAATGATGTAAGCTGGGTTCCTCATCCTCATCATTTCCTTCCCACACTGAAAAACCACATCTTTGATTTATTTTCGTAATGTAGGATAAATCGAAAAGACCCCTTGGATATCCTTGTCTATGGTGCAGTCGAGACAAGAATAACCCCGTTAGAGTTAGTCACAGCAATCCGACAGGCAATCTTAAAGCCCATCAAGACGGTTCGACTCAAGACGGTCGATCAACCATTGGCTGTCCAGGACGTCTCACAGCTAAAGCCCAAGGACATGACATTCCACTTTTGGTTGCCGAACGATATGCTCGAGACGAAGCTGAACGCAAGAAGAAGAGTGGTCCTCTTGACTCTTTCATCACCAAGACCAAGGGATCGAAATTCAATAACCTCACTTTCAATCAGGGTATGTGCGTATGGCTGGTTCGACAAGCGCTGCCATGGTCTCGACTAGCAGACTCATGGCTTCGCGCGTGTATCAACTACATTTGACCTGAAGCTAAACTGTCTGGGAGGCACTGGGCAGCCATCAAGGCTAAACGCTTAAACTTGTCCATGAAGGAACAAGTCATTAAAGAACTGAAGGTGATTATTTCTTTTCTCAATTTTATTTTAATTCAACTTCGTTACAAATTGTTACTAAAGATTGGAGCTTGTGTTGACCAGGGCTTGACTTCGAAATTCTCAATGCAACACGATGTGTGGACCTCAAAAGGAAACCGACACGGCTTTATATGTGCAAATGTAACTTATATCAATTCATTGTGGAAGTACGTATCTCGTCACCTTACACTTAAGGTGGTTGCATGGGAGCACTGAGGCGTTTGGCTAGCGGAACCTTTAGCCAACGTGTTGATCAAACATCAACTTGTTGATAAGATAAGTACGTTTGCTTTTTCTTTTTTGGTTTCTTTCACTTAATCTTGATGTCTTCATGATACTTATTCTATTTGTAACTTATTTGTTTGTCTTACCTGCTCAGCCAGACAACCGACTCGGGGTCAAATAACAAAACGATGGCAATGGAACTGCATCACCAATTCACCAGTCAATGCAGACCCGAATCTGACTACCGCTGGAATCCTGAGAAGATGCATGCGTTCTGTTTCTCCCACAAGCTGGCCTTGATAGTTGGGGCAGGCCTTGCGGCTCTCGGTCTCAAGACAGCTCCACCGCGAAAGGCAAAGACTGCCTTTTGAGGACGATTTCCAGCCGTTTGTACCTCTCTAGCTGAAGATGAAGAGCCACCTGAGGACCCTCGAGCTGGCGATGGACCGGTATTGGAAGTTCCCGATGTCTCTACTACGCCAGAACTTACGGAAGATGCTGGTTCCGATGCTGAACACGACTTGCAAGAATTAGCTGATGAAGAACATCATGATGAACAAGGCAATTTAATGGATCGATTGGAATCAACTTTGGGTCCTCAAGACCACAATGACGAGCAAGATTGGGATGCGGCTGATGCCGCGGACGAGGCATCAGCCCTCCTGGTTGTGAACAATACCGTTGCACCCACCCACCGAAGGGAAGCAAACAAACTCAATTTCATTCTTGAAAAGGTATGTCTTTCGAATGTCTCTTTCATGTATCCATTACTGACCACTTCATATTCTCAGCTTGACTTTGTGATACGACGGATCACAAGGTTGTCTTCGTGGCGCCACGAATTCCAACGTGTGATGCAGGCCCGTGGTCTTTCGCTCGGTTCCTTGATCGCAGGATACGGGATTAGATGGAACATTAAATATATATCACAGCACAAGGCTTGGGTTGCACGCGAAGTAAGTTGCTAATCTACTTTCTTCCTCATGATGTGATTATCAATTGAACTGTTCGCCTCTTGATCTGAAACAACAGGTCATTGACCAGCTCTTAAAAGAAGATCTCGAATGTGTTCACTCAAAGTCACGTCGACCCCGCAAAAGTGGTAAGGCTTATGGCTACTTCCATGAGATCACTATCAGTCCTTCCGATTGGGCGTCAATCCAGGAACTAAACAATGAGCTTGAGGTAAGTATAAAGTGCTTTTATAAAGAAATTTATACTTACGATACTGATTCTACTTGATTTGATTTTTTGCAGCCATTTTTGTCCATCACGAAGCAGATGGAAGGAAATGCGCCTACAGGTGCGCTGGTCATAACTCAGTACATCAAATTGAAAGCCAACCTGCAAGCTCGAGAGCAGAAACTCTCACGTACCAATGCGCTTTACCCCATGTTGGCGGCCATGCTTGTAAAGGTCGGACTCTACCTGGATGAGGCACTTGCCTGCGAAACGCTTGTAGTCGCCACCCTTCTCCATCCGGCTTTTCGAATCAGGTTTTTCGAGCGTTTCTTCGAAAAGACTTCAACAATCTATATTACTGCAGAATCCACTTTCAATACCATCTTCAAAGACTACCAGCTCAGATCAACGCAAAAGAAGACATCTTCTCATACTGTCAGCTCCAAAGATAACTCACATGTCCCTTCTAGTTCAGCAATGTTTGACTTGTACAGTGACAACGAGGAAGATGCTGAAGACCTGGGAGATGACTCTCAGGTTAAAGATTTCTTCCGAGGGTCTGTTTGCATGAAAGAACCGGAGTATGAACAGAGCAATCCCGATGAAGCTCTGTGTTGGTGGTTGGTGAGTGAACCAAAGGTCTTTGAAAGTGATGTTATGCTGATCATTCTTTTTGTTTCTCATCTCAGGTGAATTCTAACAGGTTCCCAATCCTTGCACTGATGGCTCAGGATTATTTGGCATGTTTGGGTTCTTCAGCAGCGCCAGAAAGGACATTCTCGGCAGCTGCTGATGTATGTTCAGCAAGCCGAGGAGGTCTGGCACCTATTACTATTGAACGATCAGTCTTGGCTCATATGTGGTTGGTGGAGATGGTACCATTGGGCAATGAATCCAGCCAAGTTTCAGACTCTATCAGGGTACAAGATTTCTTATAAGGTTTCTACTTTACTTTGATGTTGCTTTACAATATTGTTCTTTCTTTTTCTTTATAGTTTTTCTTGGTAAAAAAATTGTGATAGCGCACAAAATTTGACATAACGTAGCGCTAATCGCAGCGCTCCAACATTGAGATAGCGCCTAAAAATTCCATAAGTTACGCTATCTGTGATAGCGTAACTCCACTAGGCACGTTAGCCATCCGGGCTAATTCCCGATAACTGTTAGAGCTACGCAGCACGCAAATGACCATTTTGCGCTGTGTTGCGCTGCTATCTCGGCGTTGCCCCTAGAACAAGACAATCAGAAAGGGGAACTCTGTTGAATTGAGTACTGATAAGGCACCAGAGAAAAGTATCTTTAAAGGACCAAAAGTACACAGATTTTAACTCAAAAAGCACAATTTAATTTCTCTCAACACTGCTATAGTTTTATTCCAATATGATAACTAAGAAAATGAAGCAATATCTTTTTGATATTATTCACAATAAGTCTTTTTGACCATGACACTAAAGTAAATTTCTCTTTATATTGTAATAAAGGGCATATTCAAGTGATCAGGTACTGCTAAAATAAGTTTATAATGATAAACAAGATGATAACTGTGTAGATGATAAAGAAAAAAGGGGAACAACAATCCCAAAGTCATCCTTGAGTATATATATAAATGTGTTACAACTCTTACAATGGTCAACAGCCTCACAAACCAACCAATTTTGACCAAAAAACCCTAAAACCCATATGATGACACAATGTAATGACTTTTTTACAAATAGGTGATGTGATTTACACAGCCAAAGTGATGAATGATGTAATTGAATGTTACACAGCACTTCTTATGATGAATACAGGTGATTTTTTCCTTGTAAACTTGGCTGAAAACCTATTTTTGAAGATATGGGCTTTGTCAAATGATGTCCAATTTTTTATTACTAAAGTGCATCTTGTAGATATTGTCATACTGATCAATAATTGGTGCCATATCAGGTACTCCTGATGAATAATGGAGAGTTATTGAGTCTCATAGTTAAGGTTTTGGTATGTAAATGTTGTTACATGTATGCATGTAAGTGTAAAATTCAAAGTTCACACCAATTTCTTATTTCTCTCATAACTTTCTTCAAAAACCTCTGTTACTAATGATCTCAAGGCTGTACATTATGTAATCAATACTTCTGTATTGAATGAACCATCTACCATCCAGTTCCAATGTCATCTGACATATGTAATAAGCTGAAAACCTCCATTTTTGATGAAATTCACACCTTTTCACCCCTTTACACAGCTATTGCTCCTACTCTCTTGCTCCTGTTATGTTACATCTTCATCTAGAGCTGTGAAAATTTGGTAAAATCCTCTTGGAAACATTAAATATTACTCATACCACCATTACATATGTAAACTACCCATAAACCCCTTCTTTACCAACTTTGAAAAAGTAGGTAATTCTTGATAAGTTCTATTCCTCCTTATCAACCATCAAGATTAAAATTGTTACTGTATAATATAATGCTGTCCTTTCATATTCTACCCTCACAAAACCCATAAACCTAATATTGATACCCTAAAAACTATTTCCAAGCACCTATATTTTTGGATTTTTCTTATGTTTTTCTTTCTTTTCTTTTTGTAATTCATTTGTTGATAATTGATGTTGATATCAATAATTTGTTTGAGATAAGATCACCTAATCATGATGTATTGTGTAATACATAAGCCTAAAAGATCTTCTATTGATCAGGGTCCTCCAATTTTGAGTTTTCTTTTCTGCTGAACTTTTCTAATAACTTTGGTAAAATACTATAACTATTTTTTTAATTGATCCTATAAACTGATCACCACACTGGGAAGAGCGTTCAGGACACTTACATCAGATACTGTAGACCACTCATATATATACTGTACTTCTATGCATACTTTTGTCTCCTCTTCTTCACCAACTCCATTCCATACTCGCTTGTCCCTCTGTTCCATCTTTCTATCATTTTGTCTCAGTTGTTGCCTTGCTCATACTGATATAGCTCACTTCTCAGGTATGCATTGCAATTGATCACAACAATTCCATTCCATACTTGCTCATTGCACTGTTCCATCTCTCTATCATTTTGTCTCACTTTCTGTGCTCACTTATCAGTCAACTAACAAACCAATTCCTTCAAATTCTTTATATCACCCAATTTCTCAGCCCCCAATTTGTCAACCTTAAACCTTTCAAACCACTGATGTGTCTCATCAAGTTTTTCAACATATATGTCAAGCAAAGAGAACCTTCATATGTGGCATTTGTAAGGTGCAGGAGATTGTGCCGGCTGATATCCACTTGCAAAACAAAACCTCAAAGCTCCTATGCCAACATTCTTGGTCTAACCTTAAAGCTCAGAAGTATTGGGTACCAATTCACTACTTCTGATGTCAGCATTCAACCTTAACAAGAGGAAGAATTGGAGCTGGACTCACTGACACCATTTTGGTCAGATGGCAACAATGAAAATAACTTATGGCCATTCTGTGACAACTTCCTTCCCTCACACCCATCAAAATGACTTCTGTGGCTGAAAGACACTCTATTTGCATTTCCAGACTTGTGCAAGAGCCAGCTACCAAGATGCTATGACCTGTGAGTCTTCACTGGTTTTCAATCATCAGGATTGATGCTGATTGGTATGTTCCTGTATTGTCCACAGACCACAGATTTTTTTGATCTCCATGAAACTGAGCTGAATGTGACACCACTAGGCATCCGTGAGGGATGGCCAACCAGAATTGAATTTGCATTGCTAGGATGGTGCCTTTCATACTTGCTGTCATACTAGTTTCCTTTGAACTCATTAAACTGATCTTTTACTTATGAACATCCAAGATTGTAAAGAAACTCTTGTTCAGATCACCAATCAAAAAATTTCTTCATATTTTCCATAAGGGGCTCAGAAGCAATTGAAAAGACAAGGACAGTACATATTTACAATGGCTGGCTAGTTTGGGGATTTTCAGGTGTGGAAACCTGGGTAGTGAGTGAATCTTTTGTTGCCTCAACACATACTCACTGGAGACTTGAACCAACTTAACAAGCAAACTTCATGGGCAAACAGGTCTTGTGGTTATGATTAAGAGACTGACAAGTATGTTCTTGTTGGAAAATTTACTGGGACTACACTGGATGTACACACATCAGCCCCATTTCCTCCTGAATTGTATTTTTGCCAAGTGCTGGTTCCAGAACTTGAAAAATCTCTCATTGGCACATATTTGAAACTGCATAGGAACAATCCCAAAGTGAAGACTATGCTTTATTCCAGACAAAAGTTATGAGTCATTCACGGAAATGCAATATTGTTGTAAGTAAGATTATTGCAGATGAGTGAAATGTAGAGAGGGTTGAAATCAATGATCACATTTATTTCATCACAAGCAGAAACAATACACACACATATAGATAGTAAATAAATGAGATAAGAGAGAGAGAGAAACAGGAACTAGACTGATTAGCTTACCTATGAGTCATTCACGGAAATGCAATATTGTCGTAAGTAAGATTATTGCAGATGAGTGAAATGTAGAAAGGTTTGAAATCGATGATGTTCAAAACCTTTTGACTCATGAGTCATAGGTAGCTTATAAAGGAAAATCAGCATATGTATGCAGCTAAGAGTTAAGCTAAGACTAGAATAGTGAGCACACATGACAACATATCAACTGACAAAAGAGAAGATCAAACATGATTGTGCATAACAACAATAGAAAAAAACACTAAGAGAGAAACATTCACACCAAGAGAGAAAACTCATGAAAAACACTATTTGCTGCCAATCACCAACAAAATTTTGGGAGCATTGTTTTTTTCTACTGAAGATGAAGAAGGTGAAGGTGTTGATGTTGAATTGCCAATTAATTAGATGTCTATGAAAGTGGGGTTTGAGTCAAATCTAGTGAGATATTTCAACTCAACCTTCAGTATCACTTTGGAAACCAAAACCATCATGATCAACCACATAAACTTTGTATGTGGTTTCTGTTCACATCACAGCTATACTACAAGTCAAATGTTGTGATGGTGGAACAATTTCACAATTGTTGAAATATCTGTTTCAAATCACTACCACTCTGGCTCACTTGATAGTAAAACTTGTGTTCAAAGTATAATTCATATCTACATCATCACAATCTTAGCTAGGTAACAGGTACTCTGCTGATACTGTTTCATAGCAATCAAATTTTATCATTTTTGGAGGGATCTAGTCACAAACAGTTTGAAGTAGAGTACATTGTAGTATGGTGTGGTGAGTCAAAGTGGGCTCCAGAATCTGGGTTGCCAAGCTAGATGGTAGTTGGATCAGAGAATTGCTTGGTCTTGAGCCAGATGTTGGGTGGAACATTCATCTGTTCAGAGAATTCAGAGTCCAATGCAACTTATGAGACTCAAAAATCAAGTCCAGGCAAGCCCAGGATAGCCCAAGTTTTTCATGCTGTGTCACTCTTTGTATCTTTCCAGCTTCCACACATCTTGATTTGTGCATCATGTGTAGAAGCATGTACCATTGTATTGGATCTGTTCTATGTACACCAACAGTTTTCCTCAAGAAGTCAGCTGATAGTGTATGCAAACAAGACCAGCTGGCTCAATCTTCTTGTGAGTTTGAGAATCCAGTTTGGTGCAGTTTGGTTAGCTGGTCAACCAGATTGGGGAGAAGTATTGAATTGATAAGGATGAATATGATTGATTGGTTCAGGATCTACAGTTGCTATCACCTAGTCTCAACCATGCGTGCCCTGCAAAAGTTGAAAGTTGGAGACCTGAGTCAACCCGCATGCCCAAAGGGGTTAATAGGTCCTGAAAAGTTGAACTTATCTAAGTCCCCTGCCAACCCAACAACCGGCTTAGGTTGGCAGGCGACTTAGATAAGTTTACTGAAAAGTCATTTCTAGCATAATTGGGGATGGTTTGTGCCATAGATGACTTTTCAAGTTGATGTGGCCAGTGGTTTTTTTATTTTTTTTAGTTTATTCAGGTTTATTCCTGTATATTTTGGACATATGGGTTTATAGGATACCTTGTGGTTTGATGATATGGCTATAGGCTGTACCTATGGGGTAACAGTATGGCTTTAGACTGTACTTACGGGTCAAAATTATGGTGTTAGGTAGTAAGAGCATCCCCAGCCGCGTGCCGTAAACCGTGACGTACATAGATTTGGGGTATTTTTATCCACAGCCGTTACCCCAAATACATACTTAGCTTAGGCAATTCTCTACGTGCAAGCCAAAATAGGCCAAATATGTTCTATTTTGGCTCGCACCCCAAATCTTTCCGTACCTCACTTTCCCCATAACTCCAACCTGTACAATTGCACTCTCTGCAAATCATACACCTCGATGATGAGCTAACCCATAATACACTTTGCAAAATATGCTACAAGCCGTAATGTACAGCACCACGGCTGTGCATGGTTCAAAATCCATGCATCAAACAGTACCCTAAGCGATCCGTGCGACCCTCCGTACGGTACAAATTTACGGCACGGCTGGGGATGCTCTAATTCAGGGTCTAGGGCAGCTCATTTTGGCTGATTATGACAAAAACAGCACCACACATAGCAGGTCACAGATCATCAACATTTTGGACCGGGGCCGTCGCCAGGTGCAAACCAAATCAGGCTGTGGTTGAGTCTGGCTTATAGCAACTGTAGTCATGTGGGTGACAAATAAGTGGGTATTAACTAACTTAACTAAGTCCCACACTCAGACCATTTTTCCTCACAAGCTTGGGGGTTTGGAAAGGGACTTGGGGCTTGTCCACTGGGCCTGGTGAGCTAGCAGGGGGTTCAAATATTGAGTTTGGCTTGGAGGTTTTGTCAAACCTCAAAATCACCCACTCTGTCTTGATTAAACCCCACACCCATTTGAACCTGGGGTACCTGTGCCCACTTTTCATCAGGTCTGTCTATCCAGATTTCTCATATCTTGCTCCAAGTTTTCTCAAGAGAGAAAGAAAGATTTCAAGATTTAGAATTTGGTGACTGCATTTTTGAAACAAAATTTACAAGGGACCTCAATAACACATTCTTCAACTTCCTGTAAAAGAAGATTAATAATTGATCAATGAACTTTGTTCAAAGACCAAAGTTGATCCAGATGTTCCAAAGATTTTTCTCTCCTCAGAAATTCTACATTATATCAACTACAGAAGATGCAAGGCTGTAGAAGAATAGGGCCTTTTTGGGTCCCTGCTTGCTCACCACAAGTAGCTGATAAGTTGCAAGTCCCTTTCCAGGTCACCAAGCTTGTCAAGGTGAGAAAGCAAAGCCCCTGCAAGTTTGGGACTTGTGTTAAGTGAGGGGTATCAAGGTGTTCAAAGAGGTGTGTTCTAATATGTGTACTCAGGGTACGTGCTTCTCATTGGGGTTTGTTATTGTAGGCTACAATTGGCCTGATAGGTTTGGCCTATCACTGGCAAGCACATTTTGAGAATATCAACATAGTAAGATTGATGTTCCCAGGACATCTTCGAAATTGGCATTTGGTGCTCATGCAGGTAGATGGATATAACTATTAATATGGGTTTGGTCATCATGGTATTAGAAGGCAGCAATGCATTGAGATACGGATGTATAGATTGAGACGTGTGAAAGCTGTGAAGACACAAAGAGTGACGCAGCCTGAGAAACTCGGGCTCGCCCGGGCTTGGCTCGTGGAAGCTCGCAGATGTCACTGAGCTTGGGCTGCTCTCGAAGAGAAAAGAGCTGGACAAAAAGAAACTGCCAATGTGAATTGAGTTATGGCGTCATTGAGGATTGCTTCAGAGCATGGAGGCTCATCGGCCATCACGCTTCAACATGTGAAATTTGGGAAGCTGGTGAAATTTGATAAAAAACGAACCGATGTGGCACGACTGCGCCGAGTCCTAGCCTATATACTCACACTTGCACCCGGCTCCATCCACATCTTTCCTGTTGGACTTGGAGCTGGTGATTCACTTGCGAGTGTCGGATCATTGTAGGTATGTAATTCATGATCTCACCTGTCGGACTCTTTTGCGAGTGTCTGATCACTATAGGTTATGACCGCTTAGCTCACTGCATACATATCTCGGTGCTGGGTTTTGATCTAACTTAACTATGGGTTGATAGATTTTTACACTCGACCTTTTGCACTCCATATTGAGTGTAAAAGTGGCCGAGTGTAAAAATTTACATACAGGGGGGTAAGATAGAATTTTACACTGAATATCTATCGAAATCAGCTGTGCAAAATAATCACGTGCAAAGTCACGTGTGTAAATTTCTAAGTTGATGTGTCAAAGTTTGAAATTTGCACTGTAACTTTTACATACGTTATTCAGGGCAAGAAATCCACAGGGCAAAAATCTGCATAGGGTCTCAAATTCTAATTTTGCACCCCAAAAGCTTTACACTCAAAGTTGGACGTAAAGCCCTTGTATGTCTTTTTTCAAAAGATCACCGCCAAAGTATAAGTTTGCACCCCATCGCCAAGCATTCAATCAACATATCCCTGCAGCAGTATCCGACCAGATCCGACCGGTAACACTATGCTGCTTGATGCCCTTCCCCCATCATTCCGATGCCCTAACACTATCATCACCGAAGACACCACCACCACCATCTATCACACCAACGCCCAAAGCTCTTATCATCCACCCCAGATTCCTTAAAAGGCACCACCGATAGATCAATTCCTGGATCCAATCGACCTGGGAGCCTCCAACCAACCCATCTCAGAACGCCTTTAGAGCTGACACCTGACACCTCTTATTGATCTCGCAATGGCACTCGTTCCCCTGCGTATACCTCCCCATAGCCCCAATGGATACCACGAAAGACTCAGTTCCTTTTCGCTTACCAGACCCCCATCGTCGTCGTCTCCAGAATCCGATACTTACAATCCAACACCCTCTGTCGTATTGCTGCTCTATCAACTCTACCGATTGTATCGATCCCATCATTTCATTCAATTCGACAACACTTACATACTTCCTACATCAAAGGAAATACCTTGCTACTTACTCATCTTGCTCAAGATGTCTGAACATGAATTCCCCAGCGACTTCGAAATTCCGAGTACCCCTGACCCTTCACGAAATCAAACTCAGTCTCTCGTTCAAACTCAGACTCGCGTTACTTTCCCTGATCCCGTTGTAGCTACTTCAAATGATGCAATCGTCATTTCATCAGGCGAGAAGAAGAAGAAAAAAAGAAATCGCCCCAAGAAGACCGGAAAGAAGTTCAAGATCCCTGTCCCGGCTACCGGTGACTTGACGACCTTCATTGACCATGGATCAACCTGTGATAGTCAAGGATACCCAATTTATCCTAATGGCAACACCGTTTTTGTTCGATTACCCGGAGACGATATCACTAACTTTGGCTACATTGCATATCCACACACTCAAAAGTCGCAAGGTAGCAAAGAGGAGTCCAAATGGAAGACCATTTGGTTTAAGTGTCTCGGAGTGTTACATTGTGACGACGAATTCTGTGATTACGCTGCGCCGCCTCCTACTGCCGAAGGGAAAGCAGCTGAACTGATCTTGGAGTGAGTTTTCTTTTAATGATGTCACGTTACAATAGTCTTAACCTCCTATGTGTTACATGGTCATTAGGTTCCCGATTTGTCCTGCTGTTGAATGTAGTGGAAACCACCAATGGACTCAATGCCCGGATTCGAACTGCTGATTCGATATTGAGAAGGCCACCGGCTGGGGCGTCCTTCGACACACCGGTATCCATAAGCATGTCTGGCCCTCGTCCAAAAAGGCGGACCCTCTAGCTATGCGTGCTCTAACGGCCCAGTTAGTTTCCAATCCAAAGGCCGGACCTTTGGTTCTGAAGGTGAGTATCATTCGAACACCACTGGCTCAAGTGGTCTTCCTGACGTCTCTGTTGTTCAGGTCTCATTACAGGTTGGGCAAGCTAGTGCAGGCCAGACGGTCACTGCCCCGGTTGTCGACATACATCCTGCTTTTGGTAATGGAGGCCGCCTAGGCTATTTACGACGCAAGGTTCTGGTCGAAAAGGGCCTCATGCCCGAAAAAGAAAGCCTTGGTGGAGGTGACCGGCTGATCATGGATCTGTTGCATTGGGGCAGGTAAGTTCTTTCTTTGACAAATACATATACTCTCCTGACACAAATGTGCTAATAAAGGAATGACCTTAATCTCTGGTGGGTTTAGGAACGGTCTCAGGTTGATCTCAACCTCTCTTCTCGGCACAGATGTTCACATCACATTCCAATCGGAATGGATGGCGGAACAACTGGTACGGCGGGATAAGGACAACAGGATGTATTCCGGGGGACTCCTATCTGACGTCACGTACCGCTTCTTCAACCACGGTTACCTACTCACGACCTCGATGTATAGCGAGATCATGCATCGCTGGATCCCTATTCAGCTCACCTGGCTGTGGGGCCTTGAAGAAGGACGTTATCGGGCTCACTTCACCACACTCCTCCAACAGATCTACCAATCCGACATCACCTACCACGAGCGGGACTTGTTGGTTCAACAAGTCGTGGATTTTTCTTCTGCCCAAAGAAAGGGCTTCATTAGTGCGTACATGAACGTCTTCAAGGAAAACGATCCCGCCAAGGCTTTGAGCAAGTTAAAGGGATGCCATGAACATTATCGTCAATCAATTACCCGAGTGAAGAAAAATCGCAATATAGTTGATGCAAGTAAAGTTGTAAGTCTCATACATCCTAGGTGCTCTGAAGTTTATCTCGAAAACACTAACAATCTTTTTGATTGGTCTCATTAGGCGGACTTCGAACGCCTCGCTCTCGACCTTCTCAAGCCAGATAAGCCTGGTGGAATGAATCTTCGGGACAAGTTCGATCAAATTGCCCGTCTGTTCCCCAAAGCCAAGGCCTGGATCGACTGGTGGAACACCTCAGACATCCATAGCATGCTGTTTGTGGCGCGTGAGCGTCTTCCGTTGGACGATCCACCCATTGAAGGTGAGGAGGACCTTGAGGCATCGCTTCCTGATACCACGAATGGTCAAGAATCCATGCACCGCCAGTATTACATCTTGACGTAAGTGATCTCTCTGTGAAAGAGCGACCTATCTCCATTACATAGGATTTCCCGTTGACTGATTCCCCTGGTGCTTTCCCAGTTCGGGTCACTGTACTATTGTTCAAGGGTTTGTACAGTTGCTTCTATTTACAGAATCTTTGAAGCGCGACTTCTCCCAGATTCGACGTGGAATCCCAGTCAAGTATGGCCGAAACTGGGACTCCATCGTGGAAACACTGGGTTGGTCCAAAGAGCGAACTCGGCGCAAACTGGACGCCAATGATGGACGCCCTCCAGATACCACCGACACCCTCCTTCGTCCTAAGAAGGGTGGCCGCCCGGTAGGATCCACCAATGTGAACCGCGACCGACACTCATCATACCAATCCTATTCCGCGAGCAACGATCGAGGCAAGCAAAATCGATGTTGGGAAACGGCAACGTTGGAAAGTCTCTATCCTGCATTTTCTCCGTTGTGGATGGAGGGCTCGAATGGCAAAGGTAAGGACATAGGGTCCAAGCTTATTCGCCACTTTTCCTCAAGAGCCTCTGCAGAAATGAATCAATCCTCTCACATTAAGTCGGTACTCTCACGAGGCCTCAAGTCTTTACATTCAGCCGTTCAAAATATTTCACCCACCTCTTTCATTACGGATGCTTTCTGTTCGGCCGACTTGTTCCTTGATTACCTCTTGCTCAATAAACGCAATCTCCCAACCTCCATTGGACGGCAATTTTCTTATCAACTGTTACGCGACTTTCAATGTACCGAACACCCTGCTCATCAAGAAAGTGAGATTGCGACTAAGATCTCAATTACCATTACATCATCTCTTTTCCATGAAGCCGGCCTGGAATACTCAGATATCACGCAACTCTTATCTTTTTGGCACACCGATGGTATGTTCTCGACGAGTCCTCGATGCTGCCCTACCTGCCGAAACCGCCGCAAGCAGGAGATGTCAGGCCGGCCTGACTCTCCTGATGATAGAGAAGACAGCAACAGCAATGTCGTATCAGCTGATATTCCTCAGTTGTATGAACGATCTCGGTTGGACTTCACCAAAAACCCAATGAATCTCTACTTTCACCTCGGAAACGCTGCTGCTCTTCCAGAGGACGTTTGTGATAGCTTTATGGGGGAGATGCAATGGCCGGAATCGCTCACCTTTGACAAAACGGTTTATCAAGTGGTCTCACGTGGTTTTTGGGGATACAACCACTACTGGTGCAAGGTGGTTAGAGTCGTTGATGGGGCTCAAGGAGTATGGTATTACGACGATCGCAAGGACGATGGTCGAGCGCAACTCCTTGGTCGGGATCTCAGCTTGATCTCGGGGGCTCAGCCTTCGACTAGTTGGCTGGTGTACTCTCGGAAGCCGACCTCTGAAGAACAGAAGACCATTGATCGTGGGGTAGCCAAAATAACTCAAAAGAACCCGGAGGCGCTTGGTGATGTACCTTTTGTTACCGCCGTCGACATGGCAGGTGTGGAGGAGCAAATTGAAGAGGACTTGCCATCTTACAAAGTCACCTCAACCGTGGTCGATGCCAATGGTCCTGGTGATGGTGTTTCAACCAGAGGACATTTTGGTAACATGTCCAAGCAAGCATTCACATCAACGTGTGAGTTCATTATTTTTCCTTTCTACTCGATTCCCTTATTTATGATTAATTTGTTTTCGTATCGTATGTGGTGTCAGGTCCTCCGGTTCTTGGACAGCACAATGTGAATAAGGGCCATCGCAATGGGAGTCAGGCAAAGGCGGCTTTTTCATCGACTTGTAAGTTGTTTGACAAGTCTTTGAATGCCTCCGCCTTTTTTCCCTATATTTATTTACTTTGTTCCATGGCAGGCCCACCAGTCTTGGATCATCATCGCCATCAAGATCATACCCACGATGAAGGTGATTTAATCGAAAAAAAACCATATGAGTTGGAGGATTCTTTCGACGCGGCGAACGAGTCATCCAGCAAGGACATGCTGGATGACCACGAGGTCACCCATCCACCCAAGGGCGCTCAAACGGATCCACTGACCCTGCGCCTCCGTATCAAGCAACCAGCTCCTGATTCTAGCCCTGTCAAATCGCCTTCTCCTTCACCATTCAAGCAAGAAGCAAGGACTACTAGGAAAATAGCAAACGGCAAGAAAGGAGTGGTCAAGGCCAAGAAGATTGAACCGAACTTAGCAGGGGTGGGACCGGTCAAACAAGAGGCCAGTATGGAAGTCAAGGCTAAGGCTAAGCCAAAAGGAAAAAAGAAAAAAGTGGCGAAAGTTTGATCATTTGTGGTTTCTGTCTGTAATCATTTTCTTTCCAATAAGAAAATCAAATGATCATGATCGCGAAGGTAAGCGCGGGAGTCATCAAGTTTTTCTTCCTTCTTGTTTTTGTTTGAATTGTGCTGTGATTCTATGGCGGCGGGCTTCTTGAAATACACAGTGGCCAATTATGTGGTGGATAACTTTTTGTGCTAAGCAGTGATTCAAAATTTGAGACAGTGAGAGACTCTGAAACATACACATACTGCACATATCGTGAGATATGTAAGTGAATTAATTAATATCGTGACATTGAGTATTGAAACAACTTTATTTTTGCCTAAGTCGCGTTCTGTGTAAAATTGTATATCTGGGGTGAATTTTTCAAATTCTGCACTCCAGCCCATTGCACAACTTATCTTGTGTAAACCCTTTGGAATGCAAAAGTATCATTTACCCGCCCAAAAGTGACTTTTGCACTTGACGTGTTTACACTGCAAATGGAGTGTAAGGATATCAAGTGCAAAATTCAACCTTTGACACATCGAGTTAGAAATTTACACAGGTGACTTTGCACGTGATTGTTTTGCACAGCTGAATTTGAATGATATTCAGTGTAAAATTCTATCTTACCCCCCTGTATGTTAATTTTTACACTCGGCCACTTTTACACTCAATATGGAGTGCAAAAGGTCGAGTGTAAAAATCACTTAACCCCTTAACTATTAGGGTTTTGATGAACATCCCAATTTTGAACTTTGAACTTGAACTTGAACTCGAACTTTGAACTGAAAACTGGACCTGAAGCCGAGTGGTGAACTTGAATTTGAACTTGAATCCGAACTTGAATCCGCATCATGAACTTGGGTTTTGATTTTGAATTCGAACTTGAACTCAAAATTGCACCTGGGCTTGAATTTGAACAATTGTTAGTTCGCCTGGAAGGTAGTCTACATTACGAGCTGGGCAGGGAACGAAATAATATACATTGGCCGAGACGGTGCGTGCAACCAGATCTATTGCTCACGAATGGAACGAATGGACTTCGCATGGCGGAAAGCGATATCAATGATTGCCCGAGCCAGCACAATTTGCTACACTTCCATCTGAATTAAGGGTGCAATTGTGGACCATGGCAGAGACTTCAGGCTGAAGTGGTTGCCAAATTGCTACGTCACTCCCGTATAACGATAGTCAACAGCGTAGGACCAGCGACATCGAGAAACGAGAGCGGCCTACCCAGAGATACCCAGAGACGCGAAGCAGCAAGTGTGGGATAGCTTCCGATGCGCGGGAAGACGATTATATAACTTGAGCCTTTTGAAGGATGGATTGACACACTCTTCACCTGTCAAGTTCCATTTCCACCTTTCTATACTTTCTTCGATTCGATTCGACATACTTTCTTCGATATACTTTCTTCGATTTATATTCACCATATTCATTGATTGATTTTGTAGTCCATTTATTTGTCAAAGTAGTCATCAATTTTTTTTTGTCATTCAAGCACATATTTTTCTTGCCTTTATTTTTTCTTCCAACGCTTCGCCTAACTACACTTCAGACTCTATCAATGGCTTCCATCACACAGAACGTTCCAGCAACCACCAGCGCTGCCCAAGTAGCCTCAAACCCAATGATCCCTGGTGTGGGTACCATCAGTGGCGAAGATTATAATGATCAGCTCTCAACTTTGCCAGAGGACTCTGAGGAACATGGCTCTGAGCAACGCAACAGCTCTGATGTTCTGCTCGAAGCAAGCAACTCGGAAGATTTTGACGATGAGATTCCAAGATCAATCCACGGAATCGAGGGCGCAATTCCCGAAAGCCAAATGGGCGACGATGAAAACCTGGACAACAATGATCCCACCATTCCTAGTGTACTCTTCATGATCCCGTTCCCGGCCCCCGTCAATGGCCGACGTTCGAAGAGCACTACTCCCTATTTGTTATAGTAAGTCGACCTATTGCTTCGCATCCACTTTACTACTCGTATTGAGCCTCAAAACTCTTTTTCGCAGCACTCCGCCTCGCTCTGTGTACTCTAAGCCCCCGAAAGGCGAGGATGGCAAACGTCCCAAAGAAAAGATTCTCAAAAGGGTGGTACGTCATTATCAGCAAGAAGTCAGATTTGGTGAGCAAATCAAACGCCGAGAAGTCCCCAAGACTGGAAAGTTCTACCGATTACAAAAGATCAGGGGTGGCTGCATTCGGGTTTGTCTTCATCATCTTCCTCCTTACACCGGATAGACTTGAAAGCTCACCTCCATCCTAAATTTACACACAGGGTGCCAACATGCTTACCAAGTGGCTTCCTAGTCCCTGCGTCGAGACGTTAGCTCGCTTACCACCCAAGTCTAAATTGGGAGAGGTTAGTCGGGCTCTTCACTACATGCTAGGCATTTTCTGACGCGTCACCATTTCCCTAGGTCACTGTGTTTTTTCCCGCATACGCTGGCGAGCCTCGACCAGACGAAGAGGATCAGCCTTATCAACCTACCGAAGAAGAGTTGCGTCATGATATCAATGTGCTTCTCCGCCGCACTAAAAGACGTGTTATGGTCCGATTAATAATGTAAGCCCGACCCACTGGAAAACTATCACAAAGCGCTGCTATTGACCCCATTCGTTCCTCTATCAATCTACCTAGTGCCAGTGCCTTCATGCCCATCGCAATTGGAATGTAAGATACCCCTTAATCGCACTAAATCAGGAGTCACGAAGTGTACTGACATCATCGTCTTAACAGTGATTTCTTTGCTCCGGCCTTCTCTGTCGAAATCACCCTCGCCTACTTGGCTTTCCAAGTCTACGGTTGGAGAAAGGTCAAAGCTTTGACGTCCGCCGCCAAGAAGAACAAAAAGCCCAAGAGTACCAAGAAGACCAAGAAAAGCAAGAGCGCACAAAAAGCAATCGAGGGTGGTGCTTCTACCGGGGAAGTAATCAATGGAGTCCCTGGCGCATCTGCAGAAGGTTCAAATGAAGTTTCTGAAGACGGACCCGAACTCTTCCGTATCACCCCGGCCAATCAAGCCATCTTTGACCCATTGATCAGCTTGATGTACGACATCTGCCACCGCATAGATCCTCTAACCTTTCCAGCTCTTCAAGAAACGGCTGTTGTCGTCGAAAGCCCTGCTCAAGACACCCCCGTTGATCAAGACGGTGCTACTCAACCTTCAGGGGAGCGTATCAAACTGCAACCTACCCTACACAAACCCGATCCACAAGTTGTACGTGAGTTGTTGGCCGCCTTCCGAGCCAGCTTACCTGAAGAACTCTTGGAGCGACACATTCTTGATGAAGACCGTGTCTCAGAGGATCTTGCTCGATACATGAAGAAAGCTGCCGTTGAATATGTCTGGTCTCTCAAAGGTCGTCCTGAGCGTTCTCCCATCAAGATTACTCGCAAATGGATTACTAAACGCAAGACCGTACATCAAGAGAGAAAGCACAGAGCTCAAGTCAAAAAACAAATCAAGAAGCAACGCGCTGAAGATGCACTCAACGCTCCTGCTGAAGAGCAAGACACAACTGCTGTTCCGGAGGCTGAGGTACCCCTCCTTTCTGAAACATCCGATGTCTCCCCAGGTGAATCCAAAAAGGAGAAAAAGGAACGATTAGCTAGAGAAAAGAAAGAAGCAAAGGAAATGATGGCACAAGAAAAGGCTCAATTCCGTGAACAAGCTCGAATCGCCAAGCAGGAGAAGCTGGCTCTCCAGCAGGCAAAGAAAGATAAAAAGAAGGCTGAGTGATCTGGCTATCAGTTTTGCAGCGCTTCGCTATTTTATCTACTTTTCTGAGCATGTTGTTTATTCGCCTCATTTCTTCTGATGTTTGGTTTCCAATTTTTCTATTTTTCATCCTTCTCATCATGACTATGTATATAGCACCAGACCAATACGTGACGACATCCATTATTGTATAAACCAAAACCACGCTTGACTTAATACCCATTTATGACCATGTATATAACACCAAATCATCCTTGTCACGATATCCATTCCTGTACCAATGAAAAACAAGCATGACTTAATACCCATAAAAGAAACTTTCCATTATTTTTGAAATTCACATCGGAGTATCTTAAGTCGCATCTCAAGTTTTTTCCGAACGCCCAACTTTCCATGCATTTGCCGGCCGAAACCTCAAAGCAGTTCAGTTGAGAATCCCCTAACCTTTTCCTCTCGGCCGCTTGCTCGAATATCGAACTTGATCTTTCGTATCCCTCCAGCGGCCACATGCTGCTTAGATCTCTTCAGTTCCAAATCTCCTGGGCATGGAGAGTTAAAAAGCACTGAGCTTCGTTCTCTCATTTGCATCACATTGCTTTACGGTTTTCTCGGACCATCCATGATTCTTGGTCTGTCAAATAAGGCCAGATGTTTGTATGTAGCGATTGTGACATCTCATCATTTGTGTTTAGTTGCAAATTTACTCTATTCATTTACTCAAATGACCAACGCGATAAAAATATGCGAGTCCTTGTTCCAAGGTTTTCTGTTGACCAATTTCAATTTAAAAGCAATAAAACATAACTTCCTACCAGCTCCCATGGTATCAAAGGAAACAATTCTTAATACTCGATTCAGGCATGCAAGAGATAACACCAGCATGGATAAAGATGCCAGATAGGACCAGGAGCAAATAAATCGAAAATCTCCATGACTCATTCTTAATTCATACGTCAGTCACAAAAATGTTTATACCCCTAGGGGCTCAGAAATTCCCCAACAACCCCTGAGGGTGATGGAAGCATTTGGTAATAGTTTGCAACCAGCAATTCGATTATCCTCAGTATACACTTCACTGGATTAATCACTTGCCCGAGCACAAAGATAAAAGGTCGTCGGTTTTTGGAGCATATAAAGCCTTCAAAAGTTGCCGAGGTTCGAACCCTTTGTAGATACATCATATCACATCTACAAAAGCTCCTCTGCCTCTTATGATATATCATTCTCATTGATGAAGCTTGATGAGATTGACGTTCGGTCGTTTGACCAGGACTCCGGATTTCGGGAAGCTCCTCGATACGACGATTAAAAGTGTGACAAGCGTCGAAGAACTTGGGTAAATCATTGATCGTCACATTGATTGTCGTCTTATGTACGTCACAGTGTACCTCTCTCGTCATCTCTTTTCTCTTTTCCCCCATAATTCATGTTGTATTTTCACTTATGTTGTATACTCTGTTTCCATGGACAAAGACGATATCGGTTTCCAAACTTTCTAAGCTTTGGTTAGATACCCTTCAGCCTTATCTCGGAGGTAGCTTGGGACTGCTGTTGGGATCTACGATTGAAACAAACTTTAGACGGACGTTTATTCTTATCGAAGTTTGTCTTGGGTGACACGAGGTGACACGCAAGCAGTGATGCTCTATCGTCGATCATATGCTCAATCCGCTGATCAAGAGATGATCAGAATGTGTGGTCGGAATGCGCGTCGTGTTACACATATGACACAACCAAAATATGCTGCCCACTTTCTTGTATGCGCAAGCCTTGGACACTGGACTTCAGATATCAAGATAGGAACAAAGAGATGAGGGGCTCATAGATTTGGCATCATAGTTTGCATTTAAACAGTGGCTGGGCATATCCATAAAATCATGCAAGATAGGAGCATACAAGAGATCCAGGGGTTTGAACTTGCAAACAATATTGAAGAGGGACCTTGAAGTCTCCAGTGACTTTATTTGTTGGAGAGGGCAGATTTGAACATTAAAAAATACAAAATAAAATAGAAAAGGTCGTCTGAATGATCATCAAAAAACACACTCAAACATAGGCAACATACACCGATTCAACATGGAGAGAGAACGTTCACTAGCATTCGGAAGTACGAGAAAGACTATAATGATAGACAACGACAAAGACTCGCTGGGATTCTTCAAAGGACAAACGGCATATATCGATGATGGAGCTGTAAGGAAAATCGAAGGAATCTTGATTGAGGTCATTTACCGACGTCTGTTGCTAATCAGTATGGACCTATGGGTTTCATATGGGGTTACTACGTTGAAGGACATTGTACATTTATGCCGGATATCTGAGTGTGAAGATGAGCTGAGCAAGCCGGAAGCTGTTGTCGAGGATCTTCAGCAACTCACTTCGTCTGATAGTCCTTCTCTCGTTTGAATAAGAGGACATGAGGTTCTGGGGCTGTTGATCACACAGCGGTCAGAGAGATGTTTGAAAGGGATTTAGGCTTGAATGCATAGATGAAGTCACACGTACCGTGTCGCATATAATGTTCCCATCCAGGACTCTGTCGGATACCAAGACCTCTCCATTCATCTTCCTCAGCCAAACGATCGGTCGGTAGATACTTCACCAGCTAAAAAGAACAATAAACGATAAGCTTATCTCGTGGCTTGACGTTGGGTTGAATGAGAGAAAGTGCTTGCCTGTTTGGGTAAGATGACATGGCGGTATTCCCAAAAGTCGTCTGAGTATCGCGCTGAATAGAAGATCTGATCATGATACTACGAGATGAATCGAGTGAAAAGGAAATGTTAGTGAAAGGACCTTTACAACTCGATCCCGAACAGAAAGAGGAGGAGGATCAAGAATAGTGAAGTAGGAAGGCGAACTTTTTCAATGTCCCGACGCTTCTGTTCGGCGTTTACGGAGGCAGAGGTGGTTCTTTTAGACATCTCGGAACGTTTCAGATCAAGAGTGAATGATACTAGCTACTGAAGCTGTATGAAGCGCGTTGAAGAAGTAACGTGTTGTCTATCGACGCGAGGGGACGAGTGAACGGACGAGATTTAAGTAGAAATGATTTGAAAGTCGGTTGAGATTTGAAACGAGTAATAAAGCTCTCAAATAGAGGGAAATGAATTCGAATGGTGGATCGATGAGGGATGGATGAAGGCTGAAGGTGGATATTGGTTGGAGTAAGGCTTAAGCTCAATCAAAGTGAGAATCTTTTGGAGAGTTGACCGAAGCAAGGGAGAAGGTTGATTTCACCAAGAGCGGGGAATTCAAATCGAAAGGTAAACAAGACAAAAATAGGTTGTATGTACTAGAAGAATACAGGAAATTTAAGTACATACATCCAAATCTATGTATCACTTAGACCTAAAACCTGTATGTACACTCATCCTAATTTATCATCTGCTTTCTTTGAATTCAAAAGTCACGCGCAATCAAGCTCATCGTCATGATTAAAATCCACCAGGAAAATGAATGTGTTATAAATCGTAATTCAATCCTTGCCGTACCTTCCCGAAGGAACCAGGCTCTTAATCATTTTTCTTTTTCACCCGATTTATATATGCGCAAATCGTAGCAGACTTGAACATCGTGATTCGTGAATGACCGGAATGCGCTTACTGATGTGAAGTCAAAGCAAAAGCATGTGTACTTTTTTGTAATTAATTTTCCTCAGCTTCATCTAGAATTTGAAACCTAGCCAAGTCTTTTCCACAGAATCCAAATAAATACCCACACAGTATGTGTACTTTAAGGTCTATCTATAACAAGACCAACTCATTTCCCCTCACACACTTCACGGAACTTGAAGACACTGTGCTTCCCGACTTGACACGCAATTCGAGCAATGATGGGGCTAGCAGAAAAAGGGAGTATGAACTCAAACTTCATGAATTGATAAGAAGTGATATGTTAGGGAAATGCACCGGTGGGGAAATGAAGGACTAAATTCTTGATCGTGGCGGTGATCTTGCTTCTTGGCCCTATTGCCGCAATGATAAATTAGCTGTCACTTGTCCGGATTTCGGCGAGTCGCGACTGCCTATATTCTCCCCGCAATGAAATCTTAGGTTTGCAATCCGCCCGGCGGGACCCATATGATGACGCAACTCATGATAAATGAGACAATAAAAGTCTCTTGACGAAATAGTTGTGTATACATACAATGCCTGTAGCTATTATTTAAAGAATTAGGCCCCTCAAAGCCGAAATCAACCAATCTCTGATCGATACATAAATGGCTTGAATTTGTTTTGAGTGGGAAGCAAAGTCAGACACGGACATAGGATTGTCATAAATTCAGAAGGAGATAGGTTTGCGACATGAATCTCTGTGGCAATAAAGCTGAATCAATTACTCTCTGATAAAGTTGAGGGCAGATTTGATTTGACTTGGCACCAATTTTTTAATCTACTACAGCATACTACTGGTCCAATGTTATGTTGGTTCTGCTCAGTGAGAATGCAAGATCCTTAAAAAGAAGGGTAAAAAGGGTTGATGGCAGAGGAGAAGTGAGGACGTTTGCAACATATCAGATGAGTGTGACCAAGATTAGTAAAGATAAGCTTCTTGTTTATCATTTAGCCAAACTGATCATGTAGACTATGATTTGGATAATGAATAATCTTTCAACATATATTGAGATCACACAGGTCCTGGGTGGAAGGTAAAGGTTGGGATCGTGTGCGGTGACGGTCCGACTCTTATCCTTTTTAGCACTTACCTTCGAATTGCAGAGAGGTATCTGGCACCCTGTGCATGGTCAGCTCCAAATGAGAAGGGTCTAACTGAATATTCTTTACACGAACAAAAGACAAAAAGAAGTAAACATATTATTGATATAGTGCAAGTCAATGTTGACTGCGTATCTATCTCCTATCTTCTTTCAAGACTGAAAATTCAAGCTCCATTAATGACCATTGATCTCATATGTACATTTACCATTTGAATTTCTTGATAAATCGTCGTCTAAACCTGAGCTAGACGATGCCACATTTATCCGGTACATGACCACCAGCCAGACGGACTGAACTTTGCGAGAGACGCCAGGCTTTACAATGCTCGAACATATCCTCGCACTGAATCCAGGAGACAGTTTAAATTTGGACCAATGGAAGGCTTACATTCTTGTAGGTAAGAAATTCTATTGAATACTATCGAAACGAGATGAGGTCAGTTCTCGTTTCGAGTTCAAGTGCTCTTTTTGAACACACCACAAATTGTGCTCAGGGAGCAGACCTGCTTGCCTGTCATTTTGAATTGCTCGTGTTAGGACCTTCAGTTAAGAATGGCACAGCTGTGCTGCGGTAGCTGCTTTTAGCATCAGTAAAGCTCTCACGGTTATGCCTCCAAGGTAACATGGCCTTTTAGAGTACCACTGGACGTAAATTTTACTCATCTGTCTATGTCGCTATTGCCACTATCACTGCTCAATCAGTGTTGAATATGGATTCGAAGTTGATTGAGTCTTATTGCATAAACAAGAGCCAATGCTAGCTGTAAGAAGATTGATAGATGCATACAATAACAAAATAGATATACACTTAACATCGCGTTGCACTGCACACATTGAGCTAGACGGCGTGTACCATTTAAGAGGAATTGCATTGCGTCCAAACCTGGATGACAGTGAAGCTTGAGGCTGACACAATCATCAAGTCATTGTAAGAGGTTCATGATTGCATGCGCGTCTTAAGACTCGGCCCGACGTCTTATCAGAGGGGTTTGAAAAAGTAAAATTCGAGGGGCTATCAGTGACATTCAAGTCCAGTTCAGCCATCCAACTCGCCTTCTTCGCCGTCGCTTTTCTCTACCAATTTGGTATCGACCGTCTCATTGATTTTGACACGCTAGGATCAAGAAGAATGGTGCGAGATCAGCTCTCCTGCCAGTTGCTTCCTCTACCATTCATATGAGGGCATGTAAAAAATGAACAAGGCATTCAACTTACTTTCAATTCACGCTCTTCTTCATTGTTTACGGGCCGAGTGAGGTTATCGGCGAGCTCAGTACTTCGAGCTCTTTTGTCGACCAAATCAGCCCGGCCGTCTTTAATTCCTTCAGATTTCTTTTCGGGAACAGGTCCATCTTCATCTTCATATCGGCTGGATCGATGACGATCGCGGTCGCGCTCATCGTAGTCACGATCTTTGCGTGAGCGATGGTGCCTCTGGTTATGTCGATCCGTGTCGAAGTCTTTCCTTCGTCGATCTCTATCATCCGTCTGAGATATGGACGTACGAGCTCGATCACGATCATCGGGACGGTCTTTCGTGCGGTCTCTGTGATCTCGGTCTCGAGTGCGGTCGCGGTCGCGGTCACGGTCACGGTCACGGTTCGTATCTCGGCTTCTATCTCTATCTCTGTCCCGATTCCTGGATCGATCTGAATCCAGATTCCGAATATCCTCCTTCGGATGATCTCGTTCTGCTTCAGGTTCCACGTCTGCTCCCCTAGCGGGTGCCTTACTACGCGCACGATCCCGAGGGGTATCCTTCTCACGATCATAATCACGATCCCTTGCCCCATTCCGATCACGCTCTTTACCCCGGTCGTGGTCTCTGTCTTCGCGCGAGTCCTTCGGAGCCCGGGGAGAGGAATGTATGTCATCACGTCGACCGCTTCGAGGTGAGGAATGTCGGTTAGGCTTATCCTCATCTAATAAGTCCCTCTTTTTGCGCTTGGAACTTGATATGATACTTCCTTCGTCGTCTGAATGTTGGAGTAAGGATTTCTTTCTGTAATCGGCTCTTGGAGGATCATCATCTTTTCGCTTATTTCTCTTTTCTTCCAAGGTAGCTTTCTCCTTCAAACGCTCCATATACCTGCTAAAGGCTTCCTTCCGACCATCCTCTTGCCCATCAAGTGACTTGTATTCTTGCATATGCGAAAAACGCTCGATAGCTTCTTCATAAGGCGTATCTAGCTCGATTGGTGGCGACAACTTTTTAAGTGCATATCGCAAGTCTTCAATCTGGTTGCGCAAACGTTTCTCGAATCTCCGCCTTTCCTCTTTAGCCACTCGAACGACATCATCATGTAACTACATTTGGGAGACGAATCGGATTGGATGAAAAAAACGTCACTAAAGATCATACAAAAAAAACTTTGCCCACATGGAGAAAAGACTGACCATTATGAAGACATACGTCAAAGTCTTTTTGTCCAGAACCGCTGCATCTGCATGACCATCGAGCCAACTTAAGAATTGATCGAGTTCCGTGGTCTCAGTGATAGTTTTTTGTTGATCAGCCAAAATGCCCTGGACGATTTTGGCTTTTTCTTCAGTTTCTTGATCTAGATCGTCCACTAGGTCCCAGAACAACTCAAGTGGAGAGCTACCCGGGTTTCCAACTAAATTTTGGTATCGCTCGTCAGCTTCTATAAGAGGGTAGACCTCTTTCCACATAGCGCCAGGTTGAATTTCGCCTTTTAGTTTCAGTTCATGTAGTAGTTGGATATATGCGGCCCGAGCCTTCCGGTAAGCGCGTCGTTTGTCTTCCTTCTGTTTGGCTTTCGTTGCGTTCGAATCTTTCTCGGCTCGCTTGACTTCTTCTTCAAACACCATCAGCATGTCGAGGTCGTCCATCTTTCGCAAATCGTCGTCGTTTTGGAAAAATTCGCTGCGCAAGATCGCTTCTTGGGCAACACGCCATTGCATAGTCTCAAGGTCGCCAGATAAATCCAACTTTTCTTCATGAGCCCTCAACAAGTCTGTTAATTTTTCCTGCTGTCTGCCCCGTAATTGATTGGCGGCCGTTGTTTCCTTCTGTCGGAGGTCAGTCAAGTAGTCTTCCCATAAGATTTTGCGCTCTTCGTCGTCCCGGGCAAGTTTCCAAACGTCAGGAGCGCGCAATTCCATCTCCCTTTTGAGACGCTCGTAAGTCCACCAGAGTTTTGGTGGAGCTCCGGGCAACTTGATCTCAACTCCTTCCTCATTCGTGGTTGTTTTTTCTTCAGAAAGGCTCTCCAGCCCTGCGTTCCAACTTGCCCGGACACGAGTGATATTCTTCTCTCTGTTTTCTTTCTCTCGCTTGCGCTCGTTATCAATGAATTTTTCCCACGCAGCTTTACGAGCGGCCAGAGTGTCGAGGGCTTTGTAGAGAGGTTCGGTAATGATATCTCGCATTGTTTGTTCCCAAGTCCAGGTAGGATTAACACCTTTCACTCGAAGAAGGCCGATGAAAGCGCGCTCTGCTTCTTCAGGAGTCTTGAAGTCCGGCAGAGTGGTTGTAACGGGTGTAGGGACCGGTGCCGAGTGCAGGATGGAAGTGACTGGACGAGGCGGCAGACTAGCTGCGGGGGGTACAAAACCTGCTGGGGCTGACGAGGTATTGGGTGTGCTCGAACCTGGAGGTCTCATGCTCGGAGCCATCGCGGGGTTTTGGGTGGCGGGTACAAAACCAGGATGCGGTGGTGCAGAAGCAGGAGTGGATGTGGGAGCCGTTGAAGACACTGGTGGACCAGGGGTCGGCGGGACAGGCGCAGATGGGGCTGATGCGGCAGCTTTTTCGATCGCCTCCCGTACCACATCCGGCAGCGTCCAAGTGGTTTCCTTTGTTTCGGTGTGGTGCCAGTATTTACGACCCTCAGCAGTTTGATACTCTTTCCAAGGTGTCGAAGCCAATGCACGCTCAGAAGGTGTTTTTAAATCGTCAGGACGCTCCCATGAGGATGTTGACGTGGTGGCATTGTACCAATAGAGTCGTCCAGTTGGTGAACGATGTTCTGTCCAAAGCGATGCCTTAGAGTAGAAAAAGATATCAGTTCGATGAAAACTGCAATAGTGAGTCAATGTTTGAAAATTCTGACCATAGCCAAGAGTTCCAGGCCAATATTATTCAGTTTTATGGAGTAGTTGCTGGAGTTAAGGTGATCGAGGTTTTCAGGATCAATCGTAATCACCCGATAATAAGGGACTCGTGCTGTGCCAAATTGTGGAAATGCTGATCTCTCTTTCATAATATCAAGGTCGACCCTCGCTACCGACAACTCCGCAGACCCCGACCCAGCACTCTGACGGGTCAGGTGTATCGGCCCGAGGCAGTTGTTACAACACCGTCGAAATTTGTCAAGCATAATGAAACCTTTGTCGAGCCATGAGGCTGCTTCTTCCTTTTTATGCTCCTGATACAGTCAAACCCCTCTAAAGCAGTACCCCTCTAAAGCCTTAACCCGTCTATAGTGATGGTTTTTTGGTTCTCCCAAGTTGGGAGGGGCCAAAGTTTGTGAAAAACCCAAAGTTCCGTCTAACCCCTTAACCCATACCCAGAATCCAAAAAAAAAATCAATCTTTTCAATGCAAAGCCATAGAAAAATGGCTAATAGGGAGGTAGGAAAGGGGATACCTCCAACAGCTTCTGAAGCTTTGAAGGCAGTATCTTTGCTTACACAATTCATTGAAAGTACTGATATGCCCAAAGCAACAGCTGTTGACCCCCTTCTCCCTGCTCTTGAAAGCGCATTGACCAGCAAGACCAATTTTGCCAACAAAATTCAGCCCTCCATCACTTTCTCCTTTAGTAGAAATTAAACAAATCTTGTGATGTAGTTACAATTTTAAATGTATTCTTCTCACAAAAAATTAACACAGCAGATACTGAAATATTTGATAGCAAGTTAGACTTTTTCAACAACAAGACCCATATAAAGTCCTATTTTCTATGGCTGTAGCGGGACCACCCTCTAAAGCCATGTTTCCATGTCTTTAGAGGGATATGTTCTATGGTTGTGGAATGTCCACCCTCTAAAGCCATGGTTTTCATAAATTTAGAGGGGTTTCAATGTAAAGCCATGAATGTATGTCTATAGAGGGGTTCCTCAACAAAGACATGTCCCCTCTATACCCATAGGCTTCCCCGTCTCCCAAAGGGTTTGGCTTTAGAGGGGTTTGACTGTATTGCATTTTGCACAAAAGCTCATGGTACTAAATTAGAAGTCGACCATACACACTCAATCCATCCTAAATGACCTGTCTTGTTCTTGAAGCAGATTTAATGAAATCTTTGTTGAACTCGAATTTCCAAAACATATATGAAATTTGTCCGGAAGTCCTTGACGCTATGAGTTCACGCTGACTGAGTTGACATATAACAAATAAGAAAAATAAAAACGTAAGAGCATCTCCAACGGAGTCGGTATCTGAAAACCTCGTACACATCCGAATTAGGCCTGCTGAAGATGTACAGCCTGCTGTATTCGTTATTGAGATTCGGGTTCTTCCAACGCGCACATGAGGCACCACCTCCCAAGGTTATGCGGCTGCCGGTAATGCCAGATACCATACCGATTGAGAATAAGATGACATCAATCATATTCAAAGATTGTGATCTTTGATTACGATCGATTGTGATCGAGCTGATACGAGATCACTGCACATCACCACTTGATATGAATCTTCCGTACTTTCCGATATATCACCTGCTACCTTTATCTTTTGTTCACCTCTTTTGAAATCCGTTGCTTCTGTTCTCTCTCATATTGCTATTTTGTCCACATCAATTCTTTGTTCATTTTATTATCATAAGTAAATTTCAAGATGAACCGTGATGGAATCATTTCTCCTTCTTTCATAGCTCAATTTGTCATTTGCGCTGGCCTTCAAAGGCAATATCTCGCCGCAATTTCAACTTATAGCCCAGAAGTCCAGGCCTACCTCATGGTATCACATATACCTCGCGGCCCTGGGGGCTCTCATCCTGGAAGGTCGCCGAATCTGCCACGTGATGCTGTGATGGGACACCTCGGGTTAATTAGGGACTACTTTGATGTCACGCCGGTCTATAGCGAGCTGATGTTTCGAAGACGATTCCGAATGAGTCGTCGCCTGTTCGTACACATCGCGAAAACCTTAGGAGATCTCAACCCTTACTTCACGCAGAGAAGTGATGCCTTAGGTGAGTTTAGTTAGTGATGATTCAATCAACGGTAATCTAATTGACCTCCGTCCCTGGATTTTGGCAGGAAAACCTGGTCTATCGCCTTTCCAGAAGTGTGCGGCTGCTCTGCGACAACTCGCCTACGGAACCTCGGCGGATGCTCAGGATGAATATCTACGGATTGGTGAATCAACCGCTATTGAGGCTCTCAAACGTTTCTGTATGGGAATCATTGTCGCTTTCAAGGCTCAATTTCAACGCAAACCAAACGCTGAGGATGTTCAACGTATTCTCGAGGACAATGCGAGTCGTGGCTTCCCTGGCATGCTCGGCTCGCTTGATTGTATGCACTGGGTGTGGAAAAATTGCCCGAAGGGATTGAAAGGCCACTATAGTGGCAAAGAAGGAGTGCCGACTTTGGTTCTCGAAGTCGTGGCAACTTGTGATCTCCACATCTGGCACTCGTTCTTTGGACTACCTGGAAGCCTGAATGACATCAACGTCTTGGACCGATCACATTTGTTCCAAGATTTATCTTTAGGTATTGCTCCACCCTGTGAGTATACTGTGAACGGGCAGGTCTACAACACTCCGTATTATCTTGCGGATGGGATCTACCCAAACTGGTCTACTCTCATCCAGACCATCAGCAGTCCTCAAGATCCTGCACCTAGTGTAAGATTAAAGTTAAGCCCCAGTAAACTGCCAGGGAGATCGCCATCCGACCCTGCGGGTGGAAGGACTATCAGTTCAATTGACCGAGACACTGACAAAGTTTGCATTAAATACTCACCATTACCTGACGAACCGCGCCTGCGTTCTTCTGTAATGATGTTGTACGGTTGACCGGCACCGACGTGATGTCCTGGCCAACGACCTCTATGAATATCGATTTCAGGGCTACGGGAAGCACCTGATGAAGAATAGTAAGTTCATATTCTTGCTCAGTCAGTCATTACGGGGGAAACTCACCATTACCAGGTCCATTACTGGCTCCAGTAAAGGTGTGATACGGATGACTGGCGTTATGAGTAACAATCGGGCTACGGGTGGAAACTGAAAACGAGGTTTTAGAATCCAATGTATAGTATAGCATGAGGTACGTGAGTGCATTAATCACGTACCATGTCTAGAAGAAGGACTCGACTGGAGTGGGTTTATGGAATGTTGCATGACAACTAGGATGGACTGAAAGATAAGAGAAGTCGATGACGAGCGGATAGATAAGACGAGGGCAGGGGAGCACAAACGGCTAGTAGCGCCTGCTTGGAATAAGAAGACAAAGAAGGTGGAAGATAATAACTACAATATGAAAATGAACAAGGTTAACCAAGCAAGTATCGAGATCTGGTGAAACATTTGGATCAGAAGATGGCAAGAGGGTCATCTTAAGTAGTCATGCGACCTGCTACCCAAATAGCAGGTCGCATATCTTTGTCTTAATCAGTCGCCCTCGCCCAGATCATCTCATTATTGCCATCATTAAAGGCTCAAAGTTCCACTTATTTCCTGCAATCAAACCACTGAATGATCGAAGGATTCGGATTGATAAGGTGGCCTTTGACTTTTCACATTATTGAAGGTTGAAGCGTGTTTATCAGTGGTCGCAAGCGGAGATGATATCACCACATGCGTCCGATGTGTCGCAACTCTGTCATTATACGTTGCCACTCTGTCATTCTCCAAACGTCAATTTTTTGCCAACGATTTGGCGAAATTGACATGGGAGAAACGCTAAGCTGAAAAAGAGGGATCACACACATGGCAACTTGTGACAAATCATGTGCGCGCTGGAGTTTGGTTTTTGTGGCCAAACCGCTAAACGTAAATTACAGCTTACGTTTATGTCTAAATGGCTACGTTAAAGTTACGTTTACAGAGTCGCGTTGGAGATGCTCTAACAACTAAACTTAGGTAAGAGCATCTCCACCGCTGGCGTGTAAAAAACTGCTCTGTACGATGTGCTGCTGACAGGTTTGAGCATGTATGCTAAATTTGCACGGAGGTAGGCAAAACCGCTGCCGTGTAGAAACTGACAGGTTCAAACAGTCTATGCCTTTGATCCAAGCATAAGATCGTTTGTCTTGTACAAAATGACAGGGTAGGTTGGACAATATTTCAGATTTTGGTGATATTTGCCTTTTTGTACGCCGTGCAGATTTGCACTCTCCCGGTCAGGATTTGAATGTTGTGTAACCCATACAGGCTGTTTACATGCTCCGGTGGCTCAGCATGAGCCCCGCTCGCTCGGGAGCGGGGACCGGCGAAAATCGACTGAAACCAAACAGAAACAATCTTAGTATGAGATAGAAGAAAAAGAAACTTTACAGAAATCTTATAATAAGATTGAATGTGATACAGTCAGATCAGCAAGAAGTTTTATTACCTGAAACCAAACAGAAACAATCTTAGTATGAGATAGAAGAAAAAGAAACTTTACAGAAATCTTATAATAAGATTGAATGTGATACAGTCAGATGAGAAAAAGAGAAAGAAAGACTGCATCATGGTTCAGGTTATAAATAAAACAAAAAGCACGAAAAATGAAAAGCCTATGACGTCACAAAATGAAATGATGAAATAGTGATGTCATAGTGTAAGACGTGAAATGAAACAAAATGTGAAATGTAATAATAACTTGTAACATGACTTTTAAAGCATACTCTCTGCTATAGCTCGGTTCCCCGATAAAAACCGGGGATCCTCATACTCTTGCCCGGTCCCCGCTCCGTCGGAGTCGGTACGGTGCCGGGGGGCTGAGATACCTAGCCCGAGGCACCGTACCGACGGTACGGAAGCCGGAGATCCCCGAGCCCGCGGGAAACGGGGCTCATGCTGACCGGTGGCTCGAATATTTTCCCACAAGACGTGAAAACAGCCTGTATTTGTTGGACTGAAACCAAACAGAAACAATCTTAGTATGAGATAGAAGAAAAAGAAACTTTACAGAAATCTTATAATAAGATTGAATGTGATACAGTCAGATCAGCAAGAAGTTTTATTACCTGAAACCAAACAGAAACAATCTTAGTATGAGATAGAAGAAAAAGAAACTTTACAGAAATCTTATAATAAGATTGAATGTGATACAGTCAGATGAGAAAAAGAGAAAGAAAGACTGCATCATGGTTCAGGTTATAAATAAAACAAAAAGCACGAAAAATGAAAAGCCTATGACGTCACAAAATGAAATGATGAAATAGTGATGTCATAGTGTAAGACGTGAAATGAAACAAAATGTGAAATGTAATAATAACTTGTAACATGACTTTTAAAGCATACTTAAGTTAAATTTAGAATAAATCCAACAGTATTTGGGATTTTGCACGCCCCGGTGGCGATGCTCTAACAGACATGACACAAACACGGGTATGATTAATACCACAACACGCCCCCTCAAGGACTTCAGGGCACCCTTCACACAAATTTTAGACCAAGTTTCTGACGCAAGAAGAGGAACTGCTATCGTCCCAGAGCTTTCGTCAGAAGATCAGCCACCATGTCCTCCGTTGGGCAATTAGTAACTACTAAAGTGCCTTGCTTAACCACCTCTCTGATCCAATGACATTATATTTCTATATGTTTTGTACAAGCATGTAATATAAATTTTGTAGTCAAATGAATAGCGCCCATGTTGTCTATAAGAAGGGCAGTCAGGTTGAGATCCTCATAGCCAAAAACATAAAGCATATTCCTAAGCCAAACAAGCTCCTGACCGGCTTCGGTGATTGCACGGTATTCACCCTCTGTTGACGAGAGCGCGACCATAGGCTGCAATCAAGATTTCCATGAAATTGGGCCACCGGCAAGTTGAAAAATATACCCTGTAGTAGAACGGCGACTATCCCTATCACCGGCCCAATCCAAATCACAGTGAGATTCAGGCAAGTGAAAACTTTTCAAACCATCAATTGTAGATGAAGACGATTTGAGACCGCTGTACGTAATTCCAAGACTGATGGTGCCAACCATATAGCGGAAAACATGGATAACTGTGTCCCAGTGTTTCCGAGCAGGCGTTTCGAGGTGTTGAGAAAGAACGCCGACAGCATATGATAGATCGGGCCGCGTACACTGGGCCAGATACATAAGGGAACCCACCGCACTTCTGTAGTTGAGACCCTTGAGCTTGAAAGCAGTAACTTCTTCATCGCTAGACCGATACAACTTCAGTCCGGCAGGAAAGGGAGTCGAAGCAGGTTTTAGGTTTTCCATATTGAACCATTCCAGTATAGCACGAGTTGAAGCTGCCTGAGTAATAGTGTAGCCAAAATGTGAAACTCGAGTGATTTGAATTCCCACTACAGTTGTAGCTATGCCGAGGTCCTCCATCTCCCATATTTGGCTAATTTCAGATTTGAAGGTGTTGATGTCATTTCCAGTGATTGCTAAATTGTTGACGTGAACATAGATGGCCATGAAAGTCTTGTTCAAAATTACCGTACAAGTGTATATGCACGGGTCAAGGATACATTGAACAGCATCTTTTTTTTCAAAAACATTGGATTTCCTATTTTATGTTAGATTGTACAGGAATAGTCTTTACATATTCATTCATTTTATGGATCAGAATGCTTTGTGGATTTAGGAAAAACTGATGGCAATATGTACTGTGATGTGGAATGGTCCAATAGATGTGATTCCAAGGTGCAAAATCCAATCAACCTGTGGACAAACATTGTTTGGATCAAATTTGTTGTCCTTGACTTCTCAGAATGATAGAGATGTTCCGCAAAGTTGTATATGATGAGTAGTAGAATGAAAAGAATGTGATACTGTGTTGACATTTTTATTGCAAACCACAATGATTTTGTGTCAAAAATGTTGAGGAGAAATGTTGCAGCTGGGAGCACATCCCATATCATGACTTTGAGGCTCAGAGCCCCAGGAATATCTGTTTGTCAGTTTATTTCATCTTGCTTGTTTATCTTTACACATTTTATACCATTGTAACATGTATGCAAATTCATTTTAACTCCCTTCAAAAAAATTGATACATCAAAAAAAATTAATACAACAGATAAAAGGAGATACCAAGCACTTGAGCACCAGCAAAAGGATTCAGCCCAGAACTAGAATGGAGTCTCAATTCACTGAAAAATACAATCCCACTTGATGCAAGAATGGAATAAAAACATGAGAGTGAATCCTGTGTTGAGTGTTGACGGAGCCTGTGTATTAGTATTATGGCCCATAACTCCAACCTGGCACTCAAAAACTTTTGCCTGGCATAGATCACCTTACAATATCACACAGCATCAAGTTTGGCAGTGGGGTTGTTTGTACACTTTCAATCAATAATTATTACCCCTACTTGTACTTTATATCTGCCTTTTGTAGTTTCATCTGGGTTGAGTAAAGGAAATTGAGACTGATTTGCCTTTTTCCAGTTTGTTCAATTCCTCAAGAGTAACACAACTAGATTCCACATTGGCTGGTTCGGTATCTGGCTGTTGATTCAGAAGAATTGCTGTGTCAGATGTTTCTTGGTCTTCTATTCGGTCGCAATCTTGCTTGCAAGATGACTCGCCCCTTGAGTAGCTAGTTGTAATTTCTCCATGAGATAGTGAAGAGCCATCTTCTGGTGCATCATGCCGCTGCGGCGAAGTGATTTTTTGTGACTCTTTGTCAATTTCTGCTTCATTTAAATGCATCCGCGGGCTACGATTCAGCTGCGATCTTTTCTTATACACCTTCGGTTGTATACGTAACCTCCTGCGCGCCACCATTACCTGAATAAGATAGCAACACAGAAAGTGGTCAATGTAGGTTCCCAAAAATAAAGATTACGCTTGGGAGTACATATGGACTCTGAGATGATCTTCAAGTAGGACAGTAAATACTCAACTGGTACAGATGATTTTTGCACAAGATACTGGCATACCGTTCCCATCAGTGTACCCCTTGTCGAGCTGACTCCGTGACGTCCTACAATCACCAGATTTGGTTGCAAGAAGTCAATGCAGTCAACCAGCATCCGCCTTACGCTCTTTGCATGCACGGCTTGACACGTGACTTTCACGTTGAGGGTGGTACGTTCCAGAAGCGCTGTGGCTAAATCAAGTTTAAAACGTATCAGAGAATTCCTTCGCGATAGAAAAATGTCCCAAGAGATGAAAATAACCAACCTTCTCGCACCAAGGTAGCAGCTTTCTCGCGACGATCTTTCTGATTTTTGATCTTGGCGCGCCCGTCACTCGCAGATCCAGGTTTGTCAGAATCAACTGTTGGGAATTTAAGAAGGTATTATCTTCAGTCATTTGAAATCCCCAATCAGAGCAAGTGTGCGCAAACCAACACTTAGTTTCCGTCTCAATAAGGGTGATAATCAAACACTATATGAGATGGGGTCTTAGGAAGCGTTCAGGATGATCAGCAAGTAGCATACAATTAGCAAAGCGTACCTCGTCTCCTTGTCGCAGTACTGTTCCGATGGTCCATTCGATGGCGTATCTTGATTCCTCACTTAAATCGCTCGCCACCAGATAGAACCGAGACCTTCCGACTTTTTGAAATGCTTTCGCCCTGTCGCCGTGTTCCATGGTGATGGTGCAGCGATTCTTCTCGTAGACTGGTCGTGACACCACAAGAGGAAGCTTGATATGCCCTTGGTGGCCATTGATTGACTTTTTGCGTCGTGATGTGGATCGTGATACGATTGAAGGTTTACGTTTTGGGTCTGTCTCACGGCGTTGATTTGACGAAGAGAATAAGACGGGGATGGGTGGCGGTGATGTGAGATTGGGAGCCTGATCGAAGAATGGAACTGGCTGATTAGAAGTTTGAAGGAAGTCAATCGGAGTGCGCGCAGAGGCGTTTGCGGTAGTATTTGCCAAGATAGTTTGATCTTCTGCACTGTCAAGCGTGTCATCATCACTGTCTCCGCTTGAATCGGTACTACTATCTGAGTCACTGGAATCTTGCTCTGATTGTTCGAAGACATGTCCAGAGGCGACTTCCGATATGCTTTCGCCATCTGAGTCCACTGCAGACCTTGACCGGGAGGCGGATGGAACAGGGCTAGGAGAGCGAGAAGTCGAAGGAGAGTGGTGGTTTCCACTGAAAAGCGACGAGATCCGCATTCGCTGGCGACTGAAGGTGTTCAGATTGTTTATACTCCATCTATTTCGTGTTATTCCGCGTGGGGGTACCACGCTGGCCGCTAGAAAAGCATCATTGGCGCTACCTCTCCGGCCTTTCAGATTGGCGGGCAAGCCAAGTAGCTTTAGGGGTGTACCTTCTTCAAGTATACCTTCTACCAAACTATCAGCTCTTTGTCGAATTCCAGAGGTTATAGTAGACTTTTTCCTGATCTCTGATGCTTCTTCTTTACTTGAGCGACGTGCAGAGAGAACAGCGGACATTTCATGTGTCAGAGGTGTTTGGACTTGTATGGGATCTAAATCTCCAGGGAGATGTGTAGGAGATAGATGTGAGCTAAGATTGAAATCTGCTCGAAAGGGTGTGCTTGGTTGAGAACTACTTTCGCCGGCTTCATTCTCGTTATCATGCTTTGCCCGTGTGAATGAGAATGACGGTACACGGTTATGAAACTTCATGTTTACAGCCCGGATATCAGATAATTCCTACGCTGTGGGAGCCTGGAGGGCAGCAGATCCAATGGCGAGAGTCCACGTGAATGAGAGCAGAGAGTCCACGTGAATGAGAGCAGAGTGGTCCTGTATCGCAAGACGAGAGTGATGAGGCGAAAAGTCCACGCGGATGAGTCCAATGCTTTAATACTTTTCTCTTCGGAGCATTGGCTACGACTCGATTCTCGGTAGGTGGGGAGTGGCTGAGACGAGTTGTGCTGGGCAGCTAGGAGGAACTCGGAGAACCAATTCTGGGCAATGGTGTCACTGGAGACGATGCGAAAGGCGGTGCTCTGAATAGGATCTTTGATATCCTCAACAGGTTGATTGCTATCGATCGATCAATCGATCAAGTTCACGAGACACAGCTCAGATCCCCTCAAGCATCAATCCGCATCAGATGGGGGTCAAGTGCCCATCTCTAATGTACGTCCAATTACATATATCTTCAGGACTCGAAACGCTTGCCCCACTGTGTCATACCACATCCTTCAACTTTGGTCATTGCATGTCGCGAATTGAGTTTCCGGGGCAAGGTTCATGATGTGATGGGCTGAACATCTGGAGTCCAATTTGGCGGAGCAGACCAGGTAGCAAGTCTTACGACTTTCGGATTCAGTGTAAAGAGAACAGACCACATGACCACCTGCCTTCGGCAAAAGAGTCCTTTGTATCTCCAGCTACAGTCGCCGCTCGCTATAAGCACACACTGAGTATGCATATCGTGTTATAAGCATGGATTTTGTCCCAATAAAAAATGAGCAGGGCTTAATTTGTGACCATAAGCATGTAAGTTAAAAGCATGAACTTGAGCCAAAAAATGCTTACAACGAGCGTCAATTTTGCTATATTTAAGCATATTTTGTGGTTGCACAAGCAGATATGCTTATATACAATCTGGTTTTCTGTGCAAGTGTGAACTTTCGAGAAGGTTCATCAAATCTCCTGCCCGCTCTGCTAGCCTCTGCTTTATTGTTCACAGTATATCAACTTATATAAACACTTTTATTCACACTTTTTCAACCATCTTTGACTATATCTCAATCTCAGTCTCATAAGAGAATGGATAAGCTCATCCACAAAACCCTCCTTCTATCGCAAAGCTGCCCTGCTGATAAAATCAGAAAGGCAACCAAGGAAGATAAGATATTCAGAATTTTTTCAGTCCCACCAGTCCTGGATACCAACGACACAGATGAGGGCATTGGATACTTAGTCAACTCAGCACTTGATGCAATCTGTGGTATTGACAAGATTGATCAACACCTTTTCACAGGACCACATGGGATTGAACTTATGCTGAAATGGATTGGTCAAGCTTGCAACCACCCCAGCTGGAAAGGGGATACCAATGCGCACGGTTTTCTTAGCATAAAGCTTGAAAAAGTTTGTCAAAAGCTCCAAGGTGGGTACTTTCTTTGAATCTTTTTGAAATCTGTCTCTTTTATATTCCCACCCACACTCATATTGTTTGTATCTACTTTTTTAGATGCCGGTGCAATTCTTCCTGGGGCTGGTAAAAGTATCCTTCCTACTTCAGGCGTGACATCTGTAGCTGGCCAAAAGAGACGGGTGATTTCAAATGCTGAAGTTAAAAGTTCAAACTTGATCAAGAAAACTAAGCAGCCTATCAACACTCCTGGATCATTGGCTTCTTTGAAATCTACCAATTTGAACGGACCAACACCGCGTGGTGTGTATGATCTAGCCTTCAAGGCGGAGGTTCTTGCATGGCATCACGCAGGCCAAAAGATCCAGCAAGAAACCGCCCGACATTTCAATATCACACAATCTAATCTCAGCCAATGGCTTAAAGACGAAGAGAAGATCAAGGCAAATGCATTGATAAATGGTGGAACAGTTCGGAAACAACGCACAGCAAAGTATCCTGATCTTGAACAAGCTTTATATCAATGGGTAATTGAGGCTCGCGAGCGTGATCTACCAGTCAACGACGAGGTTATAAGAGTCAAGGCTCAACATTTCTCAGACATCCTTCAAATTAAGATGAAATGCTCAGATGGATGGATGACCAAGTTCAAGAAACGCTACAACATCCGAAGAGTCACCCTGCATGGTGAGGCATCCTCAGTAAACCCAGAAGATGTGAAGTCTGCACGCGACGAGCTACTCAAGGTGACGAAGGACTATCAACCTTCTGAAATATATAACGCTGATGAAACTGGACTATGCTATTGGTAAATCTGTGACTGTTTTTCTTCATCAAAGTTCAGCAGATTGATCATCTTCCAACTTTTCTTCTCAGGATGCCGCCAAATAAGACCTTGGCTGACACCCAAAAAGCCGGTGTGAAAGGCGACAAAGCTCGAATCACATACCTCATCTGTGCAAATGCAGATGGCACTCACAAACTCGATCCTCTCGTTATCGGTAGTTCAAAAAAGCCTACCTCGTTCAGGAGCAAGCCCGCAGGTTATTACGGTCTCCAATAAACTAATAGTAAGAATGCCTGGATGACCGGTGCAATCTTCGGTGACTGGCTTCAGAAGATTGATGCTGACTTCCGTCAAGAAAATCGCAAAATCTTACTCCTGCTCGACAATTTCTCCGGTCATAAAGCCCCAGTCAAAACTCTTAACCTCACAAACATTACAGTACATTTCCTTCCACCAAATCTCACCAGTGTCTTACAGCCTTGTGATGCTGGAATAATCGCGGCTTGGAAAGCTCACTACAGACGTAACTTGATATCTCTAGTAATCCGGAGACACGATGATAATCCGGACAAACTAGCAAAGGATATCTATTGGCTACCACTCCTGGACGCTATGCGTATGGCTGATTCGTCATGGAAGTCTGTTACTCGCGAGACGATCACAAACTGCTGGCGTCACACCCAAATAGTGGCAGCACTCCAAGAAAACAAGAACCTACCTTCCACCCCAACCAATACAAATCTAGCTCCTGATCCCGACCTCCACAAAATTATCGATGAGGCTTCAAAAGTCCTAGAGCGACTTGAAGAGTGCACAGGCCTGGATGAGAGTCGATCCGAGGTCCGGATCAGCATTCAAAACTTACTCGATCCCAAGATCGAGAGGCAATTACCTGACGATGATCAACCAATGCCGACCGATCTCGAAATTATCAAATCAAGTGCTAACAACTCTGAACCCGATGCGCCCGATGATCCCAAAGATGACGAGGAGGATATGGGGGAGCTCATCCGTGTACCAATGTCAATGGCTCAAATCTCACAAGCCATTGACGACATCATCTATTCACTCAACCGTCAACCTCATGATGCTGACGGGCCCGACTGGAGCTTACATATCAAAAGCTTTCACTCCATGCTCAATGAAATCAGCCATGTCCGCTTCACTTCATTAAAGCAAAAGTTCTTAACTGATTTTTTTAACCTTGATTCGACTATTTAATAAAGCCTGATAAATCCTTTTACATATTCTTTTTTCTTCTAGTCTCTTGGTACATTCCTTCCCTTCATATGAAGCTCTTTGTATGCCCCATTATTTTTGTCTGAGATATGCAATGCTATGCCAACCCATGCCCACTATCACCAAAAAAGTTGTCCGACAGTTTTTTTTAAAAAAATAGGCATAAAGGTTAGTTTAAATGCAAACTATGCCTTTATGCTTATTTCGAATTGATGCATAGCGCGATATAAGGTTGACAAACTTTTAGATTAAAATTATGCTTATAGGGCGCGGCGACTGTATCTCCAGTCTTGGATGCTCCAATGCTTCAAGATAAGAAGTGGTGGCTGCGCTCAATAGTTTCAGCTTAACGTCGCAAATAATAAGATTGGCGGGTCGGAGAGAAAATGCCACAGATTGAGAGGTGTATTTCTTTCTTGCACTATTTTATTTCGGTGAGCCATTAGACCGCAAAACACATGAGTACTAGAGTTAATGAAAGGAAGGCTTGAATTTTGAAGGGAGGTTATCAACTGGAAGATGACCGTGAGTTTCCTCAATAAGTCGCTATGACCCGGCCCGGGGTCAACATGGCTGGCCCTTGGTTCAGGTAAAGGCCATGAAAATTGCCAAGATTGGGACCTTCTAGCAAATAGGGTATGGTCTATAATTTCATTGTTCAAGAGATATGGTGCAGTTGAAGGGACCAAACCAATGGTCCAACTCAAAAACATGACTAATTGTAATAATTGAAATCCAAAGCAAGAGATTCAATTGTCACCAATTTTGCTATTGAACAGCTTACAGCGCTTCAAGAATCCTTCGGTTTTTTTTAACGCAAGAAAACGGAATAAATGTCCAAAACCCTTGCTAAAACCCTCGCTGAAACCGATTTTGTACTAGAATCTGTCAAATTTGAACTGTCCAAATGAGTTTTTTCCGAGTTTTGTCCAAAACTTTAAAAAAAAGAACACCAAATAAACCGAAGGATTCTTGAAGCGCTGTAGTACCAAATCAACTATACTATCAGCATGTTTGCCATCCAACAGTCTTTGAAGAACTGTGGATTTAACTCTTGTTCTATGGGCGTCATACCACTCTGCAATTATCAGAATGTTGAAGACCTGCTAGCATTTATAAAGCTCAGTAGAGCCTGGACTATGGATAACTGTGTTATGATCCCACGTGTCAACACTCCGTGACAATACATTACCACATGTCACTAGTTAGATTTCTATCTCAGTTGTGCGTTGCACCAGTTGTAATAATCCTCATCTGACAATCTACCTAAATAGCCAGAACCCAACGTTGCTGAGCCACGACCCTTGTCAAGACCCCTCACCCCTGGCCTTAACAAACTGGAGATTGATGGTCTGAAACAATGAATGAACTTCCAACATTGGAACATTTCTGCAGGGCAAGTGGAGAAAGCTATCAACAAGACTGTTTAGCAATGTTGGGCCGCTGCGTTACGTTGCTGGCAACGGGGGGTTGCCAAACAACGCAGCGGGGTTTTTTTGGCCCACCCAGGTACAACACAGTGGGCAACTGCGAAAGCCGCTGCATTGCGACACAACGCAACTAACGTTGCGTACAGTTGCACACCCGCAACACGAGATAATGAAGAAACAAAAAAGAAAAAAGACAAAGCCTGTTTTTGCGGTTTTTTATTGAGTCATAAGACTAAGACTACAACAACTTTCATTCGTGTATCTAATTGTATTCATGTATTTAAATGTATTACTTTGCCCTCTTAGTTCTTCCCCCCAATGCCTCGATGGCTTCATTCACCTCGGTGTAACTATGTGCCAAAGGTACACCTTGACGAATCCAAAGGCGCGAACCGACGTTGTACTCAATGGTTCGCGGAACCAGACAAACTCGATCACACAAACAAATGTCTGCTGCTGCTGAGAAAGTCCGTTCCACAATTCCAGAACTGGCCGAGAGACTTGAGTAGTCTTGCGCAAGAGACGCTAGGACTGGGAAAACGGTGCAGTTCACCTACAAACAGTTGTATAAACAATTGAGTTGAATGTTTGACTGACAGAATGACACAAGCAAGATCACTTACACTCCACCATGGTAGGACCGCTTTGCAATCCCTTGCGTTGTCAGAAGCAGCCATGGGATGAGTTCCCTTCAGGTAGGAAGTGACTTCGTCACGCGCCACTTCAGGATCTTGACTTTTGAATAAATTGAATACACTTTTCACTCCGGAGTTGCTGGAGTTTGAGGTTGCTGGATCAGATACTACTGTGATTTCATTTGCATTGGTAATTGAATCATGCTCCTTTTTCCGCTTGTTGAATTTTTCTTGAAACAGGTTTTGTGCTCAGATTGTGTAGCGATGTTCTGGTCCAAACCCTTGCTCAAAAATCTGAAGCCAAAAGAAGGGATTGAGAATAGCAGCCATGACTGTTGTATCACATTTCATAGCCTCATCCAGGTATTTGTCAACACGTGATTGCATTGAGGAAATCATCGGCAAAAGAGCCTCTCCCATGGAAAGCTCTTTTGCTTGGCTGTCCAGATGAGCCTTGAGTGCATAAAACTCAGCAATAACCATCGAGCCAGTGGGCCTGTTGCCCTCCATGCGCTTTGTGAGGATCAGGAAAGGGTGATGAGAAGTGGCCACTATCAGGTAACGAGTAGATCTTGCAACTCATGCTTCATACCTTACCGCGAGCTCCCTTGGTCTAAGCTTCAAGCATAGCCCTATCGTTGTAAGAACAGTTGATCTCGTGGAACTAGCCTCGGGGTATGTTTGAACCCTTAGATTGACGCTTCTCGGCTTGGACATGGTCAAGATCCTCAGCAAGAAGCTTGCTCACTACCTAAGGATTGCATAATGTTAGAATATGAAGCAAAGGAACTAAGCTGTTGAAATGAAGTTGGAATCTTCTAGAAGTTTGAAGGCTAACTCACCTTCCGTGCCTGAACAAATTGATTGAGGGAATCAAACTCTGCATTCCGACGTGTTACATTGTATCCAGGAGTTAACGGTAAAAGTTTCATATCGATTTCTTTCGCTTTCCTTGCGAAGTACCTTCTCCAAGCGGCCGAGCGAGAGACCTGACAAGAAATGAAATTAGCCTGAAAGTACCAGAGTGTCAGTGTAGTTCATTAACAGTGTTTAGTGGTTAACATTACCTGTCCCATGAATGCATTTAGATGGTTTGCCTGTTTTCTGGACTCTTGGGTATGATAAGGATTTGTGGTGGCCTTTGGAGCTGTATCTTCAGGTGAGTCCGTTTCTTCATCAAGCTTGTCCTCCATGTCTTTGTCGTAGTCTGGAGCAACACCTTGGAAGTCTTCTCCCTCTGAATCATGATTGGTTTTGTCATCGTCCGGTGGCAGACCTTCTTCTTCTTCTTGTTCTTCATTGGCAAGATCAATGACTTTTGTGGTCATTTCTTCATCCTCGTCTTCTTCTGCTATGACGGGCATTTGCTCGGACATTGGAAATGCTCCTAAGAGCGATTCTCTTTGAGAATCTCGTGAAGGCGCCGTTCAACCGAGTTCCAAAAGGCCACCTTTGACAGTCACCAAAAGTTTATGAAGGAAGCACCTGGCGTAGTCGGTGGTTGGATTCCACGTGTAAGATTGATCATTGGAGGATGTTACATTGTTGGCTTCTTCCAAGTTCTGGAACTGGGTATGCATCTCTTCCGCCATTGTGATGTTGTTTGAACCTGAGTCTGTCACCTTGCAGAGCATGTGCCATTCAGAAATAGATTGCAAAAAACGAAAAAACAAAAGAAACAACAAATGTCAGTCTACTGTTTTGACAACATCAGAAATTGTACTCATCTTGCATTGAAGCTTATGCTTCTTCATGAAATGAACCAATGGTTGAGCGAGCCACTTCCCGTTGTGATGCCACACAACTAGCTTCAAAGTTAAGTGTCGGACTTGATAGTTCACCGTGTCCTTGTGGCAGTTGCCCGACAACAAGCGCACACGGAATGCCTTTGAGGCACAAAGGCAACTCGTGTGCGCTCGTCAACAAGCAAACACCACACGGACATGGTGGTTCCAATTGTCGTCCACAAAAGTGACCGCAGCACCTAGGAAGGCATGGGTGTTGTTTGCCTTGGTCCATTCATCATGGATGAGCGTAAACCTCCCCGTGTTACCCTGTCAAAGAAAGTATGCTCACAAAGTCAGCATTCCAGAAGTAGTATACAAAAACAAAACAAACAAACTCACTTTTATCTCGTTCAACACGGTGTCTTGAAAAGAGACATACATTCCTGCAGCTTCTCTGGCCACCCACGTACGGCCAAAGATCTTGATGTCCTTGCAAATGTAACGGAAAGCAAGGCAAAGAAAGTGATCATCTCTGCGGTTCCATGGTAGCGCTTGCGCCAAGATCCACATCGTGAGTATTTGATTCAGTACTTTGTTTTTGAATGGTGTCGGTGATTTTAAATCAAAGAAATCACCTAAATTGTGCTGGTTCTTTTTAGCTTTCTGTGCGTCAATTTCAAAAGCTGTTGGTGGGAGATTGGCGCCTGTTAAGATAATATCTTGTGTAGTGGTTAAGATACTATCTTAGGTAGTAGTCAAAGATCATTTACGATTAAGGAAATTGTGGATTTGGAAGAAGAGGTTGATTAGTTGGTTGGTGAACAATCGGTTAAGCTAGTGTGGAATGTAAGGCAAGCGGTTAGTTGTACAAAGGGTTGGAGATTGGTTATGCATGAATCAAGGGGTACAGGAATTTTGTGAATTGCTATATCTTTTGTTGTGTTTCATTTATCCCACTTGTTCTGATTCTTTTCTTCGTCGAAAAGAATCAGTAAGTCATCTTTCATTATTGTTTCATTTTCACTGGTACTCAATTTAAGATAACTAATTTTCTTATTCTGTTCCTATTCATCTCACAAGATTATTAGTTGTGCTTGTTCATCTTACTCATTTTCCTTACGCGTGTCCTCGTTGTTATTCGAGCTCGCAAGTACAAATCTTCTTCGTAGCTCAAGTTTCTTTCTATAGAGTGTCTGACGGTGTTATTTTCTGTTTCTTCTTTGGATATGTTGGTTGTGTAGGTCTGTTCTTGTTTCTCGTCATAAGACTAGCAGTGAAGCTATAGTCTGACAGGAACCTGTGCCCTCAGGTGTGTTGAAAAGAATCAATTATTAGTTGTGCTTGTTCATCTTACTCATTTTCCTTACGCGTGTCCTCGTTGTTATTCGAGCTCGCAGGTCTGTTCTTGTTTCTCGTCATAAGACTAGCAGTGAAGCTATAGTCTGACAGGAACCTGTGCCCTCAGGTCTGTTCTTGTTTCTCGTCATAAGACTAGCAGTGAAGCTATAGTCTGACAGGAACCTGTGCCCTCAGGATTCTGTTTTCATTACTATAGGTTTCACTTCTGAAAGTCTTACCCAGTTCCAACTGGTGAATCGAGATCAAGGACGTCTGAACATTTTATGGTAGCAAGAGTAAAAGATCTTATCGACCAATTTTCGCTTGTATGAGTTCTCTTGAAAACGTCGACAACACTACCGACGAGACCCTCGATAACTCTACCGTAACCGAAGGCTCTAGCTCTTCAAATTCTACCAATTCCTTTTGAACGGTTCATCAATCTAATTCTCTTCGTGATCCTAATTCAACTTCGCATCACCAATCTTCAGCCATGCCTCAAGAATCTAGTGACTCCAGAACTTTTGGTGAACCTATCCAAAAGTTCTCACAGATCATGACGAACGCTTTGAGCAAGTACAAAGTGTCTGATGATCTCACCGATGACAACTACATCGAGTGGAGTCAGTCTTTGATGGAGGTCTTCCGCTCTCTGGAACTCCATTACTATGTCAAAGTGAAGGATCACGTAAATCCCAACTTGACCGCTGAAGAGGTTGAAAAGACACGTTTCAACATAACTACCTACATACTTGGTCGACTCGATTCATCTAATAAACTCAGAGTTCGAAACAAGCTGACTGATCCGTTGGATCCTACCGAGTTAATTTATGATCCTTATGAGTGCTGGACTTACTTAAAAGATTTTCATCATCGAATTTCAGAAGATAAACTTGAAACAATTACTCGATCTTTGTACTCCTGTCAAATTTCCAGGTCTGATACCCTTACCGGCTTCGTTGACAAATTTGAGAATCTCATTCGAGATTTCTATCGCCTAAAGGGCGAATTGTCAGACGCTCAGTCCGCTAGAATGCTTCTAGGGGCTATTCCCTCACTCACTGTTGAAACCAAGGAGTACATTCACAATACGGTCGTACCCTTAACTCGAGATGGAGTTGGAAGATACCTCAGGAAATTTGAAGAACACCACGGTTGGACAACCTCGGCTGTCCGTGAAGTTCACTCTGTCACCGTTAAATCATCAAAGAAAGAATGCACTCCTGATGAGTGTTTTGGTCCTCATATGGCCAAAAATTGTTGGTCGAAACCTGAAAACGCCGACAAACGCTCAGCCTTTCTGGCGAAAATCCGAGGAAAATCGTCTACTGGTAGTTCAAATTCAACCTCCCAACCTCAAGCTACTTCTACCATTAGAGGAGTGAAGAATGTATATGACTCAAATGTTAATTCAGCCTCAGCCAGTATGGCCTTTCTTTCATTAAACGTTGAATTCGTGGAGATTGAAACATCGAACAAATCAACTCCTGAAGAAATCTATTCCGCACCCTCCGAGTTTGAGGAAGATCCCGACGTCAGCGCCTCTGTATCTGCAGTGTTGTCTACTTCCTCAGACTGGGCTCTCCATGATACTGGAGCAACCCATCACATGTTCAAGGATGTGAAATACTTCGACCAATCCTCTCTGATTAAGATTGAGGATGCAAGTAAGCGTTTGAAATTGGCTGGTGGTGATATCTCGTTAGCTGTTCATAGTCGAGGTATTGCTAAGCTTCTGGCTGGGGATGATACGGTTTTCGAACTCAAGAATTCACTTTATGTACCGGAACTTTCAAGAAATTTAGTGGCTGGAGGACTGCTCAAGAAACAAGGAGTTAGGGAAATCTTTCACGACAGCAAGAATTTTTCTCTGGTTATCAATGATCTGGCAGTCTTCAACGGTTTCATCTCCGACAATAACCTAATGTTCATCCTACTCCAACCTGTGAGTCTAGGTGCTTCATCATCAGTTTCAGCTTCGATTACTGAAATATCTTCATTGCTTCAACACCGACGATTAGGGCATGTAAGCTCTAAATACCTCAAACTGATGGCAAAGTTGGATAGTGTGGAGGAATTCTCTTACTCAGATGAAACTTTAAACTGTGATACTTGTTCTCTTTCCAAAAATACCAAATTATCCTTCAACAAAAGTAGACCCCGTGCTCGTAATTTCCTAGAAAACGTCCATGTAGATCTTAGCGGAATTATTAGAACCACTGGTCTGAACAATGAAAATTATTTTGTTTTATTCTGTGATGATTACTCTTTGTATCAACACATTTACCCGTTAAATGGTAAAACGAAGGAAGAAGTTTACGACGTTTTTATGGCTTATCTTGCCGTTGCCGAGAGGCAGACTGGCTGCTCACTGAAGCAGTTCACACTGGATCGTGGTAGTGAATTCTTAAACAATCTACTCGGTCAGAAACTTAAAGAACTAGGGATCACTTTGCACCTTACTTCTGGTCATACCCCTGAGGAAAATGGCGTCTCTGAACGTGGTATGCGCATAGTCAATACCAGGGCCCGTTCAATGATGCTTGGCTCATCTTTACCTATCCGTTTTTGGTATTATGCATGCAGTACTGCTGTGTTTTTGACAAATCGTTGTGTGACTGCTTCTCTCGAGAGTGGTAAAACCCCTTTCGAAATGTGGTATTTTCGTAAACCCTCAGTTCAACATCTTCGTGTGTTTGGGTGTCAAGCCTTTGGTCTTATCAGAAAAGAATTGCGGGACTCAAAGTTCTCCCCGGTTAGCTCAGAAGGGGTGTTAGTTGGCTTCCATCAAGACAATTTTAACTATCAAATCTTTGATCTGTCGACTAAGAAAGTTTACACAACTCATCATGCTACATTCAACGAAGACATTTTCCCGTTCAGTGAAGTTCCTGCGATTTCTTCTAACTTAAATTCAACTCTGGATCGACGTACAGTGAAGGTTCAGTTCTTTGATGAAGACAGCGAATCTGAGGATATCCCTGAGGATGCTAATCCAGTCGAGGAGTCATTAAGTAGACTAGATGATCAAAGGACAAATCTTGATGTCTCATCGTCTGTTCCACCAGCACCTCGGCGTTCAACTAGAACCTCCAAGAAACAACATAACTCACTCAAAGGAATGTGCTCTATAGCGGTTTTTGAGTGCGATTTTGTGACCGGTTCCTTCTTCGCTGCTTTTCCTCCGGAAGCAAATCTTGGAGACCTCCATCCCATTCCTGACCCAAAGTCTTATAAGCGTGCGATGGAATCCTCCGAAAGTGATCTCTGGAGAGCGGCATGTGATAAAGAGTTCAAATCTCTAAAAGATAAGGATGTCTGGGTTTTAGTGGATCGTCCTTCTGACAAGAATGTAATTCGGGGAATGTGGATTTTTAGGAAGAAACAGTTAGTTTCAGGGGGTGTGAAGTATAAGGCACGCTTTGTAGCTATGGGGAACACACAGATTCCTGGTCAAGACTACGGCGAGACCTTTGCTCCCACCGGGAAACCAGTCTCACTTCGTATCTTGATAGCTTTCGCCGCTATCATGGGCTGGGAAGTGCATCAAATGGATGCCGTCACTGCGTTCTTAAATGGCGATCTTGATGAAGAACTTTATGTCGAAGTACCTGAAGGCTATCGTACCAAATCATCCGCTGGAAAGGTCTGGAGAATGAAGAAAGCTCTTTATTGTTTCAAGCAGTCCCCCAAGATCTGGCAGGATGATGTTGAAGAGTTTCTCATAGAAATTGGCTTTGTACAATGTGAAATTGATCATTGTATCTACATACGTGCAAAGAACGACTTATTCACCGCCGTATACGTACATGTCGACGACTTAGCCATTACGGGAAATGACATCAGCACTTTCAAAATTGAAATCTCGGCAAAATGGGAGATGGAGGATTTGGGAATTGCTCACACTGTAGTGGGTATTCAGATTGATAGAATCGACAAATTCACTTACTCCATGTCTCAACAACAGTATGCCTTGACTGTTCTCAGCAGATTTGGAATGGTTGATGCCAAGCCTGCCATTACACCTTTGGCACCGAACGTGAAGATCCTGAAATCAACTGACGAAGAAGCTCATGAGTTTTCCTTGACTAAGTTACCTTACAGGAGTGTGGTAGGATCACTGATGTACTTAGCTCAGTGTACGCGTCCTGACTTAGCTCACTCCGTCGGGGTTCTCTCTCAACATCTTGAACGCCCTGGAAAACTTCACTGGGAAGCGGCGATGCATGTTTTACGTTATCTCAGTCACACTGTCAACATTGGTATCGTCTTTTCAGGCATTTCGACAAATCATGTGGAAGGACAAAGGAGTTTTGAATGCCCTCTCTCTCACTGTGACGCGGACTGGGCCGGTGATGCTAATACTCGTCGCTCTACGACGGGTTATGTCTTTGTTCTCGCCGGTGGACCAATCTCCTGGAGAAGCAGACTTCAACCAACAGTTGCTTTGTCGTCAACTGAGGCTGAGTATTGTGCAATTACTGAAGCCGGTCAAGAATTACTCTGGTTACGAAATATGATGGCTAGGTTTGGATTCACTGATCCAAATCCCACAGTTCTCCAGAGTGATAACTTAGGTGCTATTCATTTGACTTCAAAATCAATATTCCACGCAAGAACAAAACATATTGAAATTCATTATCACTGGATACGTGAGGTGGTTAAAAAGGGTGACATGGTTATCAAACATTGCCCGACCCATCTTATGGTTGCTGATCTCTTAACAAAACAATTACCAAAGGAGCAGTTTTCAACACTCAGGAAGAGTCTAGGTTTAAGGTTTTTAGCGTAAATGCTCTTTGAGGGGGTGTGTTAAGATAATATCTTGTGTAGTGGTTAAGATACTATCTTAGGTAGTAGTCAAAGATCATTTACGATTAAGGAAATTGTGGATTTGGAAGAAGAGGTTGATTAGTTGGTTGGTGAACAATCGGTTAAGCTAGTGTGGAATGTAAGGCAAGCGGTTAGTTGTACAAAGGGTTGGAGATTGGTTATGCATGAATCAAGGGGTACAGGAATTTTGTGAATTGCTATATCTTTTGTTGTGTTTCATTTCTCCCACTTGTTCTGATTCTTTCCTTCGTCAAAAAGAATCAGTAAGTCATCTTTCATTATTGTTTCATTTTCACTGGTACTCAATTTAAGATAACTAATTTTCTTATTCTGTTCCTATTCATCTCACAAGATTATTAGTTGTGCTTGTTCATCTTACTCATTTTCCTTACGCGTGTCCTTGTTGTTATTCGAGCTCGCAGGTACAAATCTTCTTCGTAGCTCAAGTTTCTTTCTATAGAGTGTCTGACGGTGTTATTTTCTGTTTCTTCTTTGGATATGTTGGTTGTGTAGGTCTGTTCTTGTTTCTCGTCATAAGACTAGCAGTGAAGCTATAGTCTGACAGGAACCTGTGCCCTCAGGTGTGTTGAAAAGAATCAATTATTAGTTGTGCTTGTTCATCTTACTCATTTTCCTTACGCGTGTCCTCGTTGTTATTCGAGCTCGCAGGTCTGTTCTTGTTTCTCGTCATAAGACTAGCAGTGAAGCTATAGTCTGACAGGAACCTGTGCCCTCAGGTCTGTTCTTGTTTCTTGTCATAAGACTAGCAGTGAAGCTATAGTCTGACAGGAACCTGTGCCCTCAGGATTCTGTTTTCATTACTATAGGTTTCACTTCTGAAAGTCTTACCCAGTTCCAACTGGTGACTCGAGATCAAGGACGTCTGAACATTTTAGCGCCAGAATCATTTGCGTCTTGCCGGCCTGCACACAGCTTTCAATCTTGGCCTACCGTGTATCCATCTCGGTGCTGCTTCAAGTTTGAATTGGAGTCGTAATAGATTTGAGGAGCTTTTGGGCACCATAGACAAGGATAGAACAGGGGTCTCTCGGTCTTATCCTGTCAAAAGAAAACGCGCAAAAGATTATAAATTGACAGTTGAAAAAATGTTTATCAAGAGAGGGAAAACAATTATTGATAGGGGAGAAAGTTTCATTACTTATCTGCCCATGTGGGCTCTCCAAAGTAATCTTTCACAGCATCATACTCCACAGCTTCTTCTTGATCATTTTCCAACACCTTCACACGCTTCACTTTTTGACGATTGGTGAGGTTGTTGTCAGAATCTTGATTCATCTCGGTATCTGAAGGTACATTGTCATCAATTTGCTGTGTGTTTAAAGATTATAATTAAAGATAGGAGTGTGGCGATTTTAATGAAGATGGACATAGAAATCAATCATCAATAAATGAAGTTGATTAATGATTGATGTAAAGAAGTACTAATCATTTTAATGGTGAGAAACTCACGTTTTGGCTGGGTCTAGTACGCTTCTTTGAAATCAGAGGGGCTTTTCCGTTCTTCGATGGGGCCTTCAAGTTCTTGGACATCAATTCCTTTTTTTTGTAGTAACTTTCTTGTTTCTGGAAGGTTTTGGCAGGGAGATAGTGGTCCTGCCATTGGTGGATGGCTGGACCATTCCGGAACCGGTTTTACGAGGCGTAGGAGGTCTGCTGGAGCGTTGAAGGGGAGTGCCAATGGCCTGAGATGAAAGGGAGGCGGGTGGTTGGATTCCTTGCCAGGACTCGACGCCATTTGGAAAAGCAATTGTGGAATTGGGTTCAACGCAAGCCGGTGTAAGGTTAATTGATTCGAGAAAAGGATGTTTGGGAAGTTGGAAGAGTATGGCCAGCGTGAGGAGACACGACTGCCTCGCCATAGCTGCATGATGTCAGCGGCAAGGGGTTGGGGTTACCAATGAGTTGGTGTGAAAAGGAGAGATGACAACAACTTACTTACGCAGGAGGAATTCCCCCAAATGACCAGGTTGGCCCCGTTGCCCCGGTGCTACCCGGTGCTACCTGGTGCTACCTGGTGCTACCTGGTGCTACCTGGTGCTTCCCGGTGCTTCCCGGTGCTTCCCGTTGCGCTGCTTGGTTTCCCACTGCAAAAACAACACAACCCGCCAGATGTTGGCCCTGCTGCGGTCAACGCAGTGTGTAGTGGTTACACCTGTTGCTCAACGCTGCGTTGGCGGGGCGGTGCGTTACCGGTGCGTTGCTCAAAAACAGCAGCGCACCGGCCCAACGTTGTGTTTAGTTGCTTATCACATGTCAGGTTGCTTGAGTGTGATGGTATTGGGTGGATTCTATACCACAAACAAACAAGCTATGCTCTCATATTGATGAAGGAGAGTTTCCCAACACTGTGCTTAATGACTCCCATCTTTGGAATGTCCATCTTCAAGAAGCTGAAGAGTCAACAAAAGAACCAAAATAATCAATCTTGTGTACCATAAGATGCAGCAAACAATTGAAAAAAATCATCCAGCAATCATTGTTCTTTTTTGATATTGAAGTGTGGTGCTACAACCACATGATTATCTTCCTTTTTTTGTTGAGGACTCAATCTTATTTGAGTGATTGTAGAGATGCAGTAAGAAACATGTAACCACATTCTCAGCACCTAATGTCAGATTAGATAAAGCTTGTTTGGGTGGGTGCTGAGCACCTTGATTGCAGGCTGAAATTGCACCACTTGGCTCACCTGCTGAGTGGGTGGAAGATCTTGTTAAGCCAATGTGTTCTTGCTGGATACATACATGAAGGCTAGGTGACAAGCCTGGGTGAGGGCCACATAGTTTCAGTGAAAATTTGCCCCATGGTGTACATATATTCTTGTGAGAATAGTCCATGGGCTTGCTAGCTTCAAGATGAGAGGAGATTACCAACACTCAGTCTGAGATGTGAGGTGCATGGATTGTTGCAACGTCAAGATGTGGTGTACTTGCCGTTGGCAAGTCTCCTCATATTAATTTTTTTGTATGTAGCCAACAATTGGCCAAAGAATGCCAATTTTGGATGAAAATTTGCACTTCTTTTCATAAACCTTTCTATAGCATTGAAACTAGGTGCTGATTCCAATAATTGTGAGGCTCAAAAACAAGTCAGTTTTCCTCTTTGAGCTTATGTGTTTTGTCAGAGGGATGCTCATACCCTTGACATGCTGCTTGTAAGAGATCACCGCAGGAATGATCTGGAATGAATCAGAGTACCCTATGTTTGGATTTTATGATGTGGGTGAAAGCTGGTGAAAAATGTTGAGATTCTACAAACAAACCCAATTTGATTGTGATTTGAGCTGATGCGAGTGTGGTGTACAAGGGTGTACATACAAAGAGCACTGGTACTGTTTACAGTACAAAACTAAAATCAAACTCTAATCGATCACTTCTCTCTCTCTGTGTGTCTCAGACTTCAGTTGATGAACTCCAACTTCATCCGAACTCAAACTAATCATCTCTGCTTAAGTTGGCTTCATAAGGCATCAGAACGACTCCCACCATCACCTGAACTATATCGCAAATCAATCAGCCTCGAATGGCCCTTACTCACATTGCACTCGTCAAGGCCGAGTATGCATACTCTCCTCAAACTGAAGACGAATTAGAATTGGAGGAAGATGCACTCTATTACTTGTTGGAGGACGATGATGCTGAGTCAGTATATCTCAAATACCGTATTCAGTTTCTGTAGAATTATCAAGCTGATCTTGAAATAAAGATGGCACAAGGTCATGCTCAAGACCTCTCCATCCTCGTCTGACCCTCCCAAGATCGGCCTCGTCCCTGCGACCTATATACTTCCTGCGCCCGTTCTGCAAACAATGATGGCTTTGTATGCTTATGAAGCCCAGACGGATGATGAATTGGTGTGTGGATCGTGAAGCATGACATTAATTTACGAGATTACTTTGCTAACAATATTCACACTTTTCCAACACATTCGAAGACAATCTCTGAAGATGAGATCATCGATCTTTACGAGGAAGATGGTGACTGGTCACTGGTTGGAAGACAAGGCGATCAGGAATCTCGTGGTGTAGGATACGTGCCGACATCCTACATCGAGGCTATTGAGAAACCCAACGCCGGATCATCCTCTGCACCTGCTGCGACCGACGCAATGATATCCCCTCGGGATACAACAATGAACTCAAACCGCCCAGATTCTGCCGGTGTTGCCGAAGTCAAGACGTGGGCAGTGACTGTGAGCATTTAGTACCTGATGTGGTGATATACTTGCAGAGTGTTGATATTCTTACCCGACATCACAGGACATAGATCAAAAGAAAAAAAGAAAAGGCACGTTGGGAATTGGGAATGGGGCTTTGATCTTTGCAAGTGAAAGTGATAAGGTATGTCACATTCAACTTGCCCTGACCTTAACTGGATCTCACTTTGTAACTTTCTACTTTGATTCCTACAGACTGGTGTGCAGCAGTATTCGCTGTCCAAGGTTCGTGTGATTAGGACTGAAAAGGGGAAACACTTGATACTTCAATGCGAGAACGAGGAGCGTCATTTTCAAGTAGCAAGCCAAGATTTGGATGAAATGGTCTCTAGAATCGAACAAGGGCATCAAGCTTTGTCAACTCAAGCTACTCCCACTTCCACTCCATCCAAAATCAAAGGAGTCGTCAGTCCGACCACCTCGCTTACGCCTTCCTTTCGCCCACCTTCAGCCATGGCCAATCCTGATCGCCCGTCTGGTCAAAATGGACGCAAAGTCTCATTTGTGGAACCAGTTGGCAAACCGGCTACAGCTTTATATGACTTTGACGCTCAAGGAGATGATGAATTAACCGTACGGGAAGGCGAAAGGATCCATGTACTAGACGATACGAGTGACGATGATTGGTGGAAATGTTCGAGGATGTCAAATGGTGAAGAGGGTGTTGTGCCTGCCACTTACATAGAAACAGATGAAGGTCAACCTTCTGGTAACCCTGAAGCCGCCGACGCTGCGATGACCGCTGCCGCTGCTGACGAGGCAAAGCGCCGCCGCGTGCAAGAAGAGGAAGACGCTCGACTTGCGCAACAACTTGCTGATCAAGAAGACTCAGATTATCACCGAGCCAATGCAAGGGTTGCAGATCGCAAACTGGTGGTTGCTCGAGAAGCTGAGCAGAACAGGCTCTTGGAGGCTGAAGCAGCAGCTCGCCGAAAACGTGAATCCGAAGCTAGATCTACACAAAGAAGAGAGGCGGAACGAGCCATGACTAATCCGGGCCTCGCAACTGGCCCGACGCCTCCAAAGTTGACTGCACGTCCTGATTCAGCTCAGGGCAATCGTATCCAGCCTGGTGGTCCTGCGCCTCCCAAGCGTCCAGAATCTGCGCCTCGAGAGGGAAAGACCAGTTGAGTTACTTTTTCATGGCACATTCAAGGACTACATTGTACTGAGCGTGAGGGTTTCGATCACGATGAACCTGACAGAGCCACAAGGGCAGATTCGCACATGGCGTGATCGGACGGGGCAATTCAAAGTGGAAGCCGAATTCCGAGGCTTACAAAACGGAAAGATCAGACTTCACAAACTCAACGGAGTCATCATAGAAGTTCCCTTATCCAAGATGTCGAACGAAGATGTCATATGGTTGGAGGGCGCTACTGGGAGATCACTTCGGGGTGTTGATCCTGATGACTTGCCTCTGGCCAAATTGGCCATCAAAAACTCGTCCGGACCGAGCGGCGCCTCGAAACCCTCATCCAGTACTAGTGCAACATCCAAACGACCTTCCGGGCCTACCAAGAAGCCCACCGACTGGTTTGACTTTTTCTTGTCAGCAGGATGCGATTTGGACGATTGTACAAGATATGCGACCAATTTCGAACGAGATCGAATTGATGAAAGCTTGTTGACTGAACTAGAACCTGCTACAATGCGGAATTTAGGCTTGCGCGAAGGTGATGTAATCAGAGTCAAGAAGCACATTAAAAGTAAATATGGTAGCTCACCTAGTGGCCCAGGGAACCCGCAAGACGAGCAGATTCGCAAGGATGAGGAGCTGGCGAGACAACTCTCAGGACAGAGTCCATCTTCCGGGCATAATATATTCACTAGTGGGCCAAACGGTTCTTTGAAGACTACCCGTAGAGGGCGACCCACACCTAATCGGACGGGATCTTCAACTGTCGATCTGGACACCCTCACTACGGCTCGGGAAATGTTATCGGAAGCACCACCACCAGCAGCTACTCCTCAGATCCTAGTTGAACCGATTTCGGAGCCTGCGAATCCTGGCGCCAAACTAGCGAGCAGTGGTTTTGATGATGATGCATGGACGGTCAGACCTAATTCTACCACCCCTCAAATTCCAGTATCACAGTCAACCACTCCCTCTCATGACCCCGCACCAGTCTCGAATCCTGCCCCTGTTCCCGCCCCCGCCCCCGCTCCTCTCATTGAAATGGCGACACCTCAAGCCAGCACACCTCAATCCTCCCTCACGGATCAAATATATGAGAAGATCATGAATCATGGTCAACAAGCACGAGCGCCTGTGTCCGCACCTCCTGCACCACCGTCTTTAAGTCATGGTCCAAGTATGATGGTCTCACAGCCTACCGGATTCAATCCCAATGGGCCTAGAGGCCCCTTAGCTCCTGTTGCTTCCAATGCCCCCTTGCTCAATCGTACGTCATGTCTCTGTCGTTCACTGCATACGTTTTGTTATGTCTTCTGATGCGTGCCTCGACGGTTCCTGTAGCGTTGATCCCGACCAACACGGGTATGACTGGGTTCATCCCTACTCGACCGATTCAATCTCAGCCAACTGGTTTCGTGCCCCAGCAACAGCTTATGCAACACAACATGATGACGGGTATGTCCTCACAGCCGACCACTATGGCAATGCAACCTACAGGGATGGGTCCGCAATCCATGATGGGAAATGGTACATTGCAGCCTCAAGGTATGGGTATGATGCAGCCGCAAGCGACAGGGATGGGCTTCATGCAGTCACAACCTACAGGCATGGGGATAGGGATGGGCATAAGTCCTCGTGAGTCTAGGAATTTCAGATGGATTGATTAAATTACCAGTATTGATTTCGGCATATGGCAGAGATGACCGGATATGCACCCGGTTTTCAATCTGCTCCTCCGCCTCCGGTTCCCAGCATCCCTAGCGCATATTCATCTGCCCCTCAATCAATGCCGGCAAAGAGTTTCAACCCAAGTGACGTATTTGCTTCAATGAAAACTGGTCAGTTCACGTCTGGAAATGGTGATGCAGGCCCTCAAGATCCCAACAAGTACAATGCGCTTCGAGCACCGCAAACTCGTATGTCTTTTGATCGTTCTCAAAAGCCAATTGGATGTGTTCCAAACTGATCTAGCTTTTCGGATGTAATACAGCAGTCGGTATGATGGGTACAGCGAATAATAGCTTCACTCAACAATTTATGCCTACACAACCTGGTATGATTCAACCACTACAACCACAACCGACTGGGTTCGCACCTGGTGGTTATATCATGCCACAACAAACAGGAATGCCAATGCAGAATAATATGATGTATCCTAATCAACAGCAACAACAACAGCAACAGCAACAGCAATGGCGAGGGTACTGAGTTTCATTTTGTTGTTTATCCCTTTTCCACTTAAGTAGATAGGTCTTTACTGTTTTAATCAATGTAGGTGTTCTGTCACACCAAAAGTGTTGTATCACCAGTATGACTCTTTCTTGCAAGATTTTTAATACTCAATCTGATGAGTTTGAGCAAAAATGTATGTCTCTGATCCGATATTGTTTTCATCTCCTATGTGATATGTTGATATCTTTTCACTATCTCTTGTGAACAATCTTTTTGAGAACGTATTATGGATATTTGCCTATTGTGTATAAATAGACTCTTGAGCTTTTATTTAAAAATATGCAATCCTTTAATTTTAAGGCAGGTGAATACTGTGTATGTTTGGTTGCTTTTGTGGTTTGGGCTTTGAGATTGAAGCTTTTCAATAGATGATGACTAGTTGATCTATTTTTTTAAGAGTAGGACCTACTACATGTCATATATTCATAAGTTGGATAATTTGAGACTTCTCACTTGGTTTGAAGGTATACATGATGATGAGAGCCAGTCACTATTTATTGATTCAGTGACAAGCCAAATATATTGAACAAGACATGTGAGGACATGGTGTTTCAAGGGTAGCAACAAGAAAACTTTGGCTAAAAGTTTCTGTACTTCAGAAAGAGTTGAAGAAGCTCCTTATGCTACTTGTGGCCTGGATATGATCTGCTCAAGTTCTCTTCCGTATCTGATAAATAATCACTTGGTATTTTGAGCCCTTTCCTGTGGAAAAATGGTGTTGAAAAGAATAATCAATTCACTGAAATTACTTGTGTTGTTGAATTTCTGGATACATCTTTCTATTTTGAGGATAAACTACAATATATTCCTTTTTTTCCCTATGGATTAAGAGATTCATCATCAACATTTGATACATATGGCTATTTTTTTTTTGGATATATTTGTTAATATTTGGAAGACCCATAAGGTTTATGAAATATTCTACATGTCATTTTCTTTCTTGGTTGGTTGAACTTCATAAATCTGTTATTATTCCCATGATCAAGGAGTCTGACAAGGTAAGGAATTATAGTTTTTGCTAATAACTGTTGGTTCTTGAAGGCCTGTCTTGTGCAATAGAAATTTTAAATCAGATACTATTTTCAGTTCCCCCAGATGTTGAGCTGGAATTGAGGTGAACTTGAGGGATTCTATAGTCCTGGACCCCAGTAGAGGAAATACTTTCCACAGGAGGAAGTCAACCAAAGGTGTTTTCAAAGTGTGGACTAACAGCATACTTTGTGTATGGTGGCTCTTCACACCCTAGAGCTAGGCAACGCGGGCACTTTATTTGACACGATCTCACAAGGCCAGACAAAATATGTGCTGAACTGAAAAATGTGCAATCCAAGAGGGTAATAGTGGTCATGTAATACTAGTTGAGCAAGTAGAGACATGCATAGTATGACAAATAGATATTCACATTGACCAGCAGCGGTACATTGTGACCAATTGCCCTTCAAAATAGAGTTTGAGGGTCCGAACCTCGGGCGATGCCAGGTGTGCAAGTGAAGCTAGATATGGCAAACACATCGTGGTATCTCAGACTCGAGATAAGGGAGTTGTAACATTTTTGAGATAAAGTAGGATAGAGTTTAAAGTAAGCAATACAAATAGGAAAGAATACGAACTGAGATATTGCTGATAAAGCTTTTTTAAAAACAAATCGTGGTACAACACATAATAAAGATTACAAGCAGGTGCAGATGAGGGATAAGTAGTGGAGCACTGAATTCTTCAAAGAATCATGTAATACAAAGGAGATAGATCAAGATGAACTTGGACAGGTGAGACTTGCAAGATTGGATTGTGATGAGAGACACGTATCAACCTTTGACATGCGTAGTGAAAACAAAATTCAAATATCTGAAAATTCAAAAGTGATGAGAAGTGGAGAGTTGGAATTGGCGAGAGTGTTGATCTCACACTCCTATAAAGCAACACAAGTGGAGACGAAAATGTCAGCTGATCAGGTATAAGTTTAACCGAAACCAGTGTGCAGTGCGTACCCTTAGAAAACAACATCCATATTTCGGTCCATCAAAAATAGATCGACATTGTTCTTCGAGCAAGCTTTATACAGCTGCACTGTTGCTTTGGTTGGCTTGGATGTGTGAGTGAGTATAACCTGTCTGAGATGCGCCAGTGTATCATCCGGTATCTCAAGCGGAGCGTCATTCGTATCGAGACCAGAGTTCCAAGTACGAAAGACGAGAGTTGAAGCACTTTGAAATAATGGTGAAGAAAATTGATGAACTTGAGGGAAGCGAGAGTCATCAAGGCAGATAGTTCGAAGTTTTGGAAATTCAAGCTGAGGGCAATGATTGACTACTGAAGTTTCGCTTAATTGAAGGGTTTGCAAGTTGGCGGAGACAGCTTCAAGGACAGGTACAAGTCGCTCAGATTCATATCTGGATCCACGGATTACCAAATGTTTGAGGCTGGATTTGAGCGCATATGCCAAGGTGCACAAGGAGATGTGTTGATCCCTCCGAAATGCAGTCTGACCGTTCTGAAGATTGGCGCTCAACCTCACTATCGAAGGAAGTCGAGGATGATGACCAGCTGATGATAGCACGGGGCATTTGTCCAAGCAATTGTTCAGATCTAGAGAGACAAGTTTCGGTAGTGCATGTAGAGCGTTGAGTAGTGAATGCAATGAATACTGAGGAGAACAAACAGGTTGGTTGCCTTCTTGCGGTAATTGAGTGGCATCACATGGCTGCTGAGTGGCGACTTTGAGATGAAGAATTTGCAGACGACAACAGTGTGCAAGGTTTTTCACGGCCGTTGGCGAGAAATCCAAGCAGTCCAAAAATTCTACTTGTAATTGAATGAGACCAGGAGCAAGCATGATGATAATCTCTTCGAAGACCTTGAATGATGTACTGGTAGTACTGGTGCGACCAATAATGCCTGCATGAACCTTTCCTACCGAAAGTCGTGAGACGCGCGGACGATGATTTGGCTGAAGCGATTGGTACCATCTCACAAAGTCTCGTCCTTGGAACTCATTGTCTATCTTGACTGATTGAAATAATTCGGACCTTGATATTTCAGAAAACCGCTTGTTGACCAAACGGAGCCTTTTGATGGTATCGGCGGAAGAATGCTTAGCTGCCAATCGATCGTGCTGCCGGCTTGACCCGAGATCAGGTCCGTGGGCAAGATTGTGAATGATGTTTAAGATGAGTTCGGTGGGGAGTTCTCCAAGACAATTACTGGCTGAAGGAATTTGGGGTGAAGTTACTTGCTTTCCGGTGCAATTGACCGACGGTGTCATTTTCTGAAAAGTGTTGGTGGTGGTAAGAGTCTTCTCTGTGCGCTTTTCATGGATTTGCAACCTCTCATGAGTCAATCTTGGGTTCAGGCTCATTGCCATCAAGGGTGAGTATGAAGATTCGTTACGATGAGTCTCAATAACGGACATACTAAATAATCGAGCGTGAGTAAATGAAGATTGACTGAAGACAGAGGAGGGCAGATAACGCAGATAGAGCAATCAGAATGAGATCGGTGAGGAAGGAGGTCCAGGTGAAGAGGAGATGTAGCTATTTATATGCAAGACATCCGTAGTTCGACTACATTTTCTCAAGCACCTTCTCGACGTCTGGTGGGATTTGAGAAGCGCAGGATGAAAATCCAATGGATCATCTGACTGTCATTCAAAAATTAACATCATGTACGTTTCACCGCGCGCGAAGACTGGAGGCCAGGCCAAATGACCATCCTATAGAGGCTGACATATATAGAGACCACGTGCTATGGCAGGATTCGAGATCAATAAAGCAGCCTATAGCACCTCGGTGCTTCTCTTTCCTCGGAAGATTTCATTGCGAGTCGATGAAGCCTATAGTCGTGTCAAGGAGGGTCAACACTCAAGGTGCGTTCTTCGTCTTATCTGTTCTTCGTCTTATCTGTTCTTCGTCTTATCTATTCTTCGTCTTATCTCCACCTCATTTTCTTCGAAATTGCGGGCCAGTGTGACCGAAGGGTGTGACTATGTACCCCAATCCTGATTAACCTCACCTACGTCACTCTTGCTACCACATGACTTAATCCATCACTCTCCCCATTTTTGTATGTCTTATAAATTTAATTGAGTCGACGAAATGCCAGAATTGAGTCGAGAGAGTAGTAACAAACTTTGTACACTTTATTCTTATCCTACGGTTTGGGATGGTGAGTACTGAGATCAATTGTTGAACATGGAGTGTTCATCTCGGAAGGGTGAACAATTCTGACGATATCCTCAACTTGATCACACACATCTATTGGCATAACTACAAAATGAATGAGTGTGATGATACATTTAGATATTATTGCCAGTAAGAAACTCTGTCCAGGTCATGTGATGTTCAGCACTCAAGTCATATGCTACATCAACACCGTGGGATGCATCCCACCAGCAAGAGGTCTGTTCTCATACCTCAAAACGAGATTAGGGAAAAGATGATCTAAATGTGAAAGGGATTTCATCGCCTCCTCTGTCTCCTTGCACGCTCAAGAAAGTGCTTTTAAGCCTGATTGTTGGACCTTCTGAATAAGAAACTTTCTCAAGTTATCCAGAGGTTGGGTTCAGATCAAAGAGAGATCACATAAGCAAGAAGATACATAATATCAATTTAATCGCGGCTCAATACCGTTCCAGTGGCTCTACATTACAAATTCCAGGTTTTGTAGGTTAAAAAATTCAAGAAGACATCGTTCCATACCCTGTCCGAGTATTAGAAGCGCCATCTGTTAAAGATGAGTTGACTGAAGGGGTTACAGCCACACTTGGTCTGGCTCCACCTCCCTTTCGCCAACTTGGGTGACCCTCTTCCACTATCCAGCAGGTTGCATATCCTGCAGCACAGATCTATCAAAGAACGCAAATGTTTTAGATTCATCTCGAAAAGATCAAAGGACAGATCAAAATCCCCTCACCAGCATGAGCACAACCCATATCAAGGCTCCGCCCAGCGCATGCGAACCAATACTAGCGGCGAACAAAGACCCTGTTGCAACAGGACCAAAGGAACGAGCCAAGGAAGCGCAAGACTTTTAGGGAATGGGTCAGAGTATCTTCAGCACGGGAAAGACTATAAAATGATGGGTGATAAGACGACCAATTTGGAAGTGAAGCAAACCTGAGCCAAACCATTGACTGTTCCAAGTGATTCGCGAGTCGGCGCAGATGCATTCACGAGGAGAGTGATACATACTGGAGGATCAAATGCAAGTATAATCAATTGAACTCTTTCTGTCAAGTTTGACGGGTTGCAGATGATCACATTCAAGGAACATACCGATTGACATGTTTCCAAAACACTTGAGGGCAAGCGAAAACGCCATACCTAGCATAGCAACCAGGGTCGAATGTGGTGTCACTGTCTTACCATCCGGTGACGCTTCACGTGTCATGATACCAATGAGAGGTAAGGACATGAAACATATCGGAAATGCCAGTTTGACGCATCGCAAGAGGTTGATAGTGCCGTATTTGCGCTGAAGTAGAGGGAAGAGTACGGTTTGTACCAGTACGGCAACAATACCACTGCTGCTGAGCGTAGTCCCTGTTCATGACGATTTTGTCCGTTGTATGAGTGCGACTACATTTTTGTATGGCAAATGTTCGAAGCCGGCACACTGACCGATTTGATTCATGGTAAGACCAAGACCGCCATCTTCTATGCCTGTGGGTATTCAGAAGAGATTCAGTGCAGAGCTAAGTCAAGTGAGCAAAGATGGTACAGCAATCGACGGGGGGCATACGAGTATAAGAAAATAGTGGCACTAATGCGTTCCATGCCGAATTTTCAAAGGCCATGAATATAAAGCACAGAAGGACCAAGATAACCGGTTTCTTCAACAAAGATATGACAGATGGAGGCTCCACGACGACTGAAGATTGAGTCTGTATTCCTGTCTCTGTTTCTTGAGCGCGTTCTTGAGCGGCTCGTTTCAGCGCAGCTGGAGTTTTAGTAGGCAGCGTCTGAATCGTCACCCACAGAAGAATCAAATCAAAAGATCAGCCTGCCTTCGAAGATTCTCCGAATTTCATATAAGGTAGTGACGACTTAACTTCGTCTAGGAAAAATATCCCCAGAACAACTGCCAACACATTTAAGCTGCCAGCGATGAAACATGGTAAGAAGTACGGATATCGACCAAAAACCCCGGTTATAGAGAATAGACTGGGGTATTGTTCCGCTGGTTTCGCGGTATATCCTCCAATAGCGGGTCCGACAGCTATTCCAATGGCGTACGATAGAGGAAGTAGAGCAAACGCTCTATGAGATACCCAACCGCAACGTGATTTAGAACATCGTCTTCGAGATTGCCAGTCAAGACAGGATGGTGGTCATGTCAGCGTACCTTGCTTGGTTAGTCTCATCCGTAAGTTCGGCCAGGGTACTCTAGAATTCCAACCAACCGTGCATTCACATCAGTCCAAGTCTCAACACCTGCTTGACCAAAAAAAACGAAAACAAATACTTTGATAACAGCAATATTACCTATTGAATTGTATAATGATCAGATTTGACGGCCTGATAAGTGTGTTGATGCTAGAGACTGCAAGGATGATTTAGGATATTTGAGGGACAGAGCACTGACCATTCATCGCACCAGCAAAAGAACGAGCGAGAATAAGCCCGATAAAAGACCATTGAACACCAAAGGCAATCATTCCAACGGATAAGCCTAGCAACCCGCTGAGTAATACAGGCTTACGACCAATCCTATCAGATAATCGCCCCCAGAAGAGTACTACAACGGATCATGTCAATTGGAGTCAGCTCATATCGCAAATTGAAGAACGGTTTTGAGGAGCCCACCGGTACATAGTTGAGATACGGCAAATAAACCTGAGCAGACAAACAAGTAAATGGCGTTCATGTATGCAATGGTAAATCAATATCCAATATCATAACGGATCTTCCTTCGGCCCTCGCGAGCAATCAATTCGTTGTAGTCGTGAAATTTGTGGAACACACTTTCGATCAGTCCAGCGTAAGATCCAACTTGAGTCCTATCGGGCGTGACCTTAAGATCTTCTATCATTTGACTTTGCTCATGAACATGGAAAAAATTCAAAATAATCAGATGATCATAAATCAATTTCCTTTTTGTCTTGTTGAACATGACCGAGAAGAACGAAGAGGATTTACTTGATGAATGGGAATATAACGGTGAAGGATACGGGTTCTGTTTCAACCAACGATTTAACGCAAAAGACGCCCAGATAACCTGTCATGAGATCTCCATGGCTAACAAGTTGATGATGATTGATGGCCCACCTGTGATCCTCATGATGCATAATACGATCAGTTGTTTCACTGGGAGCGGCGTGATTGAGCGTGTTTCTGTCTCGTCATCCTGGGTTTCAAAATAGGTCAATACATGGTTTGTAGCAGTCACAGTCTTAATACAAGGCTGCCTTACCCTGTCTAGTGAATTCCCTACTTGGTGATGGGGAACCGAATCCTGATGAGGCAAGAGTGGTTGGCGTTCCTCGTGTTCGGTTTGAGGTAACATTTCGGATGGTTCGAATTCGGAACACAAAGTCTTTGGAAGTTTTCAAAAAAGACGAGGTGTTGAGGAGAAAATCGATGTCGAGATTGGTGAGTTGAAAATACAGTCCGATTGGGACCTCGAGACAAAGCCATCCAAGGTAATTCTGCCAAGGGTGTATTTGGACCTGACTCCGGTCACGTCCACTCGCCCAGGCCACAAACATGTTGGGTGCGAAGAAAAGACCCCCAAAAGGCCATGTACCTTGAGAAAATACGTTGCCAGAGGGCAAAATACGGGCGGGATTACTACACAACTTAAGTGACCACTCATTAATCCCCTGTGAGGCTGTGTCCGAGCCCTAATCCAACGGGCATCTTACGTCTCAACCCCAGCTGCACACCAAGTGAAGGATAGCAATGCGAGGACACTGGACTGCACTCAGTTCTATGCTGTGAATGCCAGAATGCCACAAGATGGGAACATATTGAATTTGACAATCCAGGATGATGCCAGGTAGGGCCAGGAAAGTTTCTTCAGTCCCAAAATTATCTGCTGAAACATCACATGGTAGCATGTGATTCTCAATATTAAAATTTTGAAAGGTCTCATTACTATAGGGATGCAAAACTATTCAGAGAGGAAGGCTTGGACCTTTCAAAGCGAGAGATGAAATTAAAGTCTTGCTTGATCAATATCAAGTCATGAAACAACTGTTACTCAACAAAAAGGCTCAAAACCTTGTCATGAGTTTGTATTAATAAATTCCTCAACCACAAGATACAGGTACATCCGAGCTACTAGTCCTTTGCTCAAACCACCAAGTGGTTTATCTATGGACAAGACATTTGATCAATTTTTACTTAGAATCAGAAGGGCGCTTTCATGAACGGCCAGATTTAAAGTGATGATGTGATTGGACTGGATGTGTATCTCTCGTTCGAGGTTCCAGACGTCTTTCACAAAATAGGTATCTTTCTTGAGGACTTTGAATGTTGCTATATCGGCAAGATTTATAGTGATATCCTGAGCAACTAGAAAGATACACAAAACGGGGAATGAAGAATCAAATGATCAGTTTTGCTTAATTGTCAGTCATCGCCGCGATGCAACCTCAGTACAGACTGAAAGCCGCAAGATACCACACGATAAAAGATTCGCCAAAATATGGAAGAAGCAACATAGGGAAGATCACATACCATCGGTGGATATTTGGCGACCAGCGTTGACAAGACCGATGAAAATTTGTTTTGTCTCAAGGTGCTCAGCATACCAAACTTGGCGTTGCCACTCTTTAGTTGCAGCCGCGCTCAAAGAGTTTTCTGCACTCGTGAGTTTTCTTCTGTCTGTCCAGCTCCCACACGGATCACTCTGAGGTGAATGAAGGGTGCTTTGAATAAATATCGCCTTTTGACACAAGCCTTCAAGATCTTCATCACTCGAATCCACCACAGACGTCTCAAAGATATTGGATTTCTCAGTAGAATCTTGATAGCCGATCAATTTGGCTGGATTCCGGGACGACAGACGTTGTATCTCCAGTACGGCCGGATTTTGCATCAAAGCTTTTCTTTCCTTTGGAAGGCGCTTCAGATCATCTCCCAGATAGAAAGGAGTTCCCTAAATTGAAAAAGCGGATTTGAGTCTTCGATCATTGGAAAGTTTGTTATACCAGATCATGTCAAGCCTTTGGAAAATTTGCCTTACCGTCAGTGCCCAGATAGTGATCATGCTGCGACACTCTTCTATGGTCATATTCGCAATCACAATGGAGTCCATATCCAATAGTCCTGGGCCTCGATTTTTCTCTACGCTCGTCCACCTTGCAGCTGCGCGCGCGTTTCGGATCACTCGATCAAAAGTTGTCATTTCCTTTCCATAGGATTCGATATCTATTGCCACTCGCCACGCATCGACAGTCTCCCGGAGGATCTCGGCTTCACTAGGAGGTAAAGCCCAAGAAGTAGTTAACCATATCCTTTCTCGACCTTTGTTCCTCCATTCAGATTTGTGGAGGCGATCGATTGCGCTACGCCAGGCCAACAAGTCTGGACTAGTGTTACACGCTTTGAAGTCTTTGTCGGAACTCTCAATCGATGAACCAGGGACGTTTCCGTCCAGCTTGACGAAGCTTACATTCCATGAATAAAGTTGATCGACGATACTATCAACATATGCCTGCGCACCTGGATGACTGTAGTTCAACGCGTATCCCGCCTTGAAGGCATTTGCGTAAGGACGATGACAACTGGAAACATTGGTTTTCTGAGAGCTCATTTGAATTCCAGCGCACTTCACAATCTCATTTGCTGTGAAATTTGTAGCCAAAACCCTGGACTGGAACATGAAAAGTTAAAAATCATTAGCATCAAATGAGGATGGTTTGTATTTCAAGTTTTGAATCTGGGGTATGGTAAAATCATTCACTTTGGAGCGGACTGCTCGGCTATCAATTCCTGGTAAATAATATAGTCCTAACTTGAGACCTTTTCCGCTCAGATATCTCGAGAGCGACTCGATACCAGATGGATACTTTTTATGATCCAGTTGCATACGCCCGAATCGATCTAATACCGCGTCCTTGATTACAAAGTATTTCAGCCGGCTTTCAAAGAAGGTTGACTCTGAGAACATGAAGATATGCTCGACTTACTCCCCATCCTGAGTCTATGTTGATGCGGTCGTATCTGAACCGATTCTCAATATCAGAGTCAGGTGACGAGTATCTCCTCTGCAGGGCCGAAACTTGAAACTTGGAGTGGCACTTACCCAAGCGCACTAAACTCAGATGCCATCACGTCGGCTTGGGCCTTCACATTCTTTTCATTGGCCCAATCAAAACCGTAGCCCTTTGAAATCGATAGTTTTCAAGCCGGAATCAAAAAGCGCATAAGCTCCTGCACGTCTCCAGCGGTACACCAATGATAAACCGTCATTGCAGACAGTTTTCGATCGCTGCAACACAGAATCCCTCGAGCAGTTAGATTGAAAGAACGTACGGTTCCTTTGTAGGCTTGAAGACTCCAAGTAGACCATCCACGATATCCATCTCGATGAGTCGACGCATAGACGCTTTTGGAATTATCAATCTGCGATAAAAGACAAAAGAAAATGGTAAATAAAGCAAAAAATCCTGGTCGGAAACTTTCCAACATTTTCATGAATGGTCTTCGGAAAATTGAAAAGTTGAAGACTATGAATTATTGATCTGGGATCACACCTCATCAATTGCGAAAGAATTGCACGACTTTTTTTCATTGAGGTTTCTCATTCTCAATTAGTTAATCCTGAGATCCGTCACTCTACAATGTTATGACTTGCAATCTCTTGCAGTCTATAACTTGCCTTCTAACACCGCCCCTGTAAATAATAAGATGACAATTTTCAGAGATCTGGGTGTTACATGAGAGGCTTTGATTCAATTCCATCTTTCGAGAATATCTAAATGATGACTTTTGCGACTTGAAATAACTGGTGCGAGTGGGATGATTTATGTACAGGGAGGTTTGTAATCCAAGACATATGGAAATCGTACGAAATGAGATGGTAGGAATCGAAAGTCTACAGTCAGGGAGCATCGGCTGCGTAGTAATCGGCTTGACTCCTTTTCTTCTGTTGCTCTTAGTTCTTTCTTTCTTTCAAAGTTCAAGATCGGGTGTATCGTTAAACAAGACTTGTGATAAAAGCCAAGGAAATCTCTTTCTGGTGATCAGAAAGATGTGCTTGAGTATGTAAGATGCTTGACACAGGAAGAAGGAAAGTCGTTCATACGCACACAATACCACTCAACCTACTTTTTCATTTGTTGTTGTTATCCTATCGATGCCGTGCTCAACATTTTGCTCTTGACCTGTTGCAATTGAAATACGCAATCATACATCATCATCATCATTCATTACATTTAACCACAATTACATTTAACCACAATTACATTTAACCACAAAGGCACTTCAAATACAAAACTCGGGCAAAAATGCACAAGCGAAGTTGCACAATTTGCCTAAAAATCATCCGCACACATCTTATGTTGCCGTGACAGATCACATACCCGCGGACTCTCCATCACAACGACTTTACCTGTTTGTGATGCTGAAGTACATACTATCACAAAACCAACCACTACCACAAACACACTTCTGATTTCATGGTTCATGATAGTTCATGATCCCCTTCCCGTAGGTAACAGGCATTGCGATATTCCATCACCAACTGAATAGGGCCATCCAGGGCGACTTCCAACCCGTCCGATCGCTATCAACTGTCTTTTACACACATTGTTTCCATTATTCAAAAACAAATCTCTGAAAATACATAAATGATACTCAATCCACCAGAGTTTCATTGTACCCATAACACTACATATAAGTCTCCTACGCAGGCAATCACGCCTAAACATGATAGCTCTCAATGTAATAAATGCCGCTGAACAAACCCCATTCAACATCCTTACGAATCAGCACAAATCCCAGGTTCTACATGTCAATCCCACGGATCAAAACTGAATCTATGAATCGGCGCTGAGTTTTTAACCTTCCATACCTCCAGTGTCTGTCACAAAACCTAATCATGATCTGTATCATCATCAGCCATCACACGCTAACATCTCAAAATGGATCCATTCACCTGATTAACACTGTTGATTTGCCAAATCAATGCCCCCGCCTTGCCTTGATTTGATCCACTATGTACGTTCTCAACTATCAAGTATCATCAGCACTGTTCGCCGCGCTAGCCATCCGTTCTGAACAATATCACAAGAAGGTATGTCTCCTCAATGAAACACTACGCATCAACAATTTGATGTACCAATGGACTGAATCATTCAAATCAAAGTTCATCTCCAATTTCCTTGACCAATTGGAAAATCACATGATTGCATCTAAACACATTACATTTCAAGTGAGTGGTTCTTTTGGATTGATTGTGGGACTCTTGGAGCGATCTTAAATTGTCTTGGACTGTGGATTTATTCTTACTCACAGTGACTGAGATCCGGTGAACAAGTCAAACAACAGCCAAGAAGTATTCCTACAGATCATGAATGTAAGTAGTCTTTGCTCTTCAACCTCAAACAAAGAAATTCATTTGACAGGTGTGTTGATATCTTTTTTCTTTTGCAATTCTTGCATAGATCTTCATGGACAACTTGAAACAAAACATTTTCAAAACATAATAGTTTAACTCATCATAAGAGTACATAGATCATAAACAGGAAGCAGACTGGATCATGATGGATTACATGAATGCATATGGCTTACGTGAATTCAAATCGCTCCCAAAGACATTATATAGCTTGAAGTTCGATCGATCAGATTTTGATTCTCAAATCGAAGAACCAAGGTTAGCATCTAAATTTATATTTTTCAACGAATTCATTCTTGATTCTTCTCAATTTAAACTTACTCAAGAACAAAAGTCAAAGTTACTTGATACGAGGTGTTGGTGGTCATACTGGTGGTAAGTCACATCCATGAAACTTCCAAAACTCTTTTCAATCAATTTTGACTATATCTGTTGTGAATTTCCTTCTTACAAGGTAAGACTTCTCTTTCTTTTACACTCCTTTATGTTATGCCAACGTCAACGAACTAAGTAAGCAAAAACTTGTCTTTCTTTATTTTTTTTAAAAAAAATAGGTCGATCGCACTACAACCTTTATAAGATCCTCAACATGAACACGATAACACAACAAAAAAACACTAACACTCTTTATCATGCACACACAGAACACTGAGCACACACACATACTGTAAGGGTTACACAAGTACATTCATGGGTTCTGGATCATGGGATTAGTTAGGTGGTGTTATATCTTCTTGCTCCACGCCCGGTTCCGGAAAGTCCTCACTCCTCTGAGAGCCTATTACTGGACTTTCTGGAACCAGGTGAGCTTAGTTCTTTTTAATTGCTTTTATCTTGTTTTATTCTCATTAGTTCTCTTTACTGACTCCTCTGAGAGCCTATTACTGGACTTTCTGGAACCAGCTCGTAATTCATATAACGAAGTTCCAAGTTAATTGTCCGAGTGTGCTCTCTCGAGAAGTCGTGCCGGATTAAACATCCGGACGCTAGTGAAGGTTCTCACGAGAACCTTACACTTTTTTTAACTTGCTCACTTCAAAAGTTAATTACAACAATTTTACATTCTATCATCATCACTATTATTTTTTTTCTCTTACTTCTGTCACCCTCAGTCTTCTTTCTGTCAATCTGCCACCCCTGTCACCTGTCAATCGATTCATCAGTCTTCAGTTCGATTCAGTCAAACAAACCCAACGAATCCAGCCAGCCGGATCAAACCTTGAATACAACTCACCTGCCAAGTTCTCAGACGTGTTGAATGAGCGGCACAGGATCTCTGAAACCGGACAACTTTCTCGACGATCCTGATAGTTTAATTCGACAAGCTCGGAAAGAAAAGAAGAAGGAGCGCCGCGAGTCCCCTCCAGCTCCTGCTGCACCCAGATATCAGTGGAGGCCGGAAGCCTCAGTCTCAGGATCGCCCGCTCCAACTGATCAAATACTATACGCATCCAGTCATCGAATCAGTCCTGCCGAAGTTTCAACAGTCCACTTTTCACCCCCTCCGATATCACCCTCAGCGTCTGAGAAGACAGTTATCGACCTACATTTTCAGAAACTGCTCAGTACAAACGTACAGACACCACACCCTCCTGGATACCTAGAGACGCAAACACCTAACGCAAAAGAGCCCGATTCTACCTTGAACGCACCAACCCTTACGTGTGCATCTGCAAACACAATGTCGAACGATCAGGAGACCATCGACGCACTGCGACAGCAAGTCGAGAGTCTACGAGTTCAGAATGAGACTCTAGCTCAAGGGCGTCAAGAAACACTCTCGCTCCAGCGTATGGTGTGAGAGCTGATGGCGGAGCGATCACAAGCGTACACTAGCCCGGGATTCTTAGGCGGTACGAACGCTGGAGCCGGTCAAGCCTTCAACCAATACCTCAATCGCAGTCCGGTATCGCCTAGTCCACTACCTAGAGAGTCAGTCAGACGAGAAGGGGATGCTCATCAAGCAGCGACGGTGCCGGACGAGGCAGCAACATCAGCCAACGACCATGTCGAGGACGGTGCCCAAGCGTCTGGAGCGACGCAACCGCGTGATCGACCCGAAGGAACACCATCAGGTGCAGCGCCTCAGCCCGGATACCAAACTTCAACACCAGTGGCAGCGCACTTTCCTGAGACTGGTTACACCCCGTATCATCAAGCATACTACTTTGGACCACCTTACTTACCCACCCCTCTGGCACCAACCACTATGACCGCGGATCGCATCAAGTTGAGCGAATTGCCTAAGTTTAGCGGCAAGTATGGTAACCCAGCCGACCTATTTCACTGGCAAGATTTAATTGAAGAGGCCTTTGATGTCAAAAATTTATCAAACGATCAAGAACGCTTAAAGTTATTGGGATCTCTGCTCAATAATGAAGAACTGTCCGC